>NW_027362771.1:197628902-197956402 GCF_046119375.1 Phyllobates terribilis
CTAGTGAAGTAAAATCTTTTGGGCATAGCATCATTCTATTAGTCCATCTATACTGACCTCCATCAGGTTGCAAATTGAATATAATTTTTTTCTGCATCTAGCTCTGAAAAAATATTGGGCTTCTAGCTGTGTGTGGGACTTGTTGTATTAGTCCATCTATACTGACCTCCATCAGGTTGCAAACTGCATATATTTTTTTCTTCATCTACCTCTGAAAAAATATTGGGCTTCTAGCTGTGTGTGGGACTTGTTCTATTAATCCATCTATACAGACCTCCATCAGGTTGCAAACTGAATATATTTTTTTTCTGCATCTACCTCTGAAAAAATATTGGGCTTCTAGCTGTGTGTGGGACTTGTTGTATTAGTCCATCTATACTGACCTCCATCAGGTTGCAAACTGAATATATTTTTTTCTGCATCTACCTCTGAAAAAATATTGGGCTTCTAGCAGTGTGTGGGACTTGTTCTATTAATCCATCTATACAGACCTCCATCAGGATGCAAACTGAATATATTTTTTTCTGCATCTACCTCTGAAAAAATATTGGGCTTCTAGCTGTGTGTGGGACTTGTTGTATTAGTCCATCTATACTGACCTCCATCAGGTTGCAAACTGAATATATTTTTTTCTGCATCTACCTCTGAAAAAATATTGGGCTTCTAGCTGTGTGTGGGACTTGTTCTATTAATCCATCAATACAGACCTCCATCAGGTTGCAAACTGAATATATTTTTTTCTGCATCTACCTCTGAAAAAATATTGGGCTTCTAGCTGTGTGTGTGACTTGTTGTATTTGTCCATCTATACTGACCTCCATCAGGTTGCAAACTGAATATATTTTTTTCTGCATCTACCTCTGAAAAAATGTTGGGCTTCTAGCTGTGTGTGGGACTTGTTCTATTAATCCATCTATACAGACCTCCATCAGGTTGCAAACTGAATATATTTTTTTCTGCATCTAACTCTGAAAAAATATTGGGCTTCTAGCTGTGTGTGGGACTTGTTGTATTAGTCCATCTATACTGACCTCCATCAGTTTGCAAACTGAATATATTTTTTTCTGCATCTACCTCTGAAAAAATATTGGGCTTCTAGCTGTGTGTGGGACTTGTTCTATTAATGCATCTATACAGACCTCCATCAGGTTGCAAACTGAATATATTTTTTTCTGCATCTACCTCTGAAAAAATATTGGGCTTCTAGCTGTGTGTGGGACTTGTTGTATTAGTCCATCTATACTGACCTCCATCAGGTTGCAAACTGAATATATTTTTTTCTGCATCTACCTCTGAAAAATTATTGGGCTTCTAGCTGTGTGAGGGACTTGTTCTATTAATCCATCTATACAGACCTCCATCAGGTTGCAAACTGAATATATTTTTTTCTGCATCTACCTCTGAAAAAATATTGGGCTTCTAGCTGTGTGTGGGACTTGTTGTATTAGTCCATCTATACTGACCTCCATCAGGTTGCAAACTGAATATATTTTTTTCTGCATCTACCTCTGAAAAAATATTGGGCTTCTAGCTATGTGTGGGACTTGTTCTATTAATCCATCTATACAGACCTCCATCAGGTTGCAAGATGAATATATTTTTTTCTGCATCTACCTCTGAAAAAATATTGGGCTTCTAGCTGTGTGTGGGACTTGTTGTATTAGTCCATCTATACTGACCTCCATCAGGTTGCAAACTGAATATATTTTTTTCAGCATCTACCTCTGAAAAAATATTGGGCTTCTAGCTGTGTGTGGGACTTGTTCTATTAATCCATCTATACAGACCTCCATCAGGTTGCAAACTGAATATATTTTTTTCTGCATCTACCTCTGAAAAAATATTGGGCTTCTAGCTGTGTGTGGGACTTGTTGTATTAGTCCATCTATACTGACCTCCATCAGGTTGCAAACTGAATATATTTTTTTCTGCATCTACCTCTGAAAAAATATTGGGCTTCTAGCTGTGTGTGGGACTTGTTCAATTAATCCATCTATACAGACCTCCATCAGGTTGCAAACTGAATATATTTTTTTCTGCATCTACCTCTGAAAAAATATTTGGCCTTCTAGCAGTGTGTGGGACTTTCTCTATTAGTCCATCTATACTGACCTCCATCAGGTTGCAAATTAAAAATAATTTTTATGTGCATCTAGCTCTGAAAAAATATTTGGCCTTCTAGCAGTGTGTGGGACTTTCTCTATTAGTCCATCTATACTGACCTCCATCAGGTTGCAAATTAAAAATAATTTTTATCTGCATCTAGCTCTGAAAAAATATTTGGCCTTCTAACAGTGTGTGGGACTTTCTCTATTAGTCCATCTATACTGACCTCCATCAGGTTGCAAATTAAATATAATTTTTTTCTGCATCTAACCCAGCCAATAGTTTTGGCCTAATACCACAGTTTGGCCACTCAGCTCTGCTCGGTTCCCATCCATTGTTTTTTTGTGCAAACAACTCCAGAGTTGTGAATTAGTTAACCACCAAAATGAGTGGAAAAAGACCTGCTGCTGGTGGAAAGGGGAATAGGCGTGTTGGGAAGGGGAAAAAAGGTTGTGTCCGTGGGGTAGGTGTTAAAGCAACAGTAACATCTGCAGAAGAAAGACCATCTTCCAGCCAAACTAAAATGTCTACTTCTTTTAGCGGACAATGTGATAAGATCCCTTTCTTACGGCCACGCCAATCGCTACAAATTCCAGATGAGGCACAAAAACAGCAGGTGGTTCAATGGATATCAAGTGCTCCTTTAAGTGGGCTCTCCTCCACATCAACTTCAACATCACAAATACTCCAGTCCTCAAAGGTGTTACCCCAATCGCACTTGCTTCCTCACAGCTCCCAAATCTCCAGCTGCCCATCTGAGTATGAGGTAGAACAGATGGTTGAGTCTGCAGAGCTGTTTACTCATACTATAGCCTGGGAATCAGAGGTCGACTCCAGCGCTTCTGTGAATCCAGACGAGGAAATGATCTGCACTGATGCCCAGAATCTTTATGAGTCGGATCCAGGACCAGACGCAGAAGGTTCTGACCATAATGTAGACCCTCATTCCCAAACTGTAACTCCTGTTGGTGAAGACAATGAGGAAGACCATGATAAGACTCAAATACCTGATTGGAGCGACAACTTTAGTTTTTTGTCAGGGCAGGAACAGGTTGGCTCTGAGGACGACGGGTGTGATAACGCACAGGGTGATGATGATGAGGTTGGAGATCCCACTTACTGTCAACCCACAGTCAGCCAAGAGATGAGGTCAGCAGAGGAGGTGGAGGAAGATGCTAGTGACGACGAGGTCAGGTTGCGCCTTCCTGGACAGAGACGTAGTACTGGAAGCACGTCAACAACTGCATCCTCAAACACAACTCTGCCTCTCACCACAAGTCGTGGTGGCTCTTCAGGTCACATGGGTGCTAAGCCTTGCATAGCCTGGGCATTTTTTCAGATCGATAAAGATGACGCAACTCGTGTTATCTGTAACATTTGTCAGCAAAAGCTAAGTAGAGGCCAAAAAATACATAGTTTGAGTACTTCATGCATGAACTGGCACATGGACATGAAGCATAAGTTGCAGTGGGAAGCTCAGTGTGCTACAATGCGGCCTAGCCGGCCGGGCCAAACACCGTCTGCCATATCTTGTGCATCCGCGGCCTCTTCATCCTCTGTGACTGGGGGGACAGCAGTCACACCTGTTTTGGGGCGCAGACCTGCCACCTCTTTACCCGCAACAGCCAGCGTGATTGGCAGGTCATCATTTTCTTTGGAGGTGGTAACACCAGCTGGTGTTGAGCGCTGTCCGACATCGATAGCACCACCTTTGGATCAAGGCAACCTAACATGTCCGCCTGAATCTTCCTCACAGACCGGCAGTTTGCCGGGGACACCCTTATCAACCCCGTCTAAGCACAATAGCCAGCCCTCGGTCCCTCAGATGTGGACAAGTAAAAGACGATTTCCTCCTAGCCATGAGAAAGCTAAGAGGTTGAATTTCACCATCTGCAAGTTCTTGGCTACAGAAATGCTGCCTTTCCGCCTGGTGGACACAGAGGATTTTCGAGACCTTATGTCCGTCGCAGTGCCCCAGTACCAGATGCCCAGTCGGCACTACTTCTCAAAGAAAGGTGTGCCTGCGCTCCACCAGCATGTCGCACACAACATCACCGCTTCTTTAAGAAACTCTGTGTGTGACATTGTGCATTTCACCACAGACACTTGGACGAGTAGGCATGGACAGGGGCGTTACATGTCGCTGACTGGGCACTGGGTAACTATGGTGACAGCAGGACAAGGGGCTGCTGTCCAAGTCTTGCCGTCCCCACGAGTTGTGCGTCAATCCTCTTTATGTCAAAGTTCCTCCACTGCTTCTGCCTCCTCAACCTCCTCTCGGTCTTCCACCTGCACCCAAAGCCTGTCTGGTCATGCCACAAGCTTTCTAACTGCGCAGAAGGGATCCTGCACACCTCCTTACTATGCTGGCAGTAGGGCTCATCGTCATCAAGTGGTTTTTACATTGAAATGTCTGGGAAATGTGAGTCACACAGCTGAGGAGTTGTGGTCAGCTCTGGAGAACCAATTTCATGAATGGTTGTCTCCACTGGACCTGAAACCAGGGAAGGCCGTGTGCGACAATGCTGCAAACCTGGGTGCGGCCCTTCGCCGGGGCAATGTCACACACGTGCCTTGTATGGCTCACGTGTTGAACCTGGTTGTCCAGCAATTTTTAGCCCACTATCCCAGACTAGATGGCCTTCTGCAGAGGGCACGGTCGCTGTGTGCTCACTTTCGCCGTTCGCATCCCGCAGCTCAGCGACTTACATCTCTACAGAAGTCGTTGGGCCTGCCACTTCACCGGCTAAAATGCGATGTGCCTACCCGGTGGAATTCAACTCTGCACATGTTGCAGCGACTGTGGCAGCACCGACAAGCCCTGGTGCAATACGTTCTGACGTATAGCCTGGGCCAACGAGATCCAGAGGTGGGGAAAATCACGCTGGAGGAGTGGTCTCAGATCAGGGACCTATGCACATTTCTGCACAGTTTTGAAATGGCGACGAAGATGTTTAGTGCTGACGATGCCATTATCAGCATGACTATTCCGGTGATTTACATGCTGGAGCACATGTTAAACAGAATTCGGAGTCAGGTGGTGGCACAAGAGGAGGTGGAGGAAGTAGAGGAGGAGGAGTTGTATGCGGAAGGGCTAACATCTGCAAGGTCCAGACGGTCGGCAGCACCAAGGCGGCAGGCATGTGAGGTTGGGGGAGATGGTTTTGCCAGGGCGCATGGTAGCAGCCAAACTAGTGAGGAAGGTGCAGGAGCCCAGGAAGAAGTGGAGGACGAACTGATGGAAGACTCATCAGATGAGGGAGACCTTGATCACATTTCTGTTGTGCGAGGTTGGGGGGAGAGGACAGAGGAAGGAAGCATGATTGTTACCTCGCCACCAACACAACAGGGACTTGGTGCTCCTGGATGCGCAACACACATGAGTGCCTTCTTGCTGCACTACCTGCAACATGACCCTCGAATTGTGAGAATTAGAAATAATCCTGACTACTGGGTTGCCACACTGTTAGATCCCCGGTACAAAAGTAAATTTGCAGAAATTATTCCTGCCATAGAAAGGGATGCACGCATGCAGGAGTATCAGCAGAGACTGTTGCAGAATCTTACATGTGCTTTTCCACAAAATACCAGTGGTGCACGTAGTGAATCTCACAGTTCCAACTTGCCAACCGTGGGACCGTCAAGTGTTCAGCACTCAAACCGTAACAGAACTACAGTATCTGCTGGTAACATCAATTTTGCGGAATCATTTCACCACTTTTTTAGCCCATCCTTTGCAAGGCCACAGGAGACAAGAAGTCTGACACATAGTCAACGCCTAGAGACGATGGTACAGGAGTATCTCCAAGTAAACATTGAAGCCACGACTGTGTCACTGGACCCTTGCTCTTTTTGGGCTTCCAATCTGGATAAATGGCCGGAGCTAGCCACTTACGCCTTGGAGATCTTGTCATGCCCCGCAGCCAGCGTTCTGTCTGAACGTGTGTTCAGCGCTGCTGGTGGTGTGCTGACAGATAAGCGCACGCGGCTCTCCACTGATAATGTAGACAGACTCACGTTCATAAAGATGAACAAATCATGGATCCGAAACGACTTTTCTACCCCTGTGTCATCCTGGGGAGAGTAAAAGCTTGATGATTGGTTAAAATCACCCTACCAACCGTTTTAAGCTGTCAAATTACTAATCATGTTTATCTGTATCTTGGCTGGAAAATAATTTGGGCTTTGTAGCAGTGTGCAGCACTGATTCTATTAGGCCATCTATAATAAGCTCCACCAGATTTAAAATTACTAATCATGTTTATCTGTATCTTGACTGGAAAATAATTTGGGCTTTGTAGCAGTGTGCAGCACTGATCCTATTAGGCCATCTATAATAAGCTCCACCAGATTTAAAATTAAAAATAATTTTTAGCTGCATCTAGCCCGGAAAATAATTTGGGGCTCCGAGATGCGCAAGACACATAAGTGCCTTCTTGCTGCACTACCTGCAGCATGACCCTCATATTGTCAGAATTCGAAGTAATCATGACTACTGGGTTGCCACACTCTTAGATCCCCCAAACTTTTCAATCAACCTTTTCATTTTAATAAAGACCAAAAAAATGGTCATTTTTGAAATTATAAGCATTAGCAGGTTGTTAGAAACTGAAATCAAACAGTTTTCAACTCAAAACTTTATTCTAGGTGATGTTACATTTTCACATAGGACCCCTTGTTCGAAAGGAGCTTCTGAACTCTCTCGTCCATTGAATTTGTCAGGTTTTGGATGGTTTCTGCTTCAATTGATTTGCATGAGGACAGAATACCCTCCCAGAGCTGTTGCTTAGATGTGAACTGCCTCCCGCCATCATAGACACTCCTTTTAATGATGCTCCAAAGGTTCTGAATGGGGTAGAGGTCAGGGGAGCATGGGGGTCACACCATAAGTTTGTCCCCTTTTATGCCCATATCAGCCAGAGATGCAGATGTTTTATGTGCAGCATGAGATGGTGCATTATCATGCAGAAAAATGATCTTGCTGTGAAATACACGGTTCTTCTTCTTGAACCATGGCAGGAAGTGCTGTTTGAGAAAATCCACATACATTATGGAGTTCATCTTTAGCGCCTTCAGGGATCCTAAGGGGGCCGACAATCTCTCTCCCCATGATTCCAGCCCAAAACATTACTCCACCTGCTCCTTGTTGGCGCTGTAGCCGTGTTTGCGTGGGGTGTCCATCAACAAGCCATCCTCCACTCCATCCATCTGGACCATCGAGCGCTGCACGGCACTCATCCGTGAACAAAACAGTTTTGAAATCAGTCTTCATGTAATGTTTGGCCCACTGGAGCCGTTTCTGCTTGTGTGAAGTGGATAGAGGAGGTCGACAGGATGTCGTATGCACAGCTGCAAACCTCTGAAGGACCCTGCATCTTGTTGTTCGGGGGACGTTGGAGGCACAAGCAGCTTCAAAAACTTGTCTGCTGCTATGACAAGGCTTTTTTGCCGCTGCTCTTTCAACCTGACGTAATTGCCTGTAGGAAAGAGTCCTCAATTTGCCCTTATCAGCACGCACGCGTGTGTACTGTGAATCAGCTACATACTTCTTGATTGCCAAGACACTTCATCCTGATCATCGCACAATGTTGATTGTAGTCATGCCTTGACCTAAACACTCCACAATATGTTGCTTCTCAGCAGCCGACACATCCTTTTTCTTTCCCATTTTGGCAGAAAATGTAGGCTGCTGAATAATGTGAGAGAGCCTTCTTAAGTAGTCTTGCCTTTCATTGGACACACCTGCCAAACTAATTAGCACTGGTGTCTGCAATTGCTTACAGTGATATAAAGAGCCCTGACACACATCACCATCAATGAGTTTAACTGACAAACAAACAAATTCTTCCCTTATCACTCCTAAACACTTTTTGCATAATAATTTGGAACACAGTGTACATGTGCTTTTCCACAAAACACCAGTGGTTCACGTAGTGAATCTTACAGTTCTAACTTGCCAACCGTGGTCTGTATGGAGTTGTTCAATAAAGGGCCCAAAATTAAGATAACATAGATGGGAGAGGTCTCTATGAATAGGAATTCCTAAGTATTTGATACCCTGTGAGGGCCAGGCAAAGGGAAAGTTGGACTGGATGGAATCCTATATGGATTTGGGGAGGGAGACATCGAGGGCCTCAGACTTCGCTGCATTGATTTTAAAATTTGACCATGTAACAAAGTGATCTATTTCAGCCATAACAGCATGGATGGATATATGTGATTGAGTGATATATACTAGGACATCATCAGCAAATAGAGAGCACTTGTACTCGGTGCCTCCCACCTCAATCCACCTAATATTGGGGTTATGGCAAATTGATGAGAGCAGGTGCTCCGTCACTAGGATGTATAAGAGAGGGGACAGAGAACATCCCTGCCTTGTCCCATTGGTGATTGTGAAAGGTGATGAAAATGTTCTGAAGCGCCCCCTGGGCCTTGGGACACCCGGAGCCGGACCCTTTTTGGTGGATGCTGGTGGTTGTAGTCTCCATGGCGGCAACCGGGTTCCGTGGCTCAGGGCGGTCAAACCAGTGGCGGAACTATTTATGTGGTTTTGATGTTTAAATGTCCGACTACGCCACCCGTGGATTGCGGTCAGAGTGAACCGCCGCTCCAGGGCAGACCGCTGAGGCTGGTGTTGTGGGTGCAGCAGAGCGTAGCATAACTCCCCACGGGAGGAGTATAGCCTCAGGGCAGTGTATGCGGAGGATGGGGGTGATGGTGCAGGGCAGCAGCAGTAATGACACGGAGTCAGTGATGCAGTCCAGGGCCTTTACTCACAGTTCTTATTATCCAGACCACGTCTGCAGGTAACGGCTGCCCACGTCGTACTGTGCTCACCAGGTGAGGGGCTCAGACAACTCCCAGATAACTTTGGAGCGCTTCACAGGACCCCCTTTGTGTGTCCTTTGTCTGGCCTTTCTTACCAACCCTTCTGTCCGGCTGCCTCGGGCCTCCTCTTGGTAAACTTGGCGCCAGTTTCCCTGACCATATGTGGTGCCTTCCTAGCGGGTGTAGCGAGGGGCTGCGCCACATAAAATGTCACAGCCTCCTGTTTCTAGCTGAGGGTCGTTTCCTGCCTCCACTAGTTTCGGGGACCGGTCTCCCCCTTTGGCCTGACCCCTCCACGCAGGTGGATTCTGGCGTGCGGTGGCGACTCGCCCGTCCACACCCCTGAGATCCCTTCGTTCCTCGTTCCTGGAGCCTTCTCCGCTCCTCTTCCTTCCTTCTCCCTCTTCCAGGCCTGGGCCTCTGTTACTAGGCCCGCCTCCGGAGCAGAGCTCATGCAGAGCCCCTGCTCCCTGCCACTTCTGCTCAGACTTCTCTGCACTGAACTAAGATGGTGCCCACCTTTTATACTCCCTTCTCAATGCACCCAGGAACTGCTTCCTCCCTGTTCCTGCACTACAGGGTTCCCCTTCCTCAGTGTTCCCTCCCCCCACTCCAGCCAGAGACAGGGACTGTCGTGCCCATCTCAGGGGCATATTGGTCGCCCTGCCCCACGGCAATGTGGTGTAATGCATGCAGGTGTCGGGTCCTGATCCACACTACATCCTTACCTGAGAGTGAGATATCACACCTCTGGGTGAGGTGCAATACCTCTGTAGCAACCGAGCCCTCAGGGTGCTACAGTTCCATTTATCTTCAGCCTAGCTGACGTATTGCGATACAGGGCCGTGATTTTGGCTATAAAAGGGTCCCCTAGACCCCTACCCCAAGCTTTTTAAGAGAATCATATATGGCGTGCCATGAGACTCTATGGAATGCTTTCTCAGCATCCAACGAGAGTATCTAATTACAAATTTTTAACTGCATCTAGCCCAGGAAATACTTTGTGCCTAGTAGCAGGGTCTGCTAGTCAGCGGATTATCCCGGCTGTTAAGCAAGCTACACCACCTGTAGTTTGGACACTTCATTTTTTCAAAGGAAATGCTTCGGGACCACGGGATACTCAGTGAAGAGCATCAGGAGGCACCCCAAGGCATAGGGGCTGGGACTGGCAGTAGGATGCCTTGCGGTGGACAGCCGAGCTCGATCCTTATAAAAGCTTTTTAACTGCAGCAGCTTTAGTGGACGCTACTGGAGCTGGAATTACGCGGCTGCTGGCATGAGACTTGCCCTCCAATAGATCCTTGTAAATGGATTTAAAGTGTATTCATTCAAATTAGAGAGACAATTTAAATTAAAAAGCTTAGAGCTGCCTCCACCACAGGGGAGCTCGCTTGACCCACCAGCGGACAGGCACCAGTATTGGGAGAGGGGGGCTGGCCATCAGGGTTCACCGCGGCTCTGGCACAAACCCGGCGACACGGAGGTGGCACGGGCAGGAGCGGACTGGCCGTGTCGGCTTCTCACTTTTTGGATTTTAGAAGGGCATGACATGCCTATATCTGTGTCTCCCCCTCCTTTTACTCCTCCACCTCTTTTATTTTCGCATGACTATATGTACTTGTCACTTTTCCATGTGTTAGTTATGTCTTCTGAGCAGTTTGTCAGCTTTTGGACACCTTTGAAGGTGTTTTCTATGTGTTTCTATGTGTTTTTGTTTGCCTGCCATTGGTTTTAACGGTGTTCGAAGGTGTTCGACGAACAGTTCGACGAACAGTTCGGCGAACACACGGGTGTTCGACGAACCGAACCGAACTCGAACACTACGGGGGTGGCTCAACACTAATAGTAACCTGTATTTTGGCTGCAGAATAGGAGATCAGGACAAGACTTGGGCTTCACTCATATACTGCAATAGATGTGCATCACATCTTACTCAGTGGTTGCATGGGAAGAGGCAATATATTCCTTTTGCAGTCCCAATGATCTGGAGGGAGCCAACCGATCACACAACCAATTGCTATTTCTGCATGGTGCCCCCTCTATTAACCCTCCGTCACATACAATAGGCCTGACAGGCACATCTCTTTTATTTGGCTGGAGTTTTGAAATGTTTGTATTTCAGAGTTATTAGTTTTATGTTAAGTAAATGGGGTTTTTTTGCACCTGATTATGTGTAGTCTCTTTTATTACATCCCTATGAAGGTCACTGATCACTTTTAGACCACTGAAATTGCAAACATTAGATATTATAGGTATTTTTCTAGCCTGCGCTTGACAGTCACATTGAATGTGAACTCGTTAGAACCGATATTGTATGTGATGGAGGGTTTTAAGAAAGGAATTTCAAGGAAGAAGTGGACTTTTTCAGCAAAATCCATCTGCAATATGCCCAGTACCACATACAGAAGAACTGCTAGTTCAAAAAGCATCAGAAACATTTTCAGTCGACTCAAGTAAGGAAGAAGAAGATGGCACTTGATATCATGAAGGATTTTTCTCTCACGACCCAGACTTTTTGTCAATAAAATAAACTGAATCACATCTTATAAAACATAGTGAACAAAACGATCTTGGTAGAGATTTCAGAGCAGTGAGCGATTCGCATGGTGAGAGATTTCACCAATATAGTGCAGCTATGGAGAAAATATATCAAGGAAAATGGAATCCATCAATGCTTGCAGACTAATGTTGGACAATTGTCTGAGATGATCCGATGCAGGAGTACAAGAGACAAGCAAAAAAGAGTTGTCATTGAACGAGGACCAAATTGTGTAGTGCAGTTTCTGGTACTGTTTATAATTCGCAAAAGAGTTTAGACATGTTTTAGTTATTTGAATTAGTAACACACATTTCTTTCTTTCGTTTCTTTCTTTCTTTCCTTCTTTCTTTCGTCTGTATATCGGTTTCAATATGGAAATTACATTAATATAAGGACTTAAGTGATTAATTTCAATAGTATTATACAAACTTCTAAACCTACAAGCCAACCTTTTAGTTGCATACTACTCTCAACATTTGTGCTACTTTATGACTTAATAATAGTAATTCATTTTGAGACACTTGATTTCAACATTAGACTTTTCTACATCGTCCCCGAACGCAGTTGTTTAATAAGCGATGCTAAATATTTAGTACTGTTGATGATTCAGGTGGTATTACCATCTGCTATGAAATAGGTAATGCCTATTGGACAATCTAAAGTCACAGATTAGCATAAACTCAGCATGATTAATCCACATAATTTAGTAGCAAAATGATTATCCACATTCTGTTTATGCTAATCTCTGTTCCTTAAATGGCTGAAGTAAAAACAGCATTTACATCAAAGAACACTGCACTTTCAACCCATAGCTGTGTTATGTTTGGCTTAATTGTTAGAATATACACAGCATGTAAGTTACTTTTATCAAAATAATATGTTATATATTACTGTAATTTATTAGACTTTTTCATTAAAAATCTGCTTTTAATGGTATAGCGAGTTCATTATGTTCTGCATGTGTGCGTTATGTTTGGATGCTAAGGTAAGTGTGTTACAACAAACGTGGTGTCCTACTGTTATAAAGTATACTGCCATACCATTTTTAGTTGTTATATTTAGTTACCAACTCATTAGCGATAAATGAAAGAGTGTTAACTCATTACTTATGAATAGAAAAAAGGTTTTGCCCTAGCGCTGTGTTTGTTAACTTACAAACTGAAAACTCAAGGGCACATTTGCCTAAGTGCAGACTAGTAAACCAGTAAAAATCCAATGTAAAAAGATAGAGATGCGCTAAGATGTAAATCCAAAACTAAAATATAGAAATATCGGTATTTCATATGAATATAAACCAATTGGATATATAGGTAAAGGTTCCAAAGAAACTGTATTTCCTACCTTTTGTTATCTTCTGGCACTATTGATCTGTGCGATATAAAAATCCCTATGGATACATCCGTATGATGATCCTTTTCTTCACTCTAAATGAACTGTCCTGCATTTTGCTCAATAGAGATCCTGGAAAATGTCCTGCAGAGCGTTGCATTATACTCAATAGAGATCCTGGCAAAATGACAAAAAAAATCCTTCCCATTATACCGGGTACTGGATTGTGTGCCCTTGTGTCCCAATCTTTGGTGCACTCGTGGACTGTATGTGTTCACAATCCACATGATGGAGAAAGAGGTGAGCGATATGGATGTGGTGCCGGCTGGTCACCGTAAATCTCGCAGTGATTCCAACAGGTTGCCGCCTTTGCAGGTAAGTGACATCACTTAGGCAATGTGGATTCTCCGTTGGGAAATGAATTCAAGAATGAGTACCTTTCTTATGCTTTTCAGTGGTTACAACCGTCTTCATCAGAGATGATGCCTATAACCTATGGCGGTGTTTATATAGGTGCCTGTTTGAACTCTGGAATTTATATTCAGATTATTCTTAGAAAGCAAATAATTCAATCTCACTATTGAGACCAAATGGTCTCAGTATGTTTAAAGTGAAGATCCATCTACTTCTATTTTTGACATTTGTTTAATTATATCCCCTCCTCTCCAGTGTTTTTCAACTTTCAAACTACCAGATACTGTATATTGCCATTATGTGCAATTTTATAGTGCTGCGATAATGGATGCCCTGTGAATTGTCTCTTAATATTAAAATGATGTTCTTTTAGTCTGATTCTTCGTTCACGTTTTGTCCTACCTATGTAGAATTTTTGGCAAGAGCATTTAATACAATATGTTACGCTTTTTGTATGGCATGTAATGTGGGATTTAATTGTATATTGATTGTTTGAAGTTTTGAAAGTGTGTATTGGTTCCTGTTTTTTTGTCATTCTGCACATAATACAATTTTAGCATGGAAAAAACCTTTTTCTCTGTTTGTACAATTAGTCCTGTGTTGATTTCTTATGACTGTGGGTGCTCTTTTACTTGCTAAATTAGGAGTTTTTCTATATATATAAAGCTCGGTTTGGATGGAATCAAGTCACCTACTATTTTGTCTCCTTGTAAACGTGGCCAATGTCTTTCCATGATCCGTTTTATTATCCTATGGTCATGGCTGTATTGTGTAATAATTGGTACATCAAATGGCGCATCAAATTTAACTGATTACTAGTGATGAGCGAGCGTGCTTGACACTGTTCGATACTCGCCCAAGCATCTCACTGCTCGGCATGCTCGGCGTGTTTCCGGGATGCTCGGGCGGGAGCTTGGGTCCCCTCCCTGCATGCTTGGTGCTCTTAAGAGAGCCAATGAACATTCAGGGATTGCTTGCCACGCACTGTAATGCCATAGCCATGTTGGTTTTGGCATTACAGTGGTTGGCTGGCCGCATATAGTCATCGGGTATATAAGACCTGGTGCCCCTATGCTCGTCACAATCTAACCCGGAAACAGGCAGAGTAGGGAGTGGTGCTGCTGTGTGAGGAACAGAATTGGTGGTGCAATAGTTAGATATATGTATTCCACACCAAGTTACACATCTATCTGAACTAACAGTCCTTCTGAGGACTAATCCAGCTGCATATATTAATCCTGATAGCAGGAGTTAGGCAGGCAGGCAGGGTTTGTGGCATTGTATACAGCACAAGAGGGTCCATTGCATGTTCTGTCTGCTCCCGCTGTTACAGATATCCATAGACATAGCCACAGATATCTGGGGCCAAGGTTAATTTTTTTTTATCTTAATCCTGATTAGTAGCTTAAAAACCCAATACAGTACACCATTTTGCTGCTTCATTTGCTTGCTAGCAGAATGCAGGATTTTTTTCATTTTATTCACATTGCTGTATTGCAGAAGCAGAGACAATTTTCAATCATCACATGTGATCCCATATTAATGCAGTAATAATACAGATATTTTGTGGAGTGTGCCAAATATACTCGATTTAAAGTCAGCCAGCTGTGTGTTGTTGAACCTATTCACACTTGGTCGCTGAACAATGCTATACTAAAATGCCACAGCCTAAAACTGTGGTCGTCACACCTGATCCCATATTACTGCCGTAATAATGCGGACATTTTGTGGAACGTGCCAAATATACTCCATTTAAAGTCAGCCAGCTGTGTGTTGTTGAACCCTATTCACACTTGGTCACTGACAAATAGCATATCTGTGAACAATGTTGTCAGAGTATTACGCCAGTTTTACGGACTGACAATAAAACATGCAAAAACTGAGCAAAAATGGATTTTCCTGGAAAAAATGTTAAATAACATTCTTTCCAGTGTAATGACTTGTATATAAGGCCAAAGAAATAATAAAAAAAAGTTATGGACTGTAGAAGAGATTTATGCAATCAGAATGAACACTCATCTTGAGCTGATGATACCACCAAGCACCTGTCCCTATTGTAAATGCATCGAACAGCGTTATTGATAGGGAATAGAATAGATTTTTATTTTTTTTGGCAGTACCAGCAGCACGCAGTATAAAGCAATAGTACCTGGCTGGATCGGTGTAATATGCTATCCATACTGCGATACCTCACCTAAACAAATTTCAGATAAGACAGATAATATTCTAGAAGATAGAATGTATTTGAATTGTCCTTCCCATTGTCCCATTGTCCTTCTGCATACTGTTATTCCTTATATGCAGCAATTAGAAGGGCTGTCAAAAATTAGGACGCACTCCAATACACATTTGAAGAGATGCAAAAGAAACCCCCAAAAATATTAAAACACAGCAGGATCTTTAGTACAAAAAACAGACTCACCAATGTAACCACAATGTAATCACATTGTACAGTTCCTGCACCTTCTCCTCCTCCTCCTCTTTGGCCTCCATCTCCAAAATGACCACATCAGTCACAAGCTGGAAACACTGCAGCACTGCCTTGGCCAAGCGGCAACAGGCTGTGCTGAAGATAATATGTTTAATGGTTAGGTGACAAACCGCACACAGCTGCAGAGTTGTTGAAAGCTGTAAAACACAAGGCAGATCTGTGGCTCTCACAGCTGCACATACAGCCAGACATGGTCATGTGTGACAATGGCCGGAACCTGGTGGTGGAGAAATGACAGTCAGAGTATATTCCTGTATGCCAGTCCTTTCATCCGACGTAAAAAAATATGTCTGTGGTGAAATACACCTCTCTCCGAGAAGCAGCCCTGGCTAAGATAAGTGTAACATACCTGGCGGCGTCCTTGCATAGTGGTCCATTTCCCACTGTGCAGGAGCGCGCACTTGATCTCCTGTCCGGAATGTCTCTCTGGCTTCCCTCCATGCTGTCTGTTTGTGTCTGTCTCTGCTGCTTAAGGGCGGCGCCCGATCACTTCCTGCTTTTTGTACCTGCTGTGGGTCACACCCCTTGTGCGTCCTCAGCCTATTGCTGTCTGACACTTGGTATATAGCTCAGCAGCTCCCTTCTATCCCTGCCTGAGCATAGTGTTTTCCTTCAGTGTGTGTTTGCACTCTGAAGGTGCCAGGTCCCGTCTTTGTTTCCTTGTCTGCCTTTCCTGGAGGCTGTATTTCCAGGCCTGTCTGAACTTAGTCCTGTATGTCTCCTGCTTTGCGATATCAGCTCCCGTGTCTGAACTGTGTCCTGTATGTCTCCTGCTTTGCGGTATTAGTTCCCGTGTCTGAACTGAGTCCTTTCTGTGTATCTTGTCTGTCCTGTCTGAACACGCTCCTAGCCTGTTCCTCCCGCCTTCTAGGGGCCGATTACCTAGACCCGCTCCTGTATCTTGTCTGTCCTGTCTGAACACGCTCCTTGCCTGTTCGTCCCGCCTCTCTGGGGGCAGTATTCCCAGACCCGCTCCTGTATCCCGCTGCAGTGTCGGTCTCCTCCGTACATTCAGTTCCAGTCTGAACTCTCTCCTATCCTTTACCTGTTTTGCCTCTATGCCCGTTCCCTTCCTTTTTCTGCAGAGTCTGAACTCGTACCTATCTCCTGCCTGTTGTCTCTGTACTCCCGTTTGTGAGTTTATGGTCCACTCGCTACTTCACTGCAAGTACCCTGTGGGTGTCTGGCTCTGCCTTTCCCTTCCTGTCTGTTCAGTGTGAACAGAGCCCTGTCCTCCCTGCTCAGCCTTGTCTGCACTCTAGTTGTGCTTGCCTGTACCCCTCTGCCTGTATTGTTCCTGAATCCCGGTGTGTACTGGGTCCTATCCCGCCTTTTTTCCTACTTGCTAGTGCCTCCCTGTCTGCACTCTAGCTGTGCTTACCTTTACCCGCCTGCCTGCATAACCGCCTGCCTGCATACCCGCCTGCCTGCATACCCGCCTGCCTGCATACCAGTCTGTGTGCCAGTCTACCAGTCTGTTCCTGTATTCCCCTGTGTGGGTCAACAGCCGTGTCCGGGGTCTGTCCTGGAGTAGCACCTGGTCCCTCTGCCCGGTTCCTCCTCGGTGCTCTGGCGTCGTATGCCGTCGTGCCACCTTGGTCGGATCGGGTAGATACTTAGTTACGCCCCTCCAGGCATTCACTCTCCGGCACGGTCCAGTGGAATCACTACCAATCCCACGCACACGCCGCTTAGCCCGGGCGTGTGCATAACAATAAGTCTGTGTGAATTTTCCCGGAGACTTTATAGCTGCTTTTTTGCTGTGGACTGGGCATGCTTATGCTCGTTATTTCTCAAAACGCATTGCAGATCGGGCTATTGTCCAACTCTGTAGTCATGAAATTTAAGGCGCAAAGAAAGATCTTTGTGTGTCGAAGCACAACCGAGAAGTGTGAGCTGATGTTGGATGGGCTGCCATGGCTTATGCAACAAGTTGCATTAGAGGACTTCATGGGAGAAATGACAGCCAGAGTAGATACGATTTCTCTCTATACCAGTCCTTTCACCGAGCTAAAGAATATGGCTGTGGTGAAATACAACTCTCACTGAGAAGTAGTATCAGACTGAAGAACATTGGGCCCACAAGAGAATTTGATTCTCAGAGGGCTCACCTTTCTCCCCCGCTCAAGAGCCCCATAAGAGCTGAATGGTTTGCGCAATGAACTCTCCTGAAGGAGAAGCCAGGACCGACTGGAGGAGTCTCCGGTTCTCTGGTGGGCCTGTCCAACCCTGCCGAGAAGCAGCCCTGGTTAAGAATAGTCTGTGGGAAGGTTCCTGGACACTCCATGGCTGCTTTTTTACTGGGGAGAAACCCAAGCAAACATGGGTAGAACATACAAACTCCTTGCAGATGTTGTCCTTGGTGGATGGGATTTGAACGCAGGACCCAAGCGCTGCTAGGCTGAAGTGCTAACAACTGAGCCACTGTGCTGCCCTCTCTGTTCTCCCTATGATATCTAACATGCTGGAGAAACTTGCACCTACTGCCACTCAGTATCTTCATCTCCTTTGTGAGAAACGAATGTATTTGGGCAGCCACTCTGTCTACCAAATAATATTCCTGAGAAGGAAATTGTGAATGGCTTCGCTTCTGACACTGAGGGCACTGCTAATACCATGGCGTTGTACCATAATTCACTGGAAATATTCCTGGCTGGTTGGAGACAAGCTCATTCTCACAGAAAAGTACCAGAAAGCTAAGGAGATGGTGGCTTCTATCATCATGAATATTTTGATCATTGAGTAGGAGACTGACTAATGCTGCTATCTACCTTGTGAACATTGTGTTGAAGCTTGATTGACCCAGGGCCCACAAACCTATGCGTTGGGAAGACGTGTTCTGTCCCAGGGTCCCACATGGTCCCTGCTTACACAATATTAACCTAGTGATGTGTAAGTGAGATGTACCGTCCCTGGCCACATTCACTTTTTCATGTGTTTGTGGTTAGGCGGTCCTTCCCACAAACTGCGCTGGTGAGGGTACGGGTAATGTTCTGGGAACCAAGCTTGTATAAGGTGGGGACAACACCGGGAAAAATAGTGGTGGTTGGGGGCCAAATACCAAGGGCCAGCTGCCGCCATAAGATTGCGGAAAGCTTCCATCTCCATGAGCCTAAAAGGCTAAATTTCTAGTGCAAGCAGTCCAAATATGTGGCAATTTAGCATTGCGGCCTGTGGGTGGGTGGCTGGCTGCATATTTTGGCTTGCATTCCAAGGACTGGGGTAGGGGCAACTGAATTCTGTGCTGGGACAAGGACATGGACTGTGATGGTTGCAAGTGTGCAATGACAGATGCAGGAAGGGAGGCATCTTTGCATGAGCCATGGAAAGGGGATTGGTGTGCATGCACAACAGCAGAAGAGGCAGTGGTGTCACCCGCAGACACTGTTTCTGGACCCTGGCGTTCGGCCCAGTTAGTCGGGTGCTTTGCTGTCATGTGCCTGAGCATTCTGGTGGTGGTCAGGCTGGTTATTTTGGTGGTCTTTCTGACGCTGGCCTTGCAGATGTTGCAATTGGCCTTTTTGGGGTTATCTAAACAGTCTTTAAAAAAGAACTAGACTCGGGGAAACCAGTCTGTACTGACAACTTCAGTCATGTTGGTGTTCCGTGGAACAGTTGCCCACCTTGTGTCTGCGGCCACCACACTGATTGTTCCTACCTGTTGTGGTGCTACGCCTCCCTCCCCCTCTGTGCTGCTGTCTTCGCTCTGCATGTCCCCTTACCAGGTTGGGTCAGTGACTTCATTGTCCACTGCTTCGTCTTCCTCTTCCGCACCCTTGTCCTCCTCCTGACTTTCTGTCCATTGTGTCTTATTATCATCCACCTTTTTCAACAGTAATTGCACTTTCCCACCATCACTTTCGGGTGACCATGGCTGCTCAAACATTTGGGCATCACGATCCTCTGTTGCCCTGCTTGAAGCAGGCGAGACGCCCGAATCTATAAATGGAAAAGTGAACAGCTCTTGGGGTAACCCTGGACTCTAAACAATCTTTCAATCTGCATATCCAAGCTCTTTTGACTTCCGATCGGACCAAGCAAGAGACCAGAATCTATAAATGGAAAGATGAACAAAACAGCTCTTTGTTGGCTACAAGTATGGGATCAGTTGTCTCAGGGAACTCAGAATGGTGGAAGGCAGGAGGATCAGGGTGAGAAATATGCCGACTCCAAGTAAAAAAGAATCACCCCGATCCGCACATTACTCAACCAAGAATCTACAAAAAGATTAGTGCATGCCCTCATCATCTCCCGCTTTGACTTCCTGCTTTGTGGTCTCCCTTCTAACACTCTTGCACTCCTCCAATCTATCCTAAACTCACTTGCCCGACTAATCCACCTGTACCCCCACTACACTGTGTGCCAAATTATTAGGCAAATGAGTATTTTGATCACATGATACTTTTTATGCATGTTGTCCTACTCCAAGCTGCATAGGCTTGAGAGCCAACTACCAATTAAGTAAATCTGGTGATGTGCATCTCTGTAACGAGGAGGGGTGTTGACTATTGACATCAACACCCTATATAAGGTGTGCTTAATTATTAGGGAACTTACTTTCCTTTGGCAAAATGGGTCAGAAGAGAGATTTGACGGGCTCTGAAAAGTCCAAAATTGTGAGATGTCTTGCAGAGGGATGCAGCAGTCTTGAAATTTCCAAACTTTTGAAGCGTGATCACCGAACAATCAAGCGTTTCATGGCAAATAGCAAACATGGTTGCAAGAAGCATGTTGGGCAAAAAAGGCGCAAAATAACTGCCCGTGAATTGAGGAAAATCAAGCGTGAAGCTGCCAAGCTGCGATTCGCCACAAGTTTTGCCATATGTCAGAGCTGCAACGTTACTGGAGTATCCAAAAGCACATGGTGTGTGATACTGAGGGACATGGCCAAGGTAAGGAAGGCTGAAAAACAACCACCTTTGAGCAAGAAACATAAGATAAAACATCAAGAATGGGCATAGAAATATCTGAAGACTGATTTTTCAAAGGTTTTATACACTGATAAAATGAGAGTGACTCTTGATGGGCCAGATGGATGGGCCGGAGGCTGGATCTGTTAAGGGCAGAGAGCTCCACTCCGACTCAAACGCTAGCAAGGTGGAGGTGGGGTACTGGTATGCGCTGGTATCATCAAAGATGAACTTGTGGGACCTTTTCAGGTTGAGGATGGAGTGAAGCTCAACTCCCAGACCTACTGCCAGTTTCTGGAAGACAACTTCTTCAAGCAGTGGTACAGGAAGAAGTCGGTATCGTTCAAGAAAAACATGATTTTCATGCAAGACAATGCTCCATCACATGCATCCAACTACTCCACAGCATGGCTGGCCAGTAAAGGTCTAAAAGAAGAAAAAATAATGACATGGCCCCCTTGTTCACCTGATCTGAACCCCATAGAGAACATGTGGTCCATCATAAAATGTGAGTTCTACAGGGAGGGAAAACAGTACACCTCTCGGAACAGTGTCTGGGAGGCTGCAGCACGCAATGTTGATTGAAAACAGATCAAGCAACTGAGAGAATCTATGGATGGAAGGCTGTTGAGTGTCATCATAAAGAAAGGTGGCTATATTGATCACTAATTTATTTATTTTTTTTTTTTTACATGTCAGAAATGTTTATTTCTAAATTTTGTGCACTGATATTGGTTTACCTGGTGAAAATAAGCAAGTGAGATGGGATTATATTTGGTTTTTATTAAGTTGCCTAATAATTCTGCACAGTAATAGTTAGCTGCACAAACAGATATCCTCCTAAGATAGCCAAATCTAAAAAAAACCCACTCCAACTTCCAAAAATATTAAGCTTGGATATTTATGAATCTTTTGGGTTGATTGAGAACATAGTTATTGATCAATAATAAAAATAATCCTCTAAAATACAACTGGCCTAATAATTCTGCACACAGTGTATTCCCTGGCCTCTTCTCTTTGTCAATCCCTTTACAAGCTCCCAATTTCCCAGAGACTCCAGTTCAAAACCCCCACCATGGCATACAAAGCCAACCACAACCTGTCTCCTCCATACATCTTTGACCTAATCTCCCAGTACTTACCTGCACGCAACCTCCTATCCTCACAGGGTCTCCTTCTCTACTCCCCTCTTATCTCCTCTTTCCACAATCGTATCCAAGATTTCTCCCTTGCATCCCCCCTACTCTAGAACTCTCTACCCCAACATTTATGACTTGAACGCTAGGGTGCAAGCGGGTCCATTAATACATACTGTATACATATATAGATGTTGTGGAATACGTATAAGAACAGGACGTTTAATGCACCCTCTTGCACTATATGCACTGCAGTCTGCCATATACACTGCCTGCCTGCCTAACTCCTGCTATCACCACTGAATAGATGCAGCTGGATTAGTCCTCAGAAGGATTGTGATTTCAGATGGATATACTGTATACTGTATATATGTTGTGGAATACCTATACTAACTATAAAGAAGCAAATCTCTCCCAGACGCAGCAGAACCTCACCCTACTCTGCCTGATTCCGGGGTACACTGTGACGAGCATAGCGGCGCCCGGTCTTATATACAGTAGACCTGGTGACGCTGTATGGCCAGCCAGTCACTTTAGTGCCCACAACCAACATGGCTACACCATTACAGTACATGGCAGGCAATTCCTGCATGTTCATTGCCTCTCTAAAGAGCACCAAGCATGCAACATGCAGGGAGGGGACCCGAGTTCCCGTCCAAGCAACCCGGAAGTTTTTTTGGTGTTGCAGCATCACGGAGTACAAGGCAATAACCCCTGTCTCGATGCGTGTAATACGCGGTTCATAGTGCAATAGCTCACCTGTACACGAATTGCAGATAAAAGAGGTAACATTGTAGAATATAGATTCAATTTGAATTTGTTTTCCCATTATTAATGAGTGGGTCTCCTATACTGTTATTGGGCATGCAGTGACTGCAAGGGCTGCCAAAAATTGCAACACATTCCAATACCCCTTCGATGAGATGTAGAGGAGGGCCTCAGTAAAAAAAAAAAAATCCTAGACTGGTAATGCCCATGCAATAAGTCCATGGGCTGAAAAACATTTACCCCTGTGTATATATACACCCAACTCTGGCAAAAATTAAGAGACCACTGAATAGTTTTCTATTGGAAAGCATGGAAATACTGGTGGAAAGCATGCCAAGACACATGAAAGCTGTGATTAAAAATCATTGTTAGTAGTGTTGAGCCACCCCCGTAGTGTTCGAGTTCGGTTCGGTTTGTCGAACACCCGTGTGTTCGCCGAACTGTTCGTCGAACTGTTCGTCGAACACCTTCGAACACCGTTAAAACCAATGGCAGGCAAACAAAAATACATAGAAACACATAGAAAACACCTTCAAAGGTGTCCAAAAGCTGACAAACTGCTCAGAAGACACAACTAACACATGGAAAAGTGACAAGTACATATAGTCATGCGAAAATAAAAGAGGTGGAGGAGTAAAAGGAGGGGGAGACACAGATATAGGCATGTCATGCCCTTCTAAAATCCAAAAAGTGAGAAGCCGACACGGCCAGTCCGCTCCTGCCCGTGCCACCTCCGTGTCGCCGGGTTTGTGCCAGAGCCGCGGTGAACCCTGATGGCCAGCCCCCCTCTCCCAATACTGGTGCCTGTCCGCTGGTGGGTCGAGCGAGCCCCCCTGTGGTGGAGGCAGCTCTAAGCTTTTTAATTTAAATTGTCTCTCTAATTTGAATGAATACACTTTAAATCCATTTACAAGGATCTATTGGAGGGCAAGTCTCATGCCAGCAGCCGCGTAATTCCAGCTCCAGTAGCGTCCACTAAAGCTGCTGCAGTTAAAAGCTTTTATAAGGATCGAGCTCGGCTGTCCACCGCAAGGCATCCTACTGCCAGTCCCAGCCCCTATGCCTTGGGGTGCCTCCTGATGCTCTTCACTGAGTTTCCCATGGTCCCGAAGCATTTCCTTTGAAAAAATTAAGTGTCTAAACTACAGGTGGTGTAGCTTGCTTAACAGCCGGGATAATCCGCTGACTAGCAGACACTGCTACTAGGCACAACGTATTTCCTGGGCTAGATGCAGTTAAAAATTTGTAATTAGATACTCTCGTTGGATGCTGAGAAAGCATTCCATAGAGTCTCCTGGCACGCCATATATGATTCTCTTAAAAAGCTTGGGGTAGGGGTCTAGGGGACCCTTTTATAGCCAAAATCACGGCCCTGTATCGCAATACGTCACCTAGGCTGAAGATAAATGGAACTGTAGCACCCTGAGGGCTCGGTTGCTACAGACGTATTGCACCTCACCCAGAGGTGTGATATCTCACTCTCAGGTAAGGATGGAGTGTGGATCAGGACCCGACACCTGCATGCATTACACCACATTGCCGTGGGGCAGGGCGACCAATATGCCCCTGAGATGGGCACGACAGTCCCTGTCCCTGGCTGGAGTGGGGGGAGGGAACACTGAGGAAGGGGAACCCTGTAGTGCAGGAGCAGGGAGGAAGCAGTTCCTGGGTGCATTGAGAAGGGAGTATAAAAGGTGGGCACCATCTTAGTTCAGTGCAGAGAAGTCTGAGCAGAAGTGGCAGGGAGCAGGGGCTCTGCATGAGCTCTGCTCCGGAGGCGGGCCTAGTAACAGAGGCCCAGGCCTGGAAGAGGGAGAAGGAAGGAAGAGGAGCGGAGAAGGCTCCAGGAACGAGGAATGAAGGGATACCAGGGGTGCGGACGGGCGAGTCGCCACCGCACGCCCGAATCCACCTGCGTGGAGCGGTCAGGCCAAAGGGGGAGACCGGTCCCCGAACTAGTGGAGGCAGGAAACGACCCTCAGCTAGAAACCGGAGGCTCTGACATTTTATGTGGCGCAGCCCCTCGCTACACCCGCTAGGAAGGCACCACATAGGGTCAGGGAAACTGGCACCAAGTTTACCAAGAGGAGGCCCGAGGCAGCCGGACAGAAGTGTTGGTAAGAAAGGCCAGACAAAGGACACACAAAGGGGGTCCTGTGAAGTGCTCCAAAGTTATCTGGGAGTTGTCTGAGCCCCTCACCTGGTGAGCACAGTACGACGTGGGCAGCCGTTACCTGCAGACGTGGTCTGGATAATAAGAACTGTGAGTAAAGGCCCTGGACTGCATAACTGACTCCGTGTCGTTACTGCTGCTGCCCTGCACCATCACCCCCATCCTCCGCATACACTGCCCTGAGGCTATACTCCTCCTGTGGGGAGTTATGCTACGCTCTGCTGCACCCACAACACCAGCCTCAGCGGTCTGCCCTGTAGCGGCGGTTCACTCTGACCGCAATCCACGGGTGGCGTAGTCGGACATTTAAACATCAAAACCACATAAATAGTTCCGCCACTGGTTTGACCGCCCTGAGCCACGGAACCGGGTCGCCGCCACGAAGACTACAACCACCAGCATCCACCAAAAAGGGTCCGGCTCCGGGTGTCCCAAGGCCCAGGGGGTGCGTCAGAACATTTTCATCACCTTTCACAATCACCAATGGGACAAGGCAGGGATGTCCTCTGTCCCCTCTCTTATACATCCTAGTGACGGAGCACCTGCTCTCATCAATTCGCCATAACCCCAATATTAGGTGGATTGAGGTGGGAGGCACCGAGTACAAGTGCTCTCTATTTGCTGATGATGTCCTAGTATATATCACTCAATCACATATATCCATCCATGCTGTTATGGCTGAAATAGATCACTTTGTTACATGGTAAAATTTTAAAATCAATGCAGCGAAGTCTGAGGCCCTCGATGTCTCCCTCCCCAAATCCATATAGGATTCCATCCAGTCCAACTTTCCCTTTGCCTGGCCCTCACAGGGTATCAAATACTTAGGAATTCCTATTCATAGAGACCTCTCCCATCTATGTTATCTTAATTTTGGGCCCTTTATTGAACAATTCCATACAGACCACGGTTGGCAAGTTAGAACTGTAAGATTCACTACGTGAACCGCTGGTGTTTTGTGGAAAAGCACATGTACACCGCGTTCCAAATTATTATGCGAAAAGTGTTTAGGAGTGATAAGGGAAGAATTTGTTTGTTTGTCAGTTAAACTCATTGATGGTGATGTGTGTCAGGGCTCTTTATATCACTGTAAGCAATTGCAGACACCTGTGCTAATTAGTTTGGCAGGTGTGTCCAATGAAAGGAAAGACTACTTAAGAAGGATCTCTCACATTATTAAGCAGCCTACATTTTCTGCCAAAATGGGAAAGAAAAAGGATGTGTCGGCTGCTGAGAAGCAAAAAATTGTGGAGTGTTTAGGTCAAGGCATGACTACAATTAACATTGTGCGATGATCAGGATGAAGTGTCTTGGCAATCAAGAAGTATGTAGCTGATTCACAGTACACACGTGTGCGTGCTGATAAGGGCAAATTGAGGACTCTTTCCTACAGGCAATTACGTCAGGTTGAAAGAGCAGCGGCAAAAAAGCCTTGTCATAGCAGCAGACAAGTTTTTGAAGCTGCTTGTGCCTCCAACGTCCCCCAAACAACAAGATGCAGGGTCCTTCAGAGGTTTGCAGCTGTGCATACGCCATCCTGTCGACCTCCTCTATCCACTTCACACAAGCAGAAACGGCTCCAGTGGGCCAAACATTACATGAAGACTGATTTCAAAACTGTTTTGTTCACGGATGAGTGCCGTGCAGCGCTCGATGGTCCAGATGGATGGAGTGGAGGATGGCTGGTTGATGGACACCCCACGCAAACACGGCTACAGCGCCAACAAGGAGGAGGTGGAGTAATGTTTTGGGCTGGAATCATGGGGAGAGAGATTGTCGGCCCCTTTAGGATCCCTGAAGGCGCTAAAGATGAACTCCATAATGTATGTGGATTTTCTCAAACAGCACTTCCTGCCATGGTTCAAGAAGAAGAACCGTGTATTTCACAGCAAGATCATTTTTCTGCATGATAATGCACCATCTCATGCTGCACATAAAACATCTGCATCTCTGGCTGATATGGGCATAAAAGGGGACAAACTTATGGTGTGACCCCCATGCTCCCCTGACCTCTACCCCATTCAGAACCTTTGGAGCATCATTAAAAGGAGTGTCTATGATGGCGGGAGGCAGTTCACATCTAAGCAACAGCTCTGGGAGGGTATTCTGTCCTCATGCAAAACAATTGAAGCAGAAACCATCCAAAACCTGACAAATTCAATGGATGAGAGAGTTCAGAAGCTCCTTTCGAACAAGGGGTCCTATGTGAAAATGTAACATCACCTAGAATAAAGTTTTGAGTTGAAAACTGTTTGATTTCAGTTTCTAACAACCTGCAAATGCTTATAATTTCAAAAATGACCATTTTTTTGGTCTTTATTAAAATGAAAAGGTTGATCGAAAAGTTTGGGGGATCTAAGAGTGTGGCAACCCAGTAGTCATGATTACTTCGAATTTTGACAATATGAGGGTCATGCTGCAGGTAGTGCAGCAAGAAGGCACTTATGTGTCTTGCGCATCTCGGAGCCCCAAAATTATTTTCCGGGCTAGATGCAGCTAAAAATTATTTTTAATTTTAAATCTGGTGGAGCTTATTATAGATGGCCTAATAGGATCAGTGCTGCACACTGCTACAAAGCCCAAATTATTTTCCAGTCAAGATACAGATAAACATGATTAGTAATTTGAAAGCTTAAAACGTTTGGTAGGGTGATTTTAACCAATCATCAAGCTTTTACTCTCCCCAGGATGACACAGGGGTAGAAAAGTCGTTTTGGATCCATGATTTGTTCATTTTTATGAACGTGAGTCTGTCTACATTATCAGTGGAGAGCCGCGTGCGCTTATCTATCAGCACACCACCAGCAGCGCTGAACACACGTTCAGACAGAACGCTGGCTGCGGGGCATGACAAGATCTCCAAGGCGTAAGTGGCTAGCTCCGGCCATTTATCCAGATTGGAAGCCCAAAAAGAGCAAGGGTCCAGTGACACAGTCGTGGCTTCAATGTTTACTTGGAGATACTCCTGTACCATCGTCTCTAGGCGTTGACTATGTGTCAGACTTCTTGTCTCCTGTGGCCTTGCAAAGGATGGGCTAAAAAAGTGGTGAAATGATTCCGCAAAATTGATGTTACCAGCAGATACTGTGGTTCTGTTACGGTTTGAGTGCTGAACACTTGACGGTCCCACGGTTGGCAAGTTGGAACTGTGAGATTCACTACGTGCACCACTGGTATTTTGTGGAAAAGCACATGTAAGATTCTGCAACAGTCTCTGCTGATACTCCTGCATGCGTGCATCCCTTTCTATGGCAGGAATAATTTCTGCAAATTTACTTTTGTACCGGGGATCTAACAGTGTGGCAACCCAGTAGTCAGGATTATTTCTAATTCTCACAATTCGAGGGTCATGTTGCAGGTAGTACAGCAAGAAGGCACTCATGTGTGTTGCGCATCCAGGAGCACCAAGTCCCTGTTGTGCTGGTGGCGAGGTAACAATCATGCTTCCTTCCTCTGTCCTCTCCCCCCAACCTCGCACAACAGAAATGTGATCAAGTTCTCCCTCATCTGATGAGTCTTCCATCAGTTCGTCCTCCACTTCTTCCTGGGCTCCTGCACCTTCCTCACTAGTTTGGCTGCTACCATGCGCCCTGGTAAAACCATCTCCCCCACCCTCACATGCCTGCCGCCTTGGTGCTGCCGACCTTCTGGACCTTGCAGATGTTAGCCCTTCCGCATACAACTCCTCCTCCTCTACTTCCTCCACCTCCTCTTGTGCCACCACCTGACTCCGAATTCTGTTTAACATGTGCTCCAGCATGTAAATCACCGGAATAGTCATGCTGATAATGGCATCGTCAGCACTAAACATCTTCGTCGCCATTTCAAAACTGTGCAGAAGGGTGCATAGGTCCCTGATCTGAGACCACTCCTCCAGCGTGATTTGCCCCACCTCTGAATCTCGTTGGCCCAGGCTATACGTCAGAACGTATTGCACCAGGGCTTGTCGGTGCTGCCACAGTCGCTGCAACATGTGCAGAGTTGAATTCCACCGGGTAGGCACATCGCATTTTAGCCGGTGAAGTGGCAGGCCCAACGACTTCTGTAGAGATGTAAGTCGCTGAGCTGCGGGATGCAAACGGCGGAAGTGAGCACACAGCGACCGTGCCCTCTGCAGAAGGCCATCTAGTCTGGGATAGTGGGCTAAAAATTGCTGGACAACCAGGTTCAACA
Organism: Phyllobates terribilis; assembly: GCF_046119375.1. Taxonomy (NCBI): domain Eukaryota; kingdom Metazoa; phylum Chordata; class Amphibia; order Anura; family Dendrobatidae; genus Phyllobates; species Phyllobates terribilis. The sequence goes on from NW_027362771.1 coordinate 197,657,773, forward strand.
CGTGAGCCATACAAGGCACGTGTGTGACATTGCCCCGGCGAAGGGCCGCACCCAGGTTTGCAGCATTGTCGCACACGGCCTTCCCTGGTTTCAGGTCCAGTGGAGACAACCATTCATGAAATTGGTTCTCCAGAGCTGACCACAACTCCTCAGCTGTGTGACTCACATTTCCCAGACATTTCAATGTAAAAACCGCCTGATGACGTTGAGCCCTACTGCCAGCATAGTAAGGAGGTGTGCAGGATCCCTTCTGCGCAGTTAGAAAGCTTGTGGCATGACCAGACAGGCTTTGGGTGCAGGTGGAAGACCGAGAGGAGGTTGAGGAGGCAGAAGCAGTGGAGGAACTTTGACATAAAGAGGATTGACGCACAACTTGTGGGGACGGCAAGACTTGGACAGCAGCCCCTTGTCCTGCTGTCACCATAGTTACCCAGTGCCCAGTCAGCGACATGTAACGCCCCTGTCCATGCCTACTCGTCCAAGTGTCTGTGGTGAAATGCACCCTGTCACACACAGAGTTTCTCAAAGAAGCGGTGATGTTGTGTGCGACATGCTGGTGGAGCGCAGGCACACCTTTCTTTGAGAAGTAGTGCCGACTGGGCATCTGGTACTGGGGCACTGTGACGGACATAAGGTCTCGAAAATCCTCTGTGTCCACCAGGCGGAAAGGCAGCATTTCTGTAGCCAAGAGCTTGCAGATGGTGAAATTCAACCTCTTAGCTTTCTCATGGCTAGGAGGAAATGATCTTTTACTTGTCCACATCTGAGGGACCGAGGGCTGGCTATTGTGCTTAGACAGGGTTGATAAGGGTGTCCCCGGCAAACTGCCGGTCTGTGAGGAAGATGTAGGCGGACATGTTAGGTTGCCTTCATCCAAAGGTGGTGCTATCGATGTCGGACAGCGCTCAACACCAGCTGGTGTTACCACCTCCAAAGAAAATGATGACCTGCCAATCACGCTGGCTGTTGCGGGTAAAGAGGTGGCAGGTCTGCGCCCCAAAACAGGTGTGACTGCTGTCCCCCCAGTCACAGAGGATGAAGAGGCCGCGGATGCACAAGATATGGCAGACGGTGGTTGGCCCGGCCGGCTAGGCCGCATTGTAGCACACTGAGCTTCCCACTGCAACTTATGCTTCATGTCCATGTGCCGGTTCATGCATGAAGTACTCAAACTATGTATTTTTTGGCCTCTACTTAGCTTTTGCTGACAAATGTTACAGATAACACGAGTTGGGTCATCTTTATCGATCTGAAAAAATGCCCAGGCTATGCAAGGCTTAGCACCCATGCGACCTGAAGAGCCACCACGACTTGTCGTGAGAGGCAGAGTTGTGTTTGAGGATGCAGTTGTTGACGTGCTTCCAGTACTACGTCTCTGTCCAGGAAGGCGCAACCTGACCTCGTCGTCACTAGCATCTTCCTCCACCTCCTCTGCTGACCTCATCTCTTGGCTGACTGTGGGTTGACAGTAAGTGGGATCTCCGACCTCATCATCATCACCCTGTGCGTTATCACACCCGTCGTCCTCAGAGCCAACCTGTTCCTGCCCTGACAAAAAACTAAAGTTGTCGCTCCAATCAGGTATTTGAGTCTTATCATCGTCTTCCTCATTGTCTCCACCAACAGGAGTTACAGTTTGGGAATGAGGGTCTACATTATGGTCAGAACCTTCTGCGTCTGGTCCTGGATCCGACTCATAAAGATTCTGGGCATCAGTGCAGATCATTTCTGGATTCACAGAAGCGCTGGAGTCGACCTCTGATTCCCAGGCTATAGTATGAGTAAACAGCTCTGCAGACTCAACCATCTGTTCTACCTCATACTCAGATGGGCAGCTGGAGATTTGGGAGCTGTGAGGAAGCAAGTGCGATTTGGGTGACACCTTTGAGGACTGGAGTATTTGTGATGTTGAAGTTGATGTGGAGGAGAGCCCACTTAAAGGAGCACTTGATATCCGTTGAAGCACCTGCTGTTTTTGTGCCTCATCTGGAATTTGTAGCGATTGGCGTGGCCGTAAGAAAGGGATCTTATCACATTGTCCGCTAAAAGAAGTAGACATTTTAGTTTGGCTGGAAGATGGTCTTTCTTCTGCAGATGTTACTGTTGCTTTAACACCTACCCCACGGACACAACCTTTTTTCCCCTTCCCAACACGCCTATTCCCCTTTCCACCAGCAGCAGGCCTTTTTCCACTCATTTTGGTGGTTAACTAATTCACAACTCTGGAGCTGTTTGCACAAAAAAACAATGGATGGTAACCGAGCAGAGCTGAGTGGCCAAACTGTGGTATTAGGCCAAAACTATTGGCTGGGTTAGATGCAGAAAAAAATTATTTTGAATTTGCAACCTGATGGAGGTCAGTATAGATGGACTAATAGAGAAAGTCCGACACACTACTAGAAGGCCAAATATTTTTTCAGAGGTAGATGCAGAAAAAAATACAGTCATATGAAAAAGTTTGGGCACCCCTATTAATCTTAAGCTTAATGTTTTATAAAAATTGGTGTTTTTGCAACAGCTATTTCAGTTTGATATATGTAATAACTGTTGGACACAGTAATGTTTCTGCCTTGAAATGAGGTTTATTGTGCTAACAGAAAATGTGCAATCTGCATTCAAACAAAATTTGACCGGTGCATAAGTATGGGCACCCTTATCATTTTCTTGTTTTAAATACTCCTGCCTACTTTTTACTGACTTACTAAAGCACTTTTTTTGGTTTTGTAACCTCATTGAGCTTTGAACTTTATAGCCAGGTGTATGCAATCATGAGAAAAGCTACTTAAAGTGGCCACTTGCAAGTTGTTCTCCTGTTTGAATCTCCTCTGAAGAGTGGCATCATGGGCTCCTCAAAACAACTGTCAAATGATCTGAAAACAAAGATTATTCAACATAGTTGTTCAGGGGAAGGATACAAAAAGCTGTCTCAGAGATTTAACCTGTCAGTTTCCACTGTGAGGAACATAGTAAGGAAATGGAAGAACATAGGGACAGTTCTTGTTAAGGCCAGAAGTGTCAGGACAAGAAAAACATCAGAAAGGCAGAGAAGAAGAATGGTGAGATCAGTCAAGGACAATCCTCAGACCACCTCCAGAGAGCTGCAGCATAAACTTGCTGCAGATGGTGTCACTGTGCATCGGTCAACTATACAACGCACTTTGCACAAGGAGAAGCTGTATGGGAGAGTGATGCGAAAGAAGCCATTTCTGCAAGTACGCACAAACAGTCGGCTGAGGTATGCAAAAGCACATTTGAAGAAGCCTATTTCTTTTTGGAAGAAGGTCCTGTGGACTGATGAAACCAAGATTGAGTTGTTTGGTCATACAAAAAGGCGTTATGCATGGTGGCAAAAAAACACAGCATTCCAAGAAAAACACTTGCTACCCACAGTAAAATTTGGTGGAGGTTCCATCATGCTTTGGGGCTGTGTGGTCAATGCCGGCACTGGGAATCTTGTTAAAGTTGAGGGACGCATGGATTCCACTCAGTATCAGCAGATTCTTGGCAATAGTGTTCAAGAATCAGTGATAAAGTTGAAGTTACGCAGTGGATGGATCTTTCAGCAAGACAATGATCCAAAACACCGCTCCAAATCTACTCAGGCATTCATGCAGAGGAACAATTACAATGTTCTGGAATGGCCATCCCAGTCCCCAGACCTGAATATCATTGAACATCTGTGGGATCATTTGAAGAGGCTGTCCATGCTCGGCGACCATCAAACTTAACTGAACTGGAATTGTTTTGTAAAGAGGAATGGTCAAAAATACCTTCATCCAGGATCCAGGAACTCATTAAAAGCTACAGGAAGCGACTAGAGGCTGTTATTTTTGCAAAAGGAGGATCTACTAAATATTAATGTCACTTTTCTGGTGAGGTGCCCATACTTGTGCACCTGTCAAATTTTGTTTGAATGCAGATTGCACATTTTCTGTTAGTACAATAAACCTCATTTCAAGGCAGAAACATTACTGTATCCAACAGTTATTACATATATCAAACTGAAATAGCTGTTGCAAAAACACCAATTTTTATAAAACATTAAGCTTAAGATTAATAGGGGTGCCCAAACTTTTTCATATGACTGTATATTCAGTTTGCAACTTGATGGAGGTCAGTATAGATGGACTAATACAACAAGTCCCGCACACAGCTAGAAGCCCAAATATTTTTTCAGAGGTACTGTAGATGCAGATAAAAATTATTTTTAATTTGCAACCTGATGGAGGTCAGTATAGATGGACTAATAGAGAAAGTCCGACACACTACTAGAAGGCCAAATATTTTTTCAGAGGTAGATGCAGAAAAAAATATATTCAGTTTGCAACCTGATGGAGGTCAGTATAGATGGACTAATACAACAAGTCCCACACACAGCTAGAAGCCCAAATATTTTTTCAGAGGTACTGTAGATGCAGATAAAAATTAGTTTTAATTTGCAACCTGATGGAGGTCAGTATAGATGGACTAATAGAGAAAGTCCGACACACTACTAGAAGGCCAAATATTTTTTCAGAGCTAGATGCAGAAAAAAATTATATTCAGTTTGCAACCTGATGGAGGTCAGTATAGATGGACTAATAGAGAAAGTCCGACACACTACTAGAAGGCCAAATATTTTTTCAGAGGTAGATGCAGAAAAAAATATATTCAGTTTGCAACCTGATGGAGGTCAGTATAGATGGATTAATAGAACAAGACCCACACACAGCTAGAAGCCCAATATTTTTTCAGAGGTAGATGCAGAAAAAACTATATTCAGTTTGCAACCTGATGGAGGTCAGTATAGATGAACTAATAGAACAAGTCCCACACACTGCTAGAAGCCCAAATATTTTTTCAGAGGTACTGTAGATGCAGATAAAAATTAGTTTTAATTTGCAACCTGATGGAGGTCAGTATAGATGGACTAATAGAGAAAGTCCGACACACTACTAGAAGGCCAAATATTTTTTCAGAGCTAGATGCACAAAAAAATTATATTCAGTTTGCAACCTGATGGAGGTCAGTATAGATGGACTAATAGAGAAAGTCCGACACACTACTAGAAGGCCAAATATTTTTTCAGAGGTAGATGCAGAAAAAAATATATTCAGTTTGCAACCTGATGGAGGTCAGTATAGATGGATTAATAGAACAAGACCCACACACAGCTAGAAGCCCAATATTTTTTCAGAGGTAGATGCAGAAAAAAGTATATTCAGTTTGCAACCTGATGGAGGTCAGTATAGATGGACTAACAGAACAAGTCCCACACACTGCTAGAAGCCCAAATATTTTTTCAGAGGTACTGTAGATGCAGATAAAAATTAGTTTTAATTTGCAACCTGATGGAGGTCAGTATAGATGGACTAATAGAGAAAGTCCGACACACTACTAGAAGGCCAAATATTTTTTCAGAGGTAGATGCAGAAAAAAATATATTCAGTTTGCAACCTGATGGAGGTCAGTATAGATGGATTAATAGAACAAGACCCACACACAGCTAGAAGCCCAATATTTTTTCAGAGGTAGATGCAGAAAAAAATATATTCAGTTTGCAACCTGATGGAGGTCAGTATAGATGGACTAATAGAACAAGTCCCACACACTGCTAGAAGCCCAAATATTTTTTCAGAGGTACTGTAGATGCAGATAAAAATTAGTTTTAATTTGCAACCTGATGGAGGTCAGTATAGATGGACTAATAGAGAAAGTCCGACACACTACTAGAAGGCCAAATATTTTTTCAGAGGTAGATGCAGAAAAAAATATATTCAGTTTGCAACCTGATGGAGGTCAGTATAGATGGATTAATTGAACAAGACCCACACACAGCTAGAAGCCCAATATTTTTTCAGAGGTAGATGCAGAAAAAACTATATTCAGTTTGCAACCTGATGGAGGTCAGTATAGATGGACTAATAGAACAAGTCCCACACACTGCTAGAAGCCCAAATATTTTTTCAGAGGTACTGTAGATGCAGATAAAAATTAGATTTAATTTGAAACCTGATGGAGGTCAGTATAGATGGACTAATAGAGAAAGTCCGACACACTACTAGAAGGCCAAATATTTTTTCAGAGGTAGATGCAGAAAAAAATCTATTCAGTTTGCAACCTGATGGAGGTCAGTATAGATGGATTAATAGAACAAGACCCACACACAGCTAGAAGCCCAATATTTTTTCAGAGGTAGATGCAGAAAAAAATATATTCAGTTTGCAACCTGATGGAGGTCAGTATAGATGGACTAATAGAACAAGTCCCACACACTGCTAGAAGCCCAAATATTTTTTCAGAGGTACTGTAGATGCAGATAAAAATTAGTTTTAATTTGCAACCTGATGGAGGTCAGTATAGATGGACTAATAGAGAAAGTCCGACACACTACTAGAAGGCCAAATATTTTTTCAGAGGTAGATGCAGAAAAAAATATATTCAGTTTGCAACCTGATGGAGGTCAGTATAGATGGACTAATAGAACAAGTCCCACACACTGCTAGAAGCCCAAATATTTTTTCAGAGGTACTGTAGATGCAGATAAAAATTAGTTTTAATTTGCAACCTGATGGAGGTCAGTATAGATGGACTAATAGAGAAAGTCCGACACACTACTAGAAGGCCAAATATTTTTTCAGAGGTAGATGCAGAAAAAAATATATTCAGTTTGCAACCTGATGGAGGTCAGTATAGATGGACTAATACAACAAGTCCCACACACAGCTAGAAGCCCAAATATTTTTTCAGAGGTACTGTAGATGCAGATAAAAATTAGTTTTAATTTGCAACCTGATGGAGGTCAGTATAGATGGACTAATAGAGAAAGTCCGACACACTACTAGAAGGCCAAATATTTTTTCAGAGCTAGATGCAGAAAAAAATTATATTCAGTTTGCAACCTGATGGAGGTCAGTATAGATGGATTAATAGAACAAGACACACACACAGCTAGAAGCCCCATATTTTTTCAGAGGTAGATGCAGAAAAAAATATATTCAGTTTGCAACCTGATGGAGGTCAGTATAGATGGACTAATAGAACAAGTCCCACACACTGCTAGAAGCCCAAATATTTTTTCAGAGGTACTGTAGATGCAGATAAAAATTAGTTTTAATTTGCAACCTGATGGAGGTCAGTATAGATGGACTAATAGAATGATGCTATGCCCAAAAGATTTTACTTCACTAGGTGCAGTAAAAAAATTGGTATTCTATACACAGGTGGTATATCTTGCAACACAGATAGGCTACTCCACTGACTAACACACTCTGCAATAGGCCAAAAAGGATTAGCTTTGCTAGATTCAGCCAAATGCTGTGAAAAAAACTTGCACAGCACTGGCACAGACCTGCCTGGCAAAAACTGATAGGAACTCATGTAACCTAGTCCTGAAAAGGACTCCAATTACAATTAGTCTTTACTCCCACAACCTATCTATTTAAGAGCACAGACCTCCCTGATAAAAGTCGTAGGAAATGCTGTAACCTAGTCCTTAAAAGGACTGCAATCACAACTATTCCATACTCCCAAGCTATCTGTATATTTGTGTGAAAATTGGCTTGAAATTAACAAGGTATAGCGCACACAGCAACAGCGGTGCCGTCTAACACGCAGCTGCAGCAGTGAGAAAATGGTGGCGACGGGGAAAATGGCTTGGTCTTATAGGGCAAGGACATGTGACATACACTGCCAATGACACATGCCCTTGCTTGTGTGAAAAAAAGCACTTCGCTCCGTGTGTGCGCTGCTGATAGGCTGACAGATTGCACCTCCCCACTGTAAATGCGGGAAAGAGAAAAAAAAATGGAGATCTTCATTGTTCCTGCAGAGATCCATCCCCTGCCCCTCCCCCCACCCCGCTGTACACTCAAACTGCGTATTAACATTAATTTTCATCATTACTGAGAAAAAATCCAGTTATGATTTTGGTGCACGAACAGTTATCGAACATAACCTCGAACAGCCGAATTTTTCTCAAATTGTTCGTGTTCGCCGAACGGCTCGAACACCGCCCAAAACAGCTCGAATTTGAGATTGGCGAACAGTTCGAGTAGAACAACGCTCATCTCTAATTGTTAGTCCACCAAATATTGATTTCTTAACTGTTCCTGAGTTAAAACATGAGTAATTTGAGGTCTGAAAGAACTGTTTCTTTTTTGGTATTTTGACTCTTTATCATTTGCTGCAAAATTTTTAACTTTGAATTTCGGAGACATGTTGTCAGTAGTTTATAGACTAAAACAACAATGTACATTTTACTCAAAAATATACCTAAAACTGAAAATTTTGCAGTGGTCTCTTAATTTTTGCCAGATCTGAACTAACAGTCCATCTGAGGACTAATCCAGCTGCATATAATCAGTGCTAGGCAGGCAGGCAGTGTATGTGGCAGACTGCAGTGTATGATGCAGCACAAGAGAGTCCATTAAAGTCCTGTCTGCTGTTGATGTAATAATTACAGATATTTGTAGACCTAACCCAAGATATCAGGGGCCAGGGCAAATTTATTTTAATCTTAATCCTGGTTATTTGCTTAAAAAGCAATCCAGTGTACACAATTTTTCTGCTCCATTTGCTTGCACTCACTGCAGAATAAAGCCAGATCTGTTCCATGTTTCAGCGATAAAAATCCAGAAATTTAAACTGAACTTGGAAAATATAGGTCTCCATTTCCATTGTGTTGCAGTTTGTCGGTCAAGCTATTCACACTAGGTGAAGAATAGTATTAGCAAATTGCAGGGCTGCTATTTAAAACCGTGGTTCTCTGTTAGACATATCTATAATATAATCATAGATGCGTCCCTCTGTCAGAAGCCTTTATAAACTGCGCAAGTGCTACGCACCTGCGCAGTCTGGCTCCAGATAGAAGAAAGCATCGAGCAGTTACAGGTAAGAGGAGTGTATGGCGGCGGAGATTGCGGTATGCGTGGGCACTGAATGCATACCTCGATATCCGGCACCATACTTACATACTTACCTGACCGGGAGGAATGTTGCCGCGGCGCCTCTGTTCTGGCCGGAGACCAGGGGCAGGAGTACAGCATCGGAATCAGCGCATGCGCATATCGCGCTATCCGGCACCATTTTACTGAAGACACATTTGCAGTGTGCCTTCAGCAAAATGGCGCTGGACAGCGTGGTATGGGCACGCGTGTACTTCGGCACCACACTCTTCACCCGGCCTCTGGCAGAAGGGGATGCAGCGCTGGAGCACAGGGAAGAAAGGTGAGTATAAGTGTAAATATTTTTTTGTGTGTGCAGCATGATAGGGATGAGGGGTACCATGCATACCAGGCAAGGGATGAGGGGGTACCATGCATACCAGGATGAGGGATGGGGTACCATGCACACCAGGATAGCGATGAGGAGGTGCCATGCATATCAGTATGAGGGATGGGGTACCATGCATACCAGGATAGGGATTAGGGGATACTATGCATACCAGGATGAGGGATGGGGTACCATGCATACCAGGATTGGGGATGAGGGGTACCATGCATACCATGATAGGGATGAGGGTTACCATACTTACCAGGATATGGATGACGGGGTACCATGCATACCAGGATGATGGGGTGGGGTACTATGCATGCCAGGATAGGGATAAGGGGTGCTATGCATACCAGGATAGGGATGAGGGGGCACCATGCATGCACCGTGCTATGCATACCAGGATAGGGATGAGGGGGCACCATGCATGCCAGGATAGGGATGAGGGGGTACCATGCATGCAAGGTTACGGATGAGGGGCCATGCATACCAGGATATGGATGAGGGGTACCATGCATGCTAGGATAGGGATGAGAGGGGATAATGCATATCAGGATAGGGATGATGGGGTACCATGCATACCAGGATAGGGGTGAGGGGGTGCCATACATACCAGGATAGGGATGAAGGGGTACCATGCATACCAGGATAGGGATGAAGGAGTACCATGCATACCATGATAGGGATGAGGGGCCATGCATACCAGGATAGGGATGAGGGGGTACCAGCCATACCAGGATGGGGATGAGGGGGTACCATACATACCAAGATACGGATGAGGGATGGGGTTCCATGCATACCAGGATAGGAATGAGGGGTACCATACATGCCAGAATGAGGGATGGGGTGCCATGCATACCAGGATTGGGGGGTGAGGAGTGCCATGCATACCAGGATGAGGGTGAGGGGCCCATGAATACCAGGATTGGGGATGAGAGAGCCATGCATACCAGGATGATGATTGGGGTGCCATGCATACCAGGATTGGGATGGTGCCATGCATACCAGGATTGGGATGAGGGGTGCCATGCATACAGGATTGGGATGAGGGGTGCCATGAATACCAGGATTGGGGATGAGGGATTCCATGTATACCAGGATTGGGGATGAGGAGCCCATGCATACCAGGATGAGGGATGGGGTGCCATGCAGACCAGGATAGGGATGAGGGGTGCCATGCATATCAGGATAGGATGGGGCAGCACATAACAGGATGGGGGAAGAGGATTGAGTAGCACAAATACCAGGATGGGGGTAGCACAAATTCCAGGATGGGGACAGCACATAACAGGACAGGGGTGCAGGATGGGGACAGCACATTACAGGATGGAGGCAGCACGTAACAGAATGGGGGACAGTATACCAATAAAAATGCTCGCCACCCTTGCATAGAACAGATTCAATAGCTAGTCACCTAAAAGACTGTTCCAAAATCAGCCATTTCTTCCATTTCCATTCTGTAGCAGTGTGTCGGTCAAGCAATTCACACTAGGTCTCTGTGTGGAATAATATTAATAAATTACAGGCTTGCTATTTAAAATTGAGGTTCTCTGTCAGACGTATCACATATAACTGCGTTCCAAAATCAACCATTTCTCGTGAATGTGGAAAATATTGTCCTCCATTAAAAATGGGCAAGGTGCGTGGCAAGGGACGGGGAAGTGGACTTGATGGTGAAGATGCCTGCAGAGGCCGAGGCCATTTACGTGGCCGTGGGCAAGCTGAAATTGTGCCACAACAAACACCCACATCTTGTCACTCGACCTTCCTGTCTAAATTACTAGGGGACTGGAGAACACCACTATTGAACCCAGAGCAGTGTCAAAAGATTGTTGGTTGGATAGCAGATAATACTTGCAGTCACTTTGCCACCACCACCACCACCCTGTCTTCCACACGGTCAAGTCTCAGTAGCTGTGAGTCTGGACCGCATATTCCTCACCCTGATCCTCCTTCCTCCCACCATGCCGAGAGTCTGGGGACACCTGATGCCACACTTGGACACTCAGAAGAGCTGTTCACTTTTCCATTTGTAGATTTGTGCCTCTCACCTGGCAAGCTTCAAGCGAGTCAAGAGAACGCTTGTAGCAATGCCCAAATATTGGAGCAGCCACGGTCACACGAAGGAGATGGTGAGAAAGTCCAATTGCTGTCGCAAGAGGTGGATGATGATGATGAGACACAATAACCAGAAAGTCAGGAGGAGGACAAGGGTGCGGAAGTGGAAGATGAGGTGGTGGATGATATACTTACTTACCCAACTTGGCACGGGTACATACAGAGTGAGGACAGCAGCACACTGGGAGAGGGAGGCATAGCACCACAACAGGCAGGAAGAAGCAGTGTGGTGGCCAAACACACAGGGCGGGAAGGCATTCCTTGTAACGCTAACACAACGGAAATTGCCAGTACAACTGTTAGGTCTTCCCGAGTCTGGCTCTTTTTTAAAGACTCTGCAGATAACCCCAAAAAGACAATTTGCACCACTTTCCAAGCCAGCAGCAGCAAGTGTAGCAAAACTAGCAGCCTGACCACCACCAGCATGATCAGGCACATGACAGCAAAGCACCTGACTAAGTGGGCTGAACTTCAGGATCCAGGAACAGTGTCTGCGGGCGACACCTCTGCTTGTATGGCTGTTGGGAGTACACGCCAATCCCCTGTCCATGGCGCATTCCAAGATGCTTCCTGCCCTTCACATGTTGTTGAACACTCTCAACTAGTACCATCAGCAAGCAAGTCCATGTACGTGTCCTAGCTCAGCGTTCAGTTGTCCCTACCTCAGTCCTTGGAGAGCAAGCGCAAATACGCCCCACAGGCCACGCTACTAAATTCACACATTTCGTGAATGCTTGCGCACGAAATGTTGCCATTTAGGCTCGTGGAGACGGAAGCTTTCCGCAACCTGATGGCGGCAGCCTCCCTCGGTATTCGGTCCCCAGCTGCCACTATTTCTCCCGGTGTGCCGTCCCCGCATTACATGAGCATGTGTCCCACAACATTAGACTTGACCTCAGCAACTCAGTTACTGGGAAAGTCCACCAAACCACAGACATGTGGACAAGTTCTTGTGGGCAGAGATGGTACATCTTGCTGAATGCATACTGGTTTAATATAATGGAAGCGGGGACCAAGTCGGACCTTGGGACGGAACATGTCCTCCCAACGCTGAGGATTGCGGGCCGATGGTCAATCAGGGTTGCCCCCACAGTCTTCAGCTCCTGCACCTCCTCCTCTTCAGCCTCCATCTCCAAAATAACCACATCACTCGCAAGCTGGAAGCACTGCAGCACCGCCTCAGTCAAGAGGCAACAGGCTGTGCTGAAGTTAATATGCTTAGGTGACAAACCGCACAATGCTGAAGAGTTGTGGAAAGTTTTTAAAGAGCAGGCAGATCTGTGGCTATCACCGCTGACCCTACAGCCAGGCATGGTCGTGTGTGACAATGGCCGGAACCTGGTGGCGACTCTGAGGCGAGGCGAGCTCACACACATACCATGCCTGGCCCATACCATGTGCTTAACCTCATGGTTCAGCGGTTTCTCAAAACCTACCCGGATCTGTCGATCTACTTGTCAAAGTATGCTGCCTGTGTGCCCATTTTAGAAAGTCAGCTACAGCTTCCGCGCGCCCTTGCCATGCTTCAGCAGCATTTGCAGCTTCCAGCTCATCGACTGATCTGCGTTGTCCTCACGCGTTGGAACTCTACAATGCAGATGTTGGGAAGGATTTGTGAGCAGAAGAGGGCATCAACAAGGCCGTCGGTATTTAGATCAGACTCCACACATAAGACCTCAGGAGTGGACATGGATGTCAGACATATGTAACATCCTCCAAAACTTTGAAGACTCCACCAAGATGGTGAGTGGTGATGAATTCTTAAATGCTCTCTGCTCACAATTAAAAAGGATGCATTGCAGGTGGAGCATGATGAGATGGAGCAAGGAATCATACAGGGTGATTCCACACAGCCCAGCCTCATCTCATCCCAATGTGGATTGGGTGACAATGAGGAAGAGGAGGAGGATGTCAGGATTTCGAATATTTTTGATTACATTTTGGCCATTTTTGCCCTATTTCAAGATGGTGTCTTTTGTCTCATGTGCCCCTTGTCTTTCTGCTTTATAACTCCATCCCAGCATCTAATCAGTGCTAGAGTATTCTGCCTGTGACCTGTTCCGGGTGGTTTTCTAGTTTCCTGCTCTCTCCTGCAGACCTGTGTGGATCTCCTGTTACCTGCTCTCAGAGATTCTGCTGCATTCACTTGTTACTAGCATTCCTCCTTCTCCTGGCTGCTCCTGCTGCTTTCTCAGAGCCTCAGTCCTCACCTGCATTTTGCTAACAAGTAAGTTGGATTCTGCTCTGACTCACCTTCATTAGATAGTTGCAGAGCATGGGTCTGTGCTGCACTATCAGGCTATGTGCCCACAATGCAGAAATGCTGCAAGTTTTTTCTGCTTCTCACTGGCAGGAAAAACGCATGCGGCTTTTACATGCGTTTTTGCCGCCAGGTAGAAGCGTTTGTCAGGCGTTTTTGCATGCATTTCTGCATGCAGGTTATCAAGCACTTTTCCAAGCGATTTTAGCATCACTTGTAAAAGTGCTTGAGAACTTGTTCACACTATATAAATCCATGCAGCCGGCATGGATTTATAGTAGTGTGACCAAGTTAGTTAAAAAAAAAGAATAAGAATGGTAAAAAATAAAAAAATAAAAAATTATACTTACCTACCGATGTCCTCCCTGTGTTTTCTCTGCTGCGTCCGGTCTCTTGCACTGCTCGCGGTGGTGTGAAGGACCTGCGGTGACGTCATTGAGTCATGTGACAGGTCACATGACTCAATGACATCATGGCAGGTCCTTCACAATACCACGACCCATAGAGCAGACCAGACGGAGGGGAGAAAACACCGGGAGGACATCGGAAGGTAAGTATAAACTTTTTTTTTTAATTTTAAATTCTTTTTTTTTTTATTTTAAATTCTTTTTTTTTACAGTTTCTACGGTACCCAGGTCTGGATGAGAGTCTCCTCTCCTCCAGGCCTGGGTACCATCCGCTCATTGAACCGTGTGATATCCGCTTGTGCAGATGTAGTCATGCAGATGTCATGCGGTCCAATGCAAGACAATGGCGGCGATTAGGCTGCGTGTCTGTAAAATTAATGGACATGCTGCGGATTTTTGAGCACAGAATAAATGCTGCAGCAAATCCGCAGCATGGGCATTGACATTGCGGCTTGTCATTGGGGACCATGGGGGAAGGATTACCAAGCGTTTCCCAAGCATTTACGCTGCGTAAATTACGCAGCATAAATGTTTGGAAAATGCTTCGTGGGCACGCAGCCTCAGGGACTTCCTACCCAGGGCTCCCTGGATTATCTAATATATATTGTATGGACTTCATTGCATCTAGATAGATATTTGTGTATGGACTTGATAAAGACTTGCTTGTGTTCTAGCATCCTCTAGTGTGAACTGTGCTTTACAGACTGCTCTGCTGATTGCATTTTCCCCTGAGTGTTTATGGACTTTGAGTTTTCGTCTGCACTTGTTTGAAACACTGTGTGTTTATAATATAATCATTGACACCTATAAACTGTGTTCTGTAGTATCTTTGTTCCACGCAAAGAGACTCCTGTGGTATCCATTATAATTATTACAGAGGAGGAAGAAGAACAGGAGCTATTTTCATGCTCTATAGACGGTACTACCTGCACAACGTTCATACCGTCTGTTCGTCATGGATGGCCTGCGGACAAGGAGGAGGAGGAAGAGGAGAGCATGGTCAGTCGTCCTCTTGGTGAGGACACAGAATTCTTTCCTCTTTGCAGTCTGACACACATGGCTGAGTTTATGTTACGCTGCCTTTTCCGTGACCCTTGCATTGTCCAAATTTTGGGTGACAGTCATTACTGGTTGGTGACACTTCTAGACCCACACTACAAGGAGAACTTTCTGTCTCTTGTTCCGGCGCAGGACAGGCCTAATAAAATGGGGCAGTACGAGAAGGCCCTTGTTGCGGAATTATTAAAAAAATTACCATCTGAAAACGCTGGCAGCAGTGGTCACAGTACGTTGGACAAGCAAGGAGTACAGGCAAGAGAGGCACAAATGCAATCGAGCAGAAGCAGAGGAACACTGTCAAAGTTCTGGGACAGTTTTCTCAGACCCTCCCATCGCACAAGCCCTGATGTGGGGCACTCTCCCAAGGAGAAAAAAGTTGCGGAAGATGCTGAGGGAGTACATTGCCCACCGTACCATCATCCTCCGTGATTCCTCTATGCCTTATAATTATTGGGTATCAAAGCTGGACACGTGGCATGAACTGGCTCTCTATGCCTTGGAGGTCCTGACCTGCCCTGCTGCTAGCGTTTTGTCAGAGTGGGTTTTTAGTGCAGCCAGTGGAATTATAACCGATAGGCGCATCCGCCTGTCAACTGAAAATGCTGACAGGCTGACGCTTCTAAAAATGAAAAAGGGCTGGATTGTTCCAGACTTCTCAACACCGCCGAATGATAGCAGCGTAACATAAACTTAAATACAGTGTCTTTTTTTTGGGAGGTCTAACTCTATTCCCATGCACCTCTGTCTTCACACCCAGACATGGGTGTACACTTCCTGATTTTGCCTATTTTCTCTTGTCCTCCTCCTTCTCCGCATCCTCATCCTCAACCACCATATCACCACTATATGTACCATATCAACATATCAATGTCTTACAAGGGACATTGGAGTCCCTCCAAATTTTTGGTAGCGGTGGCTTCAGTGCATAGGCCAACAGTATGGGAGACCCATTTACTAATAATGGGAACATTGTTTTCAGGAGGCCCTCCGACCTCTACGTCTCTAGAAAGGGGCATTGGAGTTCCTCCAAATTTTTGGCAGCCGTTGCTTCCCTATGTAGGCAAACAGTATGGGAGACCCTCTCCTTTCTAATGGGAATATGTCATTACTGAGGCACACCTCCATGTGTCTTTAAATTGGTAGTAGAGTTTTTCCTAAATTTTGGACTCACTGCATACTCTATAACTGAATAGTAGACCCTCTCCTTTCTAATGAGAACATGTCGTACTCGTTACTGTGGCCCAGCTCTATGTGTCTTTTAATTGTTAGTGGGGTTTTTCCCAAATTTTCACAGCCCTTGCAGTTACAGCATGGGCAATACCACTATAGGAGACCTGACCCTTTATAATGGGAATTTTTTTTTTACTGAGACCCTCCTCTATGTCTCTTCAAAGAGGTATTGTGTTGCGTCAAAATTTTTGGCAGCCTTTGCAGTCACTGCATACGCAATAACAGTATAGGAGACCCACTCATTAATAATAGGAACAACAAAACATAGCCGGCTGATGGCTCTCTAACAGTAGCAAGGGCAGACTGCTGGCCTTTTAAGAATAGTAAGACTGTAAAAATAGTGTTTGCGGCTTTCACAATCCCTCCTTCATAAATGAAACAGGATGTGTCTGATGATGTTTCACACACCACCTGGCCAGGTAAGGTTGTAAAATGTTAAAATGACATTTCCCGGTGAATACATTTGTCTTGGTTGAAAGCAATGCAAAAATGCATCAAAAACGCTACGTGTGAACATAGTCCAAGGTGTGAAGGAGCATTTTTGGTTTTGGTTATTTATTTTGCCTAATATACAAGTCATTATCCTGGAAAGGATGTTCCTTAATATACACTATCGTTCAAAAATTTGGGGTCACCCAGACAATTTTGTGTTTTCCATGAAAACTCATACTTTTATTTATCAAATGAGTTGCAAAATGAATAGAAAATATAGTCCAGACATTGACAAGTTTAGAAATAATGATTTTTATTTGAAAGAATAATTTTCTCCCTCAACCTTTGCTTTCGTCAAAGAATGCTCCCTTTGCAGCAATTACGGCATTGCAGACCTTTGGCATTCTAGCTGTTAATTTGCTGAGGTAACCTTAGAAATTTCACCCCATGCTTCCTGAAGCCCCTCCCACAAGTTGGATTGGCTTGATGAACACTTTTTTCATACCATATGGTCAAGCTGCTCCCACAACAGCTCAGTGGGGTTGAGTTCTGGTGACTGCACTGGCCACTCCATTACAGATAGAATACCAGTTGCCTGCTTCTTCCCTAAATAATTCATGCATAATTTGGAGGTGTGATTTGGGTCATTGTCCTGTTGTAGGATGAAATTGGCTCCAATCAAGCACTGTCCACAGAGTATGGCATGGCGTTGCAAAATGGTGTGATAGCCTTCCTTGTTCAAAATCCCATTTACCTTGTACTAATCTCACACTTTACCAGCACCAAAGCAGCCCCAGACCATCACATTACCTCCACCATGCTTGACAGATGGCATCAGACATTCTTCCAGAATCTTTTCAGTTGTTCTGCGTCTCACAAATGTTCTTCTGTGTGATCCAAACACCTCAAACTTTGATTCGTCTGTCCTTAAAACTTTTTTCCAATCTTCCTCTGTCCAATGTCTGTGTTCTTTTGCCCATATTTATCTTTTCCTTTTATTAGCCAGTCTCAGATATGGCTTTTTCTTTGCCACTTTGCCTTGAAGGCCAGCATTCCGGAGTCGCCTCTTCACTGTAGACGTTGACATTGGCGTTTTGCGTGTACTATTTATTGAAGCTGCCAATTGAGGATCTGTGAGGTGTCAATTTCTCAAACTAGAGACTCTAATGTACTTGTCTTGTTGTGTAGTTGGGCCTCCCACTTCTCTTTCTACTCTGGTTAGAGCCTGTTTGTGCTCTCCTCTGAAGGGAGTAGTACACACCATTGGAGGAAACCTTCAGTTTCTTAGGAAATTCTCGCAAGGAATAGCCTTCATTTCTAAGAACAAGTATAGACTGTCGAGTTTCACATGAACTTTCTCTTTTTCTGGCCATTTTGAGAGTTTCATGGAACAAACAAATGTAATGATCCAGATTCTTAACTAGCTCAAAGGAAGGTCAATTTTATAGCCTCTCAAATCAGTTAAACCATTTTCAGCTGGGCTAACATACTTGTGCAAGGGTTTTCTAGGGTTTTCTAAACATCCATAAGCCTTCTTACACAGTTAGCAAACACAATGTACCATTAAAACACTGGAGTGGTGGTTGTTGGAAATGGGCCTCTATACACCAATGTAGATATTGCAATAAAAACAAGACATTTGCAGCTAGAATAGTCATTTAGCACATTAACAATGTATAGTGTATTTCTGATTCATTTAATGTTAGTTTCATTGAAAAAAAATTTGCTTTTCTTTCAAAAATAATGAAATTTCTAAATGACCCCAAACTTTTAAACGGTAGTGAATTTCCCATGAAAATCCATTTTGGTTTCATTTTTGTATATTTTAATTTGAGTCGGTAAAGTGGCGTTATACCTCTGACAACGTTGTTGACAGCAGTGACCTGAGAGTCACAGTTCCCATCGATTTGGGAAATTTTTAGGCCCTCCACAGACCGACGGGGGGAGCCGCCAGAAAATAAACTTACATTGGGCTCGTTACTCGGACCGAGCATTCGAGCATTCCAATTTGCTCGATTCGAACAAAGAGTAGCCGAGCATTTTAGTGCTCGCTCATCACTAGAAATTAATCAAAGTTAAAAAAAAAATCCATATTTAATGTGTCCATTCGTAGTTTCTCTCTAACTTCTGAATGTAAGATTTAGTTGTGGGAGACTTGACGCTAATGGAGCTGGAATTATCACTTCAGAACTCTCCAGAGCTTTGTTTCCATCCATTTCTGGGTGCCTGTTGAAGTATGTTTGGGGGTCATTGTTCTGCTGGAAGACCCATGTGCTAGGATGCAAACCCAGCTTTATGACACTGGGCACTACATTACTTCCTAAAATCCTTTGGGAATCTTCACATTTCATGATGCCTTGCAAACAGTCAATTCACCCTGTGCAGCACAACAACCCCTGAATATCTTTGCACCTCCACCATAATTGACTGTAAGTACTGTGTTTTTTAATTTGTATGCCTCATTGCATTTACAGTAAACATTTAAATTATGTGCGTTACCAAAAAGCTCTATCTTGGCCTCATCTGTCCCAAAGATGCCTGCTGGCCCTTTAAAAATAGAGGAGGCTGCCTGCTGGCACTCTATAAATTGCGGGGGCCACCTAATGGACATCCATAAATTGCGAGGGCCGCCTGATGGACATCCATATATTATGAGGGCCGCCTGCTAGTCATCCAAATTTCAAACTTTATAGAATATATATGAAAAAGAAAATTTTACCACCTCAAATGGATATGTTATATTGCAGTGGCAATATACGCCTATGCAAAGCACAGCCGGCTGATGGCCCTCTAACAATAGTGAAGGACGACTGCTGGCCCTCTAACAATAGTAAGGGCCGCCTGATAGCCCTGTAAAATAGGCTTTGTGACTTTCAGAGTCCTTCCTTCATAAATGAAACAGGATGTGTCTGATCACACACTACATGGCTAGATAAGGTAGTAAAATGTTAAAATTACATTTACTGGTGAATGTATTTTTCACCGTTGAAAGCAATGCAAAAGTGTAAAAATACTACATGCAAACATAGCCCAAAGTGTGGAGGAGAATTTTTGTTTTTTTCTATTTTGCCCTATATACAAGTAATTACCCTGGAAAGAATGTTCCTAAACATTTTTTCCCATGTCATTTGAGCACTGTTTTCATTTATTTCACCAATTTTTAGGCCCTCTCTGCAGATCTCCGGGGGAAGGGGGCACAAAAATGCTTGAGCTTCCCATTGATTTACATTGGGCTCATTACTCGGGTCGAGCACCCGAGCATTACGATTTACTCGACCCGAGAAACAAGCATCTGAGCATTTTAATGCTCTCTCATCACTAGTTATCATCTGTCCACTGGACCAATGAAAGCTTCTGATCACTGGGAAGGAGTGTTCACTTCTGAGATGCGTCTCTAAAGCTCACTATTTGAATATAGTAATGATAGCCACTCTTATATCTGTGGACTTCCCGTTTTTTTCTAATAGGTTGGTTAATTCTTATTTTACTTGGGAGAGGTGATATTGTTATAGTGCTTTAAAATATTGTTTTCTGCAGTACAGCCATAAAATAAGGGATTTTTGAAATTATTTGTTCTTTATTGTTATATCCTATTGCTTATACCTTTCATGTACCACACTAAATGTGTCAAATTAACCCTTTGGTGTCAGATTCTCTCATCTATTGGCATCACGGACTTGGCCCTATCTTGGATCTCCTCATACTTAACAGACAGGACATTCAGCGTCTCCCACTCATGCACCACCTCCTCATCTCGCACTCTATCTGTCGGTGTCCCCCAAGGTTCAGTTCTAGGACCTCTGCTCTTCTCCATCTACACTTTTGGCCTGGGACAGCTCCTAGAGTCTCATGGCTTTCAGTATCACCTCTATGCTGATGACACACAGATCTACTTCTCTGGACCCGATATCTCCTCCCTACTAACCAAAATCCCACAATGTCTGTCCACTATCTCATCCTTCTTCTCTGCCAGATTTCTAAAACTCAACATGGATAAAACAGAGTTCATCATCTTTCCACCCTCTCATTCATATCTCCCATCTGACCTATCCATCAACGTCAATGGCTGTTCACTCTCCCCAGTCCCACAAGCTCGCTGCCTTGGGGTAACCCTGGACTCTGATCTCTCCTTCAAACCACATATCCAAGCCCTTTCCACTTCCTGCCGACTCCAACTCAAAAATATCTCCCGGATTCGTGCATTCCTCAGCAAAGACTCTACAAAAACACTAGTACATGCCCTCATCATCTCCCGCCTCGACTACTGCAAGCTCCTGGTCTGTGGCCTCCCTTCCAGCACTCTTGCGCCCCTCCAATCTATCCTAAACTCTGCTGCTCGACTAATCCACCTGTCCCCCCGCTATTCCCCGGCATCCCCCCTCTGTCAATGCCTTCACTCTTTCCCCATTGCCCAGAGACTCCAGTTCAAAACCCTAACCATGGCATGCAAAGCCATCCACAAACTGTCTCCTCCTTATATCTCTGACCTAGTCTCCCGGTACTTACCTGCACGCAACCTCTGATCCTCACAAGATCTCCTTCTCTACTCCCCTCTCATCTCCTCTTCCCACAATCGCATACAAGATTTCTCCCGTGCATCCCCCCTACTCTGGAACTCTGTACCCCAACACATCAGACTTGCTCCTACCATGGAAGCCTTCAAAAGAAACCTGAAGACCTACCTCTTCCGACAAGCCTACAACCTGCAGTAACCCTCGCTCCACCACATTACTGCATGACCTCCCACCTACTGTATCCTCACCCATCCCTTGTAGAATGTGAGCCCTCGCGGGCAGGGTCCTCACTCCTCCTGTACCAGTAGCTGACTCGTTTTGTTAAGATTATGTAAATGTTTTTGCTATGTAAATCCCTATCACATGTAAAGCGCCATGGAATAAATGGCGCCTTAATAATAAATAATAATAATAATTTTCCGAGACTTGTAGGGCCTCCCTTTTTCGGGAGCTGGAGCTGGGTTAGGGCTTATTTTTTTCTATACCATGTTGGTGTAGATACAATGTTTTGAAAGCCCGTTATTGCATTTTATTGCAATGTTGCGGAAACCAAAAAAACATAATTCTGGCGTTTTGATTTTTTTTTCTCCTTACGTTGTTTATCGATCAGATTAATTCTTTTTATATATTGATTGGGTGTATGTGTAATTTTGATTGTTTTTTTAATTGCTTTATTTTTAATGAGGCAAAAGGGGAGGTGATTTGAACTTTTATATATATATATATTTTTTAAAATATTTTTAAACATTTTTTTTCACTTTTCACATGCTTCTATAGTCTCCATTGGAGACTAGAAGCTGCAATCATCTGATTGCCTGTGCAACACATGGCAGTGCTTCATCACTGCTTTGTTTTGCAGAAACCCTCATCTGCTATGGAGCGCCGACCGCTGGGCGGCGCTCATAACAAATCGGCTATAACAACCACAGACATCTCCTGTAGACCCCGGGCTGTCATGCCAACCCATTGGCGACCCGCGATCATGTGCGCTGATTGGCGGGTCTTATGATGCGCTTCCGGTGCAGCCATGTTAAATTCAGTTATTGGAGTTTGACAGCGGCATTTAACATGTTAACAGCCATGGGTAGATCGTGATTCCACCCCCGGCTGTTAGGGGCACATGACAGCTGATAAGATCAGCCAGAAAAGATGCGGGTTCATTTCAGAGTTATACAGATGAAAATGGGAATGCACACTTTACATGGATGAATGCATCATAGGAATGATTGCCACATAGGAAAGGTTGAAATGAGCAGACACTTTCCTGGAGATAGTCACCACTTTTGCACAATTAAATTTAGGATATGTGCAATGCAGGAAGAGTGAGTTACTTTTTTCAATTGTAAGGCAGCCATAATGTTTCGATATTGTTGTTTACAACAAGTTTCTAGCTAAAAAAGATGGGGAATCAGGCAGCATGAGATTCTCCACTTGATACACTGCAGTAACCATGCGTTACAGCTGTAAAACCACTTGGTAGCACTTTAGGTAGGCTGCAGTTATCCCGGTTGATTGTACATCTTTTTCGACCACACTCTTTCCTTCCACTCAACTTTCCATTGATATGCTTGGACACAGCACTCTGTGAACAACCAGCTTCTTTAGCAATGACCTTTTGTGGCTTAATGTCCTTGTGGAGTGTGTCAATGACTGCCTTCTGGACATCTGTCAAGTCAGCAGTCTTCCGCATGCTTGTGAATACTACTGAAACAGATTAAGGGACCTTTTAAAATGCATAGGAAGCCTTTGCAGGTGTTTTTTGTTAATTATTCTAATTTACTCAAATAATGACTTTTGTGTTTTCATTGGCTGTAAGGCATAATCATCAACATTAACAGAAATAAACACTTGAAATAGATCACTCTGTTGGTAATGACTCTATATAATATATGAGTTTCACTTTATGGATTGAAGAAATGAAATAAATTAACTTTTTGATGATATTCTAATTTTGTGAGAATAACCTGTAGTTTCACATTTTAAGTAGTCTAAAAAGTCTGTTAGTGCAGTGTGTTGTTAAGTAGGCTGTTGGCTACCATCGGTTACCCTTCATTTCCTCCTAGGAAAATAAGTTGTGGTCACTTGGACATTAATAAGCTGTATATTTTCTTTAAACATGGCAAAATTACATTTTAAAAGATTTGCACATTTCTTGCAACAACCCTTTTTAGTCATCAAAATGTAATAACATATGAATACATTTTTAAAATTGTGTTTCTTATTGAGAGACTTTACTTATCAGAATGCTCATACAATTATACAGCAATAATATGATAACCTCAAATTTGTTATAATGTATATGTGAGCTAACATGCTTGTTTATTAGAAAATAAATTGTACATTTTATTGTGTTTTATATATATATTCCTAATAAAATCATCAGCATTACAAAGTAGTATTATTTTTCTATTTTTAGAAAGTACAAATGCTGTCATAGCAATTGTCTCATTGAAAAAACCTGTTGCATAGGGTTATGATATTTTAATTATTAATTGTCCGAAATCAAAATGACACCTTTTTCCTGTTCACACCTTTTGTAAAAAAAAAAGATAATCTATATTATCTCCAACTGAGGCATAAGGAAACACCTGAGATCTATATAATACTTGGTATGCTAATCCTTTCTATATATTATCTTGGGTAGATGTATCATGCTGTGTACTGTATAACACATTGCTTATCGTCTGTGCACGTTTGCTCTAAATCCTTGATTTCTTTTTATGAAACCACTTCCCAAAAACTAAAAGCAGCCTTTTAATTGGAAAACTTTTTAGACATTTGGTTTTATTGTTTAAGAATATTGTCTATGTATTCAAAATATTCATCTCTCCACTGGCGGACACAGACAGAAAGGGGCCCCTGTGCAAGAGCAATGAATGGGCCCTTTGCAGTCCAATAGCTCATTATAATGCACATTTCTAAAATGGTCAAAATGGGTCCCCTTAACCCTTGGGCCCCTGTGCGATGGCACAGGTTGCACCAATGGTATGTCCGCCCTTTGCTATTTGTTATATTAATTTGAACTATTTATTTACTGGAAGTACCAGCCTTTTTGAACATGTCAGCGGGTTTATCCTGCAATATCAACAGACAGTTTGAAGTACGATGAGCTGCAGCAGCCATCTTGCTCTACAGTAGAGGGCAAACAGTAAAAAAAAAAAAAAATAATAATAATACCTCACTGCTTGCATTTCTGGCTGCCTCAGCTGCTCCCTACCCGCTGTCCAGCCCTCCGTGCATCTGTCACGTTGCTTCTCTGGCTTCCAGCCACCAACAGGCCCATGACATGCTCTGGGGTTTACTCATGGCCAGAATTCTTGGCCTAGAGTGAAAACTAGGTTGGAGATGTGATGCAACACAGGTGAGAAGCAGCAAATAGCAGGCAGGAAGCAGCAGGAGTGGATAGAGGGTTGAGCAGAGTATAAGTATCCGTATTTTCTTTAATTTTTAAATATTTTATTTATTATGGTCCACGGTCTGGAAAGACCCCAGAGCACACTGAAGGACATTGAATTCATGGAGAATAACTTCTCTGTAAATTGAATTTCCCAGTAAAATCCACACAAATAGGCAAATTTAATTTTTTTTTGTGATCTGCTCATTAGAGATGAGTGAATAAATTCAATAGCAAGCTGGCACATGAAGACATATAGGCCATGCAGTGCTCCTCTGGGAAATTAGATATGCAAATATACTTTACAGAAAGGAAGAGGGCTATACCTCTAATGGCAACTTATTTAGGAGTAGCAATCCTAAAATTCAATATTGATTATTTTATGAGCCTTACCAGATGACTTAGGATAAAAAGCCCAACCAGATACTCAATTTTCAGATGTGTGTGCTCCTCATCAGTGAAAACTAGGAGGTTTGATGTAGATCAAGACTAGTGTTGATCGAATTTGTTTGGCGAATGTTCGATAGTTTCAAATTCGGCACGAATATGGCACATTCGTATTCATGTTCGCAAAGGCGAGCAAATTTTCTTAAAATCAGAATAGTTATATGAATACAGGGCAACCACAGCAATTTGAACAGTTTTATTAACATAGTGCAAATGTATGATGAGCGAGACATGTGCGAGGTGAGTGTGGGGACTGTGGAGAGCTTCGAACAAGTCAGATCAGCGTTGCACTGTTTTTTTTTCCTATGGGCGGTAACTTTAACTGAAGAAAGCGTGGCCAGCCAATCATAGCCCAGGAAGTATCTACACTGTCCAGATATAAGGGCTTTTGCAATTGGCTGCAGAAATCACGTGCCCTCTCAATATAAAAAGCGGCCATGTTTCCTCAGTGCCATTATATCCATGTCACTGCTGGAGACAGACGCAGCTCAGTGTTCTCCTGTGTAATGAGAGATATTAGCTAGATAGATGGGCGCTTGAGTGGTAGTCAGATAGTGTAGATAATTCCTGGCTTGTGTACCTCTGCAACCGCTAGTGCAGAACACTTTTGGTGTTCTTGTGCAAGTGACGCGCCCCCTGGGCCAGTGCTGTTTGGGGATTACCCGGAGCCGGATCAGATGGGGGTTGTAGTCTCCGAGTGGCGGCGACCCGGTCCGTGCCCAGGGTGTCAAACTCAGTGTGTGGCAGTCTTGATAGATGTTATTGGTGTTCTTAGTGTCGACTACGCCACCCGTTGATTTGCGGTCAAAAGGCCGCCGCTGCAGAAGGGTCCGCTGAGGCTGGTGGTATGTGTGCAGCTGTGGTAGTATAACCCCCAACGGTAGGGGTATAGCCTCAGGGGGTCAGATGTAGAGGATGGTGGTTGTGAAGGTGCAGGAGAGCTAAGCAAGAAGACTCAGAGTCGGGTTGTGCAGTTCAGGGGTTTTTACTTACGGGTGTTCTTATGGTCACTCTGGCCTGAAGCGACCACCCGAGACGTGATGCGTCCACCAGGTCCTGGACTCGGCCAACCCCCAAGCAATTCTGGAGCGTGGTCCTGAGCTCCTGTCTGACTTTCCCTCTCTTCTGGCCGTTCTCACTAGGGATCCACTTATGTCCGGCTCCCTCGGGTCTCTTGGTGGGTACACCTCTTCTGGGTTCCCTGACCCTATACTTGGTATGCCTTCCTAGTGGATTTAGTGAGGGTCGTGGCAGATCCTGCCCACGACCTCCGGTCTCTGGCTGAGGATTAGTGGCCTCCACCAGCTTGGGATCCGGTACCCTGGGTGCCAACCCTTCACCCTGCTGTTTGTATTCTGGGGTCTTGGGGTTCCTTCTTCTTCTCTCTGGGTCCTTCTGACTCCTCTCTCTCTCTCTCAGACTTGGCCTTGGAGCTGGGCCCAGCCGGAACCACAACTCCCTGTCAGCCCTTCTGGCTGAGCTTCTCTGCTCTGCTCCTCTGACTCCACAAAGACTGACTCACTCTACAAAAGACCCTGTCCTAAGATGGTGCCCACCTTATATACTCCCTCTATGTGTGAGCTCAGGTGACCAGCACCCAATGAGCTCCTAGCATTACCTAGACTGCTCCCCCTATCTGCCCCTACACTACTGGGATGTTCCACCCCCCTCCCACTCCAGCCAGGGACAGACACTATCGTACCTGCACATATATTGGTGGGAGTACCGTCGATCTGTCCCCCGGAAATGGGATGTATGTAGTGTATGCAGCTATCTGAGCTCAGTCCCACACTCCATCCTTACCCGGGAGTGGAATACCACACCTCTGGCTTGAGGTGTAATACCCCTGTAGCAGCCGAGTCCTCAGGGTGCTACATTCCCCCCTGGTAAATCACAGCACGTCCTCGGGCTGTAAGAGAATAAAAACATCCACAAACATACAATTTTTTTTTCCATAAAACATAAACTTATAAAACATCATATATTATCAGCATAAACTTTTCATATAAAGCTTTTCATAAATAACACTCTTGTTCCTCCGGCCACGGTGCAACTTGTGACCGGGTAAAGTGCGACAGTCTCTTGTAGTAAAAACAACAGTTTCCTATAAAACCGGTAGGGGGCGCCTTAGAAAGCGCAACTATATACAAGGGAAGGTATGGCCGCTCTCAGTCCTCGGCCAGGTATCAGGAAAGGAATGACCGCTCTCAGTCCTCGGTCAGTGGGAATAGGGACACACGGGTTTCAGTTCAATTTGCTGGTCCCAACGGGGACTATATTTTAACTAGCAGCAGTAACAGTTCTTATACCCTGACGGGTAACTATATACAGTCTCTTTACCGTACTTTAATGACGGCGTACTCCTGCTCCTCCTTCAGACCCGTCTGGATCCTCTTGCTCCTCTTCACACCGTAGCTCCTCCTCCGTCAGCCGGTGTACATGGAGGGCGTAGGGTCCTTTGGCACACTTGTGCCGGGTGAACGTGACCTCGTCCCCTACATATAGGTCACGACCTCTGTGTCCCTCCGGCAGATGGGACTCCACGTCTCTGCGGGTGACAAAGACGTCGCCGGGGGTGTGATGATCCCTGATGAAACCCCAACCGTGCTGCAGTTGGAATTTAATTACAGTCCCGGTGGCACGGGGACCGTGGGCTGCACGGGGGTTCCTCCTGGTCCTGCTCTTCTGCCCTGCGCTCTGTTCCTGCAGCCGCTGCTCTCGGACCCGCCTCTCTCTTCGCTCGCGGTCAAAGACCTCTAACTGCTGCCGGCAGCACTCCGCACGCTCAGCTGCGGCTGCCCGAGTCTCTTGGGTGAATCCCATGAGGTCTCCTCCGGTGGGGTCCCACGCAAACTGCGCTTCCTCCAACGAGAGTGGGATGATCTTAACGGGCTTCGGAACCGGAATCAGGGGCTCATCTAGGGGTCTTTCTTTCCGGAGTCGGGGATGGTGGAACTCCGGTGGCCACACAAAGGGCTGCCCATCCGGGCACGTGTGCTGGGCAAACAAGTCTTCACCCAGGTGCGGCACGGTGGACGTTGAGGGCGCGGTGGTGGTAGCGGCGCCCGGGTTCACTAGGCCTTGCGACCAGGCTTGGGGCACCCTGAAGGTAAAGGGCACCGTGAAGACGGCGGCGCCCGGGGTTAGTTGGCCCAGCGACCAGGCCGGTGACTCAGCAGAGGTAGAGGGCGCTATTGGTACTGCGGCGCCCGGGGGTACTAGACCTTGCGACCAGGCCGGTGGTGTTTCCTGCTTTGCCGCGCTCAGGGTTGAGGCGCATGATGTCACAGGGGTCGCGGCCGCGGCTTCTGCTTGAGGCCTTGTCTGGAGCGGTGACGATGCAGCGACGGGCACGGCAGGGGGAATTTCGGGCTCTGCGACTGGGAGCTGGGGCAGGCACGCGGTTTCTCGGCTCGGGGTAGTGACGTCCCCTTTACCTGCCTCCATCTGTTCAGCTCCCTCCTCGGCGCCGTCTCCGGCCTTCACTCCTCCTGCACCATCCTCAGAGGCGGTCTGTCTCCTAGTCTCGGGTGGCGTGCTTCGCTGGCGGGTTCTTGCCTGCAGGGCCATTTCTCGGCTCCACTCCGTCAGCGTCTCTCGCTGCACCTGGGCCATCTTCCATGCGAGGCGCTCCAGCGCGGTCTGTGCACACTCCCGGTCTCGGGGGAGCTGTGCCAGGATCTCCACTAAGCCTTGTGGGGTTGTTGCTTGCAACAGGCTCCTGACCACTGGGTCGGTGCTGCCTGCCTCTCCCTCCATCTCCGGGTACGGCTTCTCCGGAGTCCTCTCCAGACTTCTTGTCTCCGGGTGCGCTCTCTCCAGACTCCTCCAGGCTGCACCCATCTTCTCTCTTTTGTTCTGTCTCCGCCCACATTGAAGGTGGTCCCGGGGCAACTTTGTGATTGTCAGTTCCAGGGGCAGTTCTCTCACGCTGATGGACATCTCCAGCATCACAGTCTCTGTTGGTGGGGGCGGTTTCCGCTTTTGGCGCCATTCCTTGACCTGGCCCACGATGGGAGGTGACCTCTTGCCACCCTCTGGCACGCCCATAATGGCGTCCGCTCTTCCAAGGCGGGAAATCTTCTGGAAAAGGCGGGAATCGTCTCCCAGTGGCGGGAAACTCCGCGGATGGCGGGAAAAAGCTGCAGATGGCGGGCAACCGGCAGGAAACGATCCGTGATGGCGTCCCATGGCGGGGACCCTCTGGAACCAGCGGGAGACTTCTTCTTGAGGTAAATTTGAACTTTTCTTCAGGCACGCAGTACCCGGTGGTTGCGGGCACGAAATCCTGCCGACTACGCCAAAGTTGACGCGCCCCCTGGACCAGTGCTGTTTGGGGATTACCCGGAGCCGGATCAGATGGGGGTTGTAGTCTCCGAGTGGCGGCGACCCGGTCCGTGCCCAGGGTGTCAAACTCAGTGTGTGGCAGTCTTGATAGATGTTATTGGTGTTCTTAGTGTCGACTACGCCACCCGTTGATTTGCGGTCAAAAGGCCGCCGCTGCAGAAGGGTCCGCTGAGGCTGGTGGTATGTGTGCAGCTGTGGTAGTATAACCCCCAACGGGAGGGGTATAGCCTCAGGGGGTCAGATGTAGAGGATGGTGGTTGTGAAGGTGCAGGAGAGCTAAGCAAGAAGACTCAGAGTCGGGCTGTGCAGTTCAGGGGTTTTTACTTACGGGTGTTCTTATGGTCACTCTGGCCTGAAGCGACCACCCGAGCCGTGCTGCGTCCACCAGGTCCTGGACTCGGCCAACCCCCAAGCAATTCTGGAGCGTGGTCCTGAGCTCCTATCTGACTTTCTCTCTGGGTGCCAACCCTTCACCCTGCTGTTTGTATTCTGGGGTCTTGGGGTTCCTTCTTCTTCTCTCTGGGTCCTTCTGACTCCTCTCTCTCTCTCTCAGACTTGGCCTTGGAGCTGGGCCCAGCCGGAACCACAACTCCCTGTCAGCCCTTCTGGCTGAGCTTCTCTGCTCTGCTCCTCTGACTCCACAAAGACTGACTCACTCTACAAAAGACCCTGTCCTAAGATGGTGCCCACCTTATATACTCCCTCTATGTGTGAGCTCAGGTGACCAGCACCCAATGAGCTCCTAGCATTACCCAGACTGCTCCCCCTATCTGCCCCTATACTACTGGGATGTTCCACCCCCCTCCCACTCCAGCCAGGGACAGACACTATCGTACCTGCACATATATTGGTGGGAGTACCGTCGATCTGTCCCCCGGAAATGGGATGTATGTAGTGTATGCAGCTATCTGAGCTCAGTCCCACACTCCATCCTTACCCGGGAGTGGAATACCACACCTCTGGCTTGAGGTGTAATACCCCTGTAGCAGCCGAGTCCTCAGGGTGCTACACAAGTACTGAGATTCTGATAGAAACAGAGGGCCCATGCCATACAATAGTGCTGTGCACCGCTGGTATAGAGCTCCATGTCTCAGTATACGTTGAATCTTTTTTTGCACTTGCTAATGTGATCAAGCAAGTGCTGTGCACCTTTTCAGTTGGTGGGGTTGAAATTGTGCTCTGCACAGTCTGCAGAGCTTCTTATTGCAGAGCACAAGATCTGTTTTTTTTCTGCTGCTATTGTGATATTGAAAGCTGTGTGCACTAAAGTTTTTTTTAGTGTCAGATACTATTTTAGTGGAGTTGAACTTCAGGTGGTTTCAGAGTAAAAAAAATACATTATTTCTCTTGCTACGCCCAGTCCAAAAAATATTTTTTCCTGTGCCAAAAGTCATACAGTGCTATAATCCAGCTACTACATCAGTGGGGGTCAAATTCAGCTTTTACCGACAGTCAAACCTAGATATATTTTTGGTTGGCAGGCAGAGCCCACCAAAGGTTTTTTACTGTGGCAAAGTTGATCCAGTCTAATAAAAGGCAGATCCTACTTTAGTGGCGTTGAACTAAAGTCATACAGTGCAATAAGCCAGCTACTACCTCAGTGGCGGTCAAAGTCAGCTGGACGCAGAGCTCGTGTAGAGTAACCCAAAAATATTTTTTGCTCCGAGTAAAGTGATGCAGCTGGCTAGATCTGAGTTTGAAATATTTTGCGGCATATATTCTATGTCATATTCGCCTCATCCACATTAAAAAAAAAAAATTCTTCTGTTCCTAAAGTAATACAGCAGGGGACATCTCAGTTTGAAATTGTTTGGAGTATATCTCACAGGTTTTATCGGCCTCGTGCACACTAACAAATTTCTTTTGTCTGTTAGTAACGTTATAAGGCAGGCCATATCATACCTTGTCATTTAGTGTCGCTGAAATTCAGGTTTGTGCTGAGCTATTGCACAGTGAAAAAAAATATTTTTCTTTAGTTAATTGCGTGCTTTTACCACTGTATCTGACCAACATGAGTGGGAAAAAGAGAGGGCGTGGTGGAAGGGGGAATAGGCATGGTGCTCAATGTGTAAATGGGGTACATGGCAATGTTAGTGAAAGCACTAGTGAACCAACACAACCAGGTCCTATCCAAAGACAACTGACAACTTATGTTATTGGACGGCCTGCTGCACTCCCTTCCTTTGGCAGCCGCACAGCGATATGACTTGTTGATGAGGCCCAGAAAGGGCAGGTGCTCCAGTGGATGGCAAGCTCTGCTTCCAGTGCCCTTTCCTCTTCTTCCTCCACCTTAACATCACACGCAGTACAGTCCACAGAGGTGGCACCCCAATTACCCATGCTTCCCCCCGCGTCACAACTGGCCAACTGCCCAACTGACTGTAGAGAGCCACAGATGGGTGAGTCTGTAGAACTCTTCACCCATTCTACACCATGGGCATCAGAAGTGTACTCCAAACAGTCAGAGTCAAGGGGAGGAAAGCATCTTCACCGATGCCCAAAATTTTTGTAGCTTGGATTCGGGACAGGACGAAGTAGGGTCCGAGCAGGTTCCTGACCCTCAATAGGAAGGTGATTCTGATGAGACTCAGATACCTGAAGCTCATGAGGACTGTACTGTGCTGTCAGGGCAACAAGAGGAGAGGGGTCATTCTGAGGGCGAGGAATGGGACAACACATTGGATGATGATGAGGTTGAAGATCCTACTTGGTGTGAACCCAGAGTCACGCAGCCGAGTAGCTCATCTGAGGAGGTGGAGGAGGAAGACGAGGAGGTTACATTTCGCCCTAAGGTTCAGACACGGAGTGATGTAAGCACAGGGAGCACTGCATCCTTAGCCACAACCATAGCTGTTGCCAGCAACGGTCACGGGTCTGCAATTTGCAGGGGCAGCAAGGGTTGCCTAGCATGGGCCTTTTTTGTCACTGCAGTGGATGAGCCAACTCACGTTATCTGCAAACTTTGCGATAAAAAACTCAGTAGAGGGAAAAACTCCATTAATTTGACTACTACATGCATGAACGCTCACATGCTCAAACAACATTCTTTACGCTGGGAATCTTACCGTGCTGAAATGCGGACCACCGCACTTCAACAACCATCAGCTGCCCCATCAAACGCAGCCGCTGCTTCTTCCTCCTCCACTGTTACCATGCCAAGTATTGTCACTCAGGCCTCCCATCGCAGAAACTCCAGGTTCTTTACCCACTCCAGTCAGGCTGAGTGACAGCCCTTTATCTGTAACGGAAGTGGACACGCCTGCTGTGTTTGTTTCACTGAGCACATCGCGTGTTTCTCAATCCACCGTAACATCTGCACCTCACTCACGCTCCACCAGTTTTTCCGGTTCACCGTACTCTGCCCTCTCTCAGCACCTTAGCCAGCGATTGGTCCCGCAGTTGTGGTCACGTAAAAGATTGTTTCATCCTACTCATGACAAAGCTAAGAGGTGGAAGTCCACCATCTCAAATCTGTTGGCAATGGAAATGCTGCCTTTCTACCTGGTAGATACAGACAGTTTTCAAAAACTGATAGTCGTCGCAGTCCCCCAGTATCAGTTGACCAGTCGCCATTACTTTTCTAAGAAAGCTGTGCCTGCGCTACACCAGCATGTTGCAGACAACATCATCCGTTCCTGGTCTAAATCTATGTGTGACAGGGTGCATTTCACCACAGACACCTGGACGAGTAAACATGGCCAAGGACGTTACATCTCGCTGACTTAGCACTGGGTGACTCTGGTGGCTGTGAGGACAGGCGGGGAAGGGGCTGCTCCACAAATCTTGGAATCCCCAAGGCTTGCAGAAGAAAACTCTGTATTTCCCACTTCCTCCGCTGCCTCTGCATCCTCCACCTCCTCTAGGGCCTCCACCTGCGCACTCAACCTCTGCCTTAATGAGACACGCATTCCAAGGGTGCAGAGCGAATACATACCACCTCCGTACTACGATGTTAGGGTTCACCGTAATCAGGCAGTCTTCAAATTAATATGCCTTGGAGATCGCAGTCATAAAGGTGAAGAGTTGTGGGCAGCTCTCCAGGCTCAGTTTAAGCAATGGCTGTCTCCGCTGAACTTAGAGCCAGGGAAGGCCATGTGCGATAACAGTGTGAACCTGTTAGCGGCTCTAGGCTGAGGCAAACTTGCACACGTGCCTTGCATGGCTCACGTCCTCAACCTGATGGTACAGTGATTTCTCCACAACTATCCTTGCCTGGATGAGCTGCTTCACAAAGTACGGAAGCTGTGTGCCCACTTCCGCCATTCGCACCCATCATGTCATCGACTTGCATCGATGCAGAGGTCTTTGTTCGTGCCAGTTAACAGGTTGATCTGCGATGTGCCGACGCTGTGGAATTCCACTCTGCACATGTTGCAGCAACTGTGCCAGCAGCAACGAGCACTGACGCATTATGTCATGATGTATAGCTTGGGGCAATGCAGTATGGACTTGGGGCATATCACGTTTGCGGAGTTGGAACAGCTTAAGGACCTCTACACCCTTCTGCATGGTTTTGAAAAGGCTATTAAACTGGTTAGCGCTGACGATGCCGTCATCAGCATCACTATTCCGGTCATATACAGTACAGACCAAAAGTTTGGACACACCTTCTCATTTAAAGATTTTTCTGTATTTTCTTGACTATGAAAATTGTACATTCACACTGAAAGCATCAAAACTATGAATTAACACATGTGGAATTTGATACTTAACAAAAAAGTGTGAAACAACTGAAAATATGTCTTATATTCTAGGTTCTTCAAAGTAGCCACCTTTTGCTTTGACTGCTTTGCACACTCTTGGCATTCTCTTGATGAGCTTCAAGAGGTAGTCACCGGAAATGGTCTTCCAACAATCTTGAAGGAGTTCCCAGAGATGCTTAGCACTTGTTGTCCCTTTTGCCTTCACTCTGCAGTGCAGCTCACCCCAAACCATCTCGATTGGGTTCAGGTCTGGTGACTGTGGAGTACAGGTCATCTGGCGTAGCACCCCATCACTCTCCATCTTGGTCAAATAGCCCTTACACAGCCTGGAGGTGTGTTTGGGGTCATTGTCCTGTTGAAAAATAAGTGATGGTCCAACTAAACGCAAACCGGATGGAATAGCATGAAGCTGCAAGATGCTGTGGTAGCAATGCTGGTTCAGTATGCCTTCAATTTTGAATAAATCCCCAACAGTGTCACCAGAAAAGCACCATCACACCTCCTCCTCCATTCTTCATGGTGGGAACCAGGCATGTAGAGTCCATCCTTTCACATTTTCTGCGTCGAACAAATACACGGTGGTTGGAACCAAAGATCTCAAATTTGGACTGATCAGACCAAAGCACAGATTTCCACTGGTCTAATGTCCATTCCTTGTGTTCTTTAGCCCAAACAAGTCTCTTCTGCTTGTTGCCTGTCCTTAGCAGTGGTTTCCTAGCAGCTATTTTACCATGAAGGCCTACTGCACAAAGTCTCCTCTTAACAGTTGTTGAAGAGATGTGTATCCTGCTAGAACTCTGTGTGGTATTGACCTGGTCTCTAATCTGAGCTGCTGTTAACCTGCGATTTCTGAGGCTGGTGACTCGGATAAACTTATCCTCAGAAGCAGAGGTGACTCTTGGTCTTCCTTTCCTGGGGCGGTCCTCATGTGAGCCAGTTTCTTTGTAGCGCTTGATGGTTTTTGCAACTACGCTTGGGGACACTTTCAAAGTCTTCCCAATTTTTTGGACTAACTGACCTTAATTTCTCAAAGTAATGATGGCCACTCATTTTGCCTTACTTAGCTGCTTTTTTCTTGACATAATACAAATTCTAACAGTCTATTCAGTAGGACTATCAGCTGTGTATCCACCTGACTTCTGCACAACACAGCTGATGGTCCCAACCCCATTTATAATGCAAGAAATCCCACTTATTAAACCTGACAGGGCACACCTGTGAAGTGAAAACCATTTCGAGTGACTACCTCTTGAAGCTCATCAAGAGATTGCCAAGAGTGTGCAAAGCAGTCATCAAAGCAAAAGGTGGCTACTTTGAAGAACCTAGAATATAAGACATATTTTCAGTTGTTTCACACTTTTTTGTTAAGTACATAATTCCACATGTGTTAATTCATAGTTTTGATGCCTTTAGTGTGAATGTACAATTTTCATAGTCATGAAAATACAGAAAAATCTTTAAATGAAAAGGTGTGTCCAAACTTTTGGTCTGTACTTTACATGCTGGAGCAAACTTTGAATAACCTGCGGCAAGAGGTGGGGGCCCCAGAAGAAGAGGAGGATGCGGAAGGGATACCAATGTCTCAAATTTCCAGAGTGTCGTCACACAGGCGGATGCCAAGTGACGGTGGATCACAGCGATCGAGGGGGTTTGGTGATACCAGGCAAACTGTTAGTGAACGTGCAATAGCCGAGGAACTAATGGAGGAGGAAGAGGTGTTGGGTGAGCAGCAGTCAGAGGACGAAGAATATAATCATCCGCTCTCGTTTGAACGTGGTTGGCATGAGGGGACGGAGGAAACAAGAATCAGTGTTACGCAGCCCACAATACAGTCTGGCTTTGGACCTCCTGGAAGAGCCCGACATATGAGTGCCTCACTATCTGCAACATGATCCCCGTATAGTTAGGATTCAAAATAATGCTGACCACTGGGTTGACACTCTGTTAGATCCAGGTTATAATAGTCAATTTTGCCAGATGCTTCCCGCCCTGGAGAGGGACCTGCATATGTTGGAGTATCGAAACAAGCTTTTAAGCAACCTTAATAGAGGCTTTCCCCAAGATACACAGTGTGCATTGCAGTTGTAGTCTTTCAACCTCCGGCACGTCAGTTCGTCAACGCCAAAACATTAGCAGCAGCAGAGTAAGTGGCAGAAGCAATTTCTGGGAGTCCTTTCAGACATTTTTTGCATCAGCTCGTGCACCAGCACAACAGAGTACCACTCTGACACGTGGTGAATGACTGGAGAGGATGGTGCAGGAGTATCTAGAGTTCAATATCAATACCATCAGGGAGAGTTTGGACCCTTTTACATTTTGGTCTTCAAAAATGTTGAAATGGCCTGAGCTCACTTCTCACACTTTTGGGGTTTTATAATGCCCGGCAGCCAGCGTTCTCTCTGAATGTGTCTTCAGCGCTGCTGGTAGTGTCTTGATGAATAAGCGCACCCAGCTGTCCCCTGAAAATGTAGACCGCCTAACTTTCATCAAGTTTAACAAGTCATGGATCTCCAAGGACTTTTGCACCCCAATTGCAGACTGTACAGAGTAGGCGATGTTGTAGTTTTGAGTGTGCTGAATTGATCTCTTGAAATTCCAGTCTGTGATATGACTTCTGTGCCTGCTCTTGCTGCTGCTGCTGCAGGTTTTAGGCCCTAATTTTGCGAAATGTGGAGAATTCTGACTGTGTCTCCATCCATTGAGTTGGCTGTAATGGGACAAGTTTGGGTCTGCGTTAACCTACTTGTAGTCTGATGACAATGATGCCATTTTGGTGTTGTTAGGCCCTCATTTAAGGCAATGTGAACACTCCTGGTTAGGTCTCCATCTCTTGGGTTGGCCGTACTGGAAGAGGTCTGGGTCTTATTTACACTGTTTGTACAGTAGTGAAATTGATTCCACTTTGCTGGTGTCTGCCACTAATTTTTTTAAATATGGGGAATCCTGATTGGGTCTCCATCTATTGGGTTGGCTGTAGTGGAACCTTCCTGTTCTGCAGTCTAAGTTGTGTAAGGTTGCGTACCAGTCCTTGCTGCACTCCTGATACAGACTCTGCCTGCTGCACTCCTGATACAGACTCTGCCTGCTGCACTCCTGATTCAGACTCTGCCTGCTGCACTCCTAATACAGACTCTGCCTGCTGCACTCCTGAAACAGACTCTGCCTGCTGCACTCCTGATACAGACTCTGCCTGCTGCACTCCTGATACAGACTCTGCCTGCTGCACTCCTGATACAGACTCTGCCTGCTGCACTCCTGATATAGACTCTGCCTGCTGCACCATCTAGTCTGTCCTACTTGGTGCAGCTGCTGCGCTTCTGTTGGTCTGTCCTGGCATGGCACCTGGCGCTCATCAGGAGCCAAGTCTAACCTCACCATCAGAGGCTAAAGTGAACAGTCCGGTGCTCGCTTAATCACTTCCCTCCAGGCTCTCCGGGGTCCGTGGCACAGTGGCTCCACAAACCATGTCCGTGACAGTGCGCCCTCGTAGGCAGGATCCTCTCTCCTGTTGTACCAGTCGGTGACCCCTTTTGACATGTAAAGCGCAACTGAATAAATGTCGCTGTCACAGTAATAATAATTATAGTACTTGTACTCTGGGTCAATTGATGGCACTTCCCTGGAGTCTACACCTAATTTGATGTTTTGACAGCTTTTGGTCCCGTTTCTAGGTGCTGTATATGCATTTTTTTTGGTCCCCCCATTGACTCCTTTGGGATTTGGAAATGTTCGATGAACATTCGGCGAATATCAATTTGTTCGGCAAACTTTTCCAAACCGAATATTGAAATGTTTGCTCATGCCTAATCATGACTCTTGCAGGTGGTCTATGGGGGAACATTTCTCCCTGGAAAAACTCACTAGAATGCAAGAGGGAATGCAGGAAGAATAGAAATTTTTACATGTTCATCCCTGTCCTGTGTTCAGTGGAGACACCAGCAAGCTACAGTACAGACCAAAAGTTTGGACACACCTTCTTATTTAAAGATTTTTCTGTATTTTATTGACTATGAAAATTGTACATTCACACTGAAGGCATCAAAATTATGAATTAACACATGTGGAATTATATACTTAACAAAAAAGTGTGAAACAACTGAAAATATGTCTCATATTCTAGGTTCTTCAAAGTAGCCACTTTTTGCTTTGATGACTGCTTTGCACACTCTTGGCATTCTCTTGATGAGCTTCAAGAGGTAGTCACCGGAAATGGTTTTCACTGGTTGCATATAGGCAGGCAGGGTATATAACAGACTGCAGTGCACATAGGACAAGAGGCTCCATTCTAGTTCTGCCTTCTGATGCTGTTCTATTTCTAGAAATAGACCCAGGTCTCAGGGGCAATCCAGAGAACACCATTTTTCTGCGCCATTTGCTTGTTGGCACTGCAGAATACAGCCAGGTCCTTTCCATATTACAGCGCTAAAAATCCAGCTATTTAAAACTGTGTTTTTTCCGTCACACGGATCACATATACGTTTTCAGAAAATACAGCCATTTCTGGCCTCCATTAAAAAAAAATTTCAGTGTGTCAGTGAAGCAATTCACAGCAGTTTGCTGCTCAAACTACTTACCTACAGGCCAGGTATTTAAAACTGTGCTTTCTCCATCAAACGGCTCACATATATAAGTTCGCTCCAAACTCAGTCATTTGTAGTGAGCATGGAAGATACTGTCCTCCACTTAAAATGGGCAAGGCACGTGGCAAGGGACGGGGAACTGGACGTGATGGTAATGGTGCATGCAGAGGCCGAGGAGAAGGCCGTGGGAAGCCGAAATTGTGCCACAACAAACACCCACATCTTCTCGCCTGACCTTCTTGTCCCAATTTCTAGGGGACCGCAGCACACCACTATTGAACCCAGAGCAGTTTCAAAAGGTTGTTGGTTGGATAGCGGATAATGCATCCAGTCACTTAGCCACCACCACCACCACCACCCTGTCTTCCACACGGTCATATCTAAATAGCCGTGAGTCTGGACAGCATATTCCTCACCCTGATCCTCCTTCCTCCCACCATGCCGAGTACCCAGTGACAACTGATCCCATACTTGGACACTCTGAAGAGCTGTTCACTTTTCCATTTATAGATTCGGGCCTCTCGCCCGGCCTACTTGAAGCGGGGCAAGAGGAGATCGCGTGTAGCGATGCCTAAATATTTGAGCAGTCACAGTCACATGAAGGCGACGGTGGGAAAGTGTCACAAGTAGTGTTGAGCATTCCGATACTGTAATATCGGGTATCGGCCGATATTCGCGGTATCGGAATTCCGATACTTAATTCCGATACTTTTACAATATCGAATACCGGAATCGGAAGTTCCCATAATGCCTGCGCTCTGCAGTGTCTGTGAAGGATGACAAGTTGGATGGCAGCGCGATCCAGCCTGTCATCAGAATGCCATCCCACGCTGTCAGTGACGTGCATGAGGTGCGCCGAGTTCATTGGACATGACCTCGGCTCATCTGGATGCCGTCACAGCCAGACACTGAGGAGCGCAAGCATGCCTGCGCTTCTCAGTGTCTGCGGGATGACAGGCTGGATGGCAGCGTTCTGCTGCGGTCCAGCCTGTCATCTCGATGTAGCAAAGCTGGAGCCGTCGTGGGAGCCATGGAAAGGTAAGGATGATGTTGCTTTATTATTTTACTTTTATTGCAGGAGATCATTGGCTTCAGCTGGAATGGGCGTGACTGTAAGTATGGTTTAATTTAGAACAATAAAGAATTGTGTCTTTATTTCAATTAAAGGACTTTTTTCTGGGTGTTTGTGTTTTTTTTAAATACTTTACTAGAAATTCATGGTGGTCATGTCTAATATTGGCGTGACCCCATGAATTTCGGGCTTAGGGCCAGCTGATAATGCCAAGCTGGCCTTAACCCCTTTATTACCCAGTGAGCCACCGCACCAGGGCCCTGGATGAGTTGGGTACAGCGCCAGAAGATGGCGCTTCTATGAACGCGCCATTTTCCGGGGCGGCTGCGGACTGCAATTTGCAGCGGGTGGGGCCCAGAAAGCTTGGGCCTCCCTGCGTTGCAGATTCCAGCCCCCAGCTGCCTTGTTGTACCTGGCTGGACACAAAAATAGGGCGAAGCCCCACGTATTTTTTTTTTTAATTATTTCATGAAATTCATGGAATAATTAAGAAAAAAAGGG
The DNA here is from genome assembly GCF_046119375.1 of Phyllobates terribilis. NCBI lineage: Eukaryota > Metazoa > Chordata > Amphibia > Anura > Dendrobatidae > Phyllobates > Phyllobates terribilis. The sequence goes on from NW_027362771.1 coordinate 197,698,089, forward strand.
CTTCCCTATATTGTTGTGTATGGCTAGGTACAAATAGGCAGCTGGTGGTTGGGGGCAGCCCTCTCCTGCCTGCTGTACCTGACTGGACACAAATATAGGGCGAAGCCCCACATAATTTTTTTTTAATTATTTCATGAATTTCCTGAAATAATTAAAAAAAAATTGACGTGGGGCTTTGCACTATATTTGTGTCCAGCCAGGTACAGCAGGCAGGAACGGGCTGCCCCCAACCACCAGCTACCTATTTGTACCTGGTTGGACACAACAATATAGGGAAGCCCTTTTTTTCTTAATTATTCCATGAATTTCATGAAATAATTAAAAAAAACAAAAACGTGGAGCTTCTCCCTATTTTTGTGTCCAGCCAGGTACAACTAGGCAGCTGGGGGATGGAATCTGCAGCGCAGGGAGGCCCAAGCTTTCTGGGCCCCACCCGCTGCAAATTGCAGTCCGCAGCCGCCCCGGAAAATGGCGCGTTCATAGAAGCTGGATGCTGTACCTGGCTGGCATACAAAAATATGGCGAAGCCCACGTCAAAAGTTTTGGGAAAAATTAATTAAAAAATAAATAATAATTTAGGGACTGCATCTTTATTAACTCCTCAAATGTCATTTAGTGTTAAAATAAAGGATTTATTTAAAAAAAAATTGATGTGGGGCTTCGCCCTATATTTGTGTCCAGCCAGGTACAGCAGGCAGGAACAGGCTGCCCCCAACCACCAGCTGCCTATTTGTACCTGGCCGGACACAACAATATAGGGAAGCCCTTTTTTAAAAAAATTATTTCATGAAATAATTAAAAAAAAATTGACGTGGGGCTTCGCACTATATTTGTGTCCAGCCAGGTACAGCAGGCAGGAATGGGCTGCCCCCAACCACCAGCTGCCTATTTGTACCTGGTTGGACACAACAATATAGGGAAGCCCTTTTTTTCTTAATTATTCCATGAATTTCATGAAATAATTAAAAAAATAAATGCGTGGGGCTTCGCCCTATTTTTGTGCCCAGCCAGGTACAACTAGGCAGCTGGGGGCTGGAATCCGCAGCGCAGGGAGACCCAAGCTTTTTGGGCCACCCCTGCTGCAAATTGCAGTCCGCAGCCGCCCTAGAAAATGGCGCGTTCATAGAAGCGCCATCTTCTGGCGCTGTACCCAACTCATCCAGGGCCCTGGTGCGGTGGCTCACTGGGTAATAAAGGGGTTAAGGCCAGCTTGGCATTATTAGCTGGCCCTAAGCCCGAAATTCATGGGGTCACGCCAATATTAGACATGACCACCATGAATTTCTAGTAAAGTATTTAAAAAAACACAACACCCAGAATAAAGTCCTTTAATTGAAATAAACACACAATTCTTTATTGTTCTAAATTAAACCATACTTACCGTCACGCCCATTCCAGCTGAAGCCAACGATCTCCTGCAATAAAAGTAAAATAATAAAGCAACCTCATCCTTACCTTTCCATAGCTCCCACGACAGCTTCAGCTCTGCTACATCGAGATGACAGGCTGGACCGCAGGCGAACGCTGCCATCCAGCCTGTCATCCCGCAGACACTGAGAAGCGCAGGCATGCTTCCACTCCTCAGTGTCTGGCTGTGACGGCATAAAGATGAGCCGAGGTCATGTCCAATGAACTCAGCTCACCTCATGCACGTCACTGACAGCGTGGGAAAATTCTCCTGCACTCAGCACTTCAGCGTGAGAATTTTCCCACGCTGTCAGTGACGTGTATGAGGTGAGCTGAGTTCATTGGACATGACCTCACCTCATGTATGTCACTGACAGCGTGGGAGAATTCTCACGCTGAAGCGCTGAGTGCAGGAGAATTTTCCCACGCTGTCAGTGACGTGCATGAGGTGAGCTGAGTTCATTGGACATGAACTCGGCTCATCTGGATGACGTCACAGAGAGACACTGAGGAGCGCAAGCAAGCCTGCGCTTCTCAGTGTCTGCGGGATGACAGGCTGGATGGCAGCGTTCTGCTGGGGTCCAGCCTGTCATCTCGATGTAGCAGAGCTGGAGCCGTCCTGGGAACCATCGAAAGGTAAGGATGATGTTGCTTTATTATTTTTCTTTTATTGCAGGAGATCGTTGGCTTCAGCTGGAATGGGCGTGATGGTAAGTATGGTTTAATTTAGAACAATAAAGAATTGTGTCTTTATTTCAATTAAAGGACTTTATTCTGGGTGTTTGTGTTTTTCTTTAACTTTGACTATGGGGTTAGTAATGGGGGTGTCTTATAGACGCCTCTCCATTACTAACCTGGGCTTGATGTCATCTGGCATTATAAGCTGACATCAACCCCAGCCCTATTACCCCACTGCCACCGCTACAGGGCAGTGGGAAGAGCGAGGCTAAGTGCCAGAATTGGCGCATCCTATGGATGCGCCATTTCTGGGGCGGCTGACGGCTGGTGTTTCTAGCCTGGGAGGGGGCCAATATTCATGGCACCCTTCCTGGGCTATTAAAATCAGCCCCCAGCTGTCTGCCTAGCCTTTGCTAGCTATTAAATTAGGGGGGACCCCACGTTATTTTTTGGGGGGGGTTCCCCCATTTTAATAGCTAGTAAAGGCTAGGTATTCAGCTGGGGGCTGATATTAGTTGCCTGGGAAGCTCCGTGGGTATTACCCCCTTCCCAGGCTTCAAACATTTGCCCCAGCCGTCTGCTTAACCTCCGCTAGAGACTAAAATTAAGGGGAACCCCACGCCAATTTTTTTTAAAATAAATCCTTTATTTTAACACTAAATGACAAGTACAGTAATCAACACTGTCACTCTACTTCATATATATGTGACTGACATGTTTCTATCTATCTATCTAATCTATGTGTGATTCTCTATTCTTTCTATTCTAAATTGTCGGGTACAGATGCTGAATTGCCGGCCGGCTTTCTTAAAGAGACGGTGCACGAAAACACTAATATTTTTTTAAATAAATCCTTTACACTAAATGACAAGTACAGTAATCAACACTGTCACTGTACTTCATATATATGTGACTGACTTGTTTCTATCTATCTAATCTATGTGTGAAGCTCTATTCTTTCTGTTGTAAATTGTCGGGTACAGGTGAATGCCGCTGATGAATTGCAGGCTTTTCATGTCATTCTACATTATTCTTAGTTGTTTTACTTCATGTAGAATTAACCTACAAGGAAAGAAAGGGTTTATTTTCTTTCCGATATTTGTGTCCCATTGACTTGCATTGGTTTCCGGTATCGGAATCGGCGATATCCGATACTTTTTGGGTATCGGCCCGATCCAATCCGATACGATATTTCCTGATATCGGAAGGTATCGCTCAACACTAGTCACAAGAGGTGGACGATGATGAGACAAAATTGCCAGAAAGTCAGGAGGAGGACCAGGGTGCGGAAGTAGAAGACGAGGTGGTGGATGATATAGTAACTGACCCAACCTGGCAGGAGGACATGCAGAGCAAGGACAACAGCACACAGGGGAGAGAGGCAGAGCACCCCAACAGGCAGGAAGAAGCAGTGTGGTGGCCGCAGACAGAAGGCAGGCAACCATTCCCCGTAACACCAACACGAAGGACGTTGCCAATACAACTGTTAGGTCTTCCCGAGTCTGGTTGTTTTTTAAAGACTCTGCCAATAACCCCAAAAAGGCCATTTGCACCACCTGCCAGGCCATCATCAGCAGGGGTGGCAAAACGACCAGCCTGACCATCACCAGCTTGATCATGCTCATGGCAGCAAAGCACCCGACTTTGTGGGCCGAATCCCAGGGTCCAGGAACAGTGTTTGCAGGTGGCACCATTGCTTCTTCCGCTGTTGTGGATGCAAGCCAAGCCCCTTTCCATGGTGCATGCGAAGATGCCTCCTGCCCTGCACCTGTTGTTGCACACTCTCAATTATCAGCATCAGGAAGCACATCCATGTCCTTGTCCCAGCGCAGCGTTCAGTTGTCCATACCCCAGTCCTTTGAATGCAAGCGCAAATACGCAGCCAACGCCCCACAGGCCACACTACTAAATTCTCACATTTCACGACTGCTTGCGCTCAAAATGTTGCATTTTAGGCTCGTGGAGACGGAAGCATTCCCCAACCTGATGGCGGCGGCCGTCCCTTGGTACCCGGTCCCCAGCCGCCACTATTTCTCCCGGTGTACCATCCCTGCATTACACAAGCACGTGTCCCAAAACATTAGCCGTGCTCTCAACAATGCAGTAACCGGGAAAGTCCACCTAACCCCAGACACGTGTACAAGTTCTTGTGGGCAAGGATGGTACATCTCGCTGACGGCACATTGGGTTAACATAGTGGAAGCTGGGACCCAGTCGGACCTTGGGACGGAACACGTCCTCCTGATGCCAAGGAGTGCAGGCCCTAGGTCAATCAGGGTTTCCTCCACGGTCTACAGCTCCTGCACCTCATTCTCCTCAGCCTCCTCCTCCTCTTCAGCCTCCATCTCCGAAATGACCACATCAGTCACAAGCTGGAAGCACTGCAGCACTGCCTCGCCCAAGCGGCAACAGGCTTTGCTGAAGCTAATATGCTTAGGTGAAAAACCACACAATGCTGAAGAGTTGTGGACAGCTCTGAAAGAGCAGGCAGATCTGTGGCTCACACCGCTGAACCTACAGCCAGGCATGATCGTGAGTGACAATGGTCGGAACCTGGTGGCGGCTCTGAGGTGAGGCGAGCTCACACACGTACTATGCCTGGCCCATGTGCTTAGCCTCGTGGTTCAGCGGTTTCTCAAATCCTACCCGAAGCAGCCGGATCTGCTTGTTAAAGTATGCCGCCTGTGTGCTCATTTTAGAAAGTCAGCTACAGATTCTGCCGCCCTTGCAATGTTTCAGCAGCGTTTGCAGCTTCCGGCTCAGACTGGTGTGTGATGTCCCCATGCGTTGGAACTCTACACTGCAGTTGTTGGGAAGGATTTGTGAGCAGAAGAGGGCAGTTGTTGAGCACCAGCATCAACAAGGCCGTCACTATTCAGTTCAGACTCCACACATAAGACCTCAGGAGTGGACATGGATGTCAGACATATGTACCATCCTCAAAAACTTTGAGGATTCCACCAAGATGGTGAGCTGCGATGACGCCATAATTAGCGTCACCATCTCGCTTCTCTGTCTTCTGAAATGCTCTCTGCTCACAATCAAAGAGGATGCATTGCAGGCGGAGCACGATGAGATGGAGCAAGGAACCATATAGGGTGATTACACACAGCCAAGCCTCATCTCATCCCAACATGGATTGGGTGACAATGAGGAAGAGGAGGAGGAGGAGGAGGAAGGACAGGAGCTAGTTTCATGCACTATAGAGGGTACTACCTACACAGCTGTCATACCGTCTGTTCAGCGTGGATGGCCACAGGACAGAGAGGAGGAGAAGAGCATGGTCAGTCATCCTGTTGGTGAGGACACAGAAGTCTTGACTGTTAGTAGTCTGGCACACATGGCTGAGTTTGTTACACTGCTTTTCCTATGACCCTCGCGTTCTCAAAATATTGGGTGACAGTCATTACTGGATGGTGACACTTCTAGACCCACGCTACAAGGAGAACTTTATATCTCTTCTTCCTAAGGCGGACAGGTCTACAAAAATGGGGCTGTACCCGAAGGCCCTTGTTGCGGAACTATTAAAAAAATTCCCTTCTGAAACCGCTGGTGGCAGAGGGCACACTACGTTGGACAACCAAGGACTACAGGCGAGAGAGACACAACTTCAATCCAGCAGAGGCAAGGGAACACTGTCAAAGTTCTGGGAGAGTTTTCTCAGACCCTCCCATCTCACAGGCCCTGAGGCGTGGGGTACTCTCACAAGGAGTGTAAATTTTGGGAAGATGCTGAGGGAGTACATTGCCGACCATACCAACGTCCTCCATGATTCCTCTGTGCCTTATAATTATTGGGTATCCAAGCTGGATGAGTGGAATGAACTGGCTCTCTATGCCTTGGAGGTCCAGGCCTGCCTCCAGCGTTTTATCAGAGCGGGTTTTTAGTCCCGGTGGTGGAATTATAACTGATAAGCGCATCCGCCTGTCAACTGAAAATGCTGACAGGCTGACTCTTATTAAAATGAACAAGGGCTGGATTGGGCCAGACTTCTCAACACCACCGAATGATAGCAGCGTAACATAAACTCAAATCCAGTGTCTTTTCTTGGGAGGTGTATTCCTATGCACCTTTTCACACCCACACATGGATATACGCTTCCTGATTTTGTCTATTTGCTCTTGTCTCCTCCTTCTCCTCATCCTCCACCACCATATCACCAGGGTGACTGTGGTCCGCGATGCAATACCCACATAATTTTTTAAAGTGTGTTTATAATGCCCTTGAAAAAATTTTTTATACAGTAAGTTCATGTATACCTCCCAGGGGTAAATGTTTGTAAGCCCATACACTGAGTGCATGTGCATTACAAGTATAGGAGGCCCGCTCCTTTCTAATGGGAGCATTTTTTTTATGTGGCCCTCTTCCACGTCTCTTTCAAGGGTCATTGAAGTGCCTCCAAATTTTTGGCAGCCCTTGCATTCAATACATAAGCCAACACTATGGGAGACTCTCTCTTTTCTAATGGGAATTTGTCTTTACTGTGGCCCTGCTCCATGTGTCTATAAATTCTTAGTGGGGTTTTTCCTAAAATTGGTCAGCCGTTCGACTTACTGCATACCCTATAACTGTATAGCAGACCCTCTCCTTTCTAATGGGAACATGTCGTACTTGTTACTGTGGCCCTGCTCTGTGTGTCTTTAAATTCTTAGTGGGGTTTTTCCTTAAATTGGTCAGCCGTTGAACTCACTGCATACCCTATAATTGTATAGCAGACCCTCTCCTTTCTAATGGGAACATGTCGTACTTATTACTGTGGCCCTGTTCTGTGTGTATTTTATTTCTTAGTGGGATTTTTCCCAAATTTTGGCAGCCCTTGCAATCACAGCATGGGCATTACCACTATAGGTACTGAGACCCTACTCTATGTCTCATTAAAGGGGTATTAGGTTGAGTCCAGTTCAAATTTTTGGCAGCTCTTGCAGTCACTGGAAACGCAATAACAGTATAGGAAACCCCCTTGTTAATAATGGGAACAACAAAGCATAGCCGGCTGATGGCTCTCTAGCAATAGCGAGGGCCGACTGCTGGCCTTTTAAGAATAGTAAGGGCCGTCTGATGTCCCTGTAAAAATAGGCTTTATGACTTTCAGAGTACCTCCATCATAAATAAAAAAGGATTTGTTTGATGTGTCACTAGTAGTGTTGAGCCACCCCCGTAGTGTTCGAGTTCGGTTCGGTTCGTCGAACACCCGTGTGTTCGCCGAACTGTTCGTCGAACTGTTCGTCGAACACCTTCGAACACCGTTAAAACCAATGGCAGGCAAACAAAAACACATAGAAACACATAGAAAACACCTTCAAAGGTGTCCAAAAGCTGACAAACTGCTCAGAAGACACAACTAACACATGGAAAAGTGACAAGTACATATAGTCATGCGAAAAGAAAAGAGGTGGAGGAGTAAAAGGAGGGGGAGACACAGATATAGGCATGTCATGCCCTTCTAAAGTCCAAAAAGTGAGAAGCCGACACGTTCAGTCCGCTCCTGCCCGTGCCACCTCCGTGTCGCCGGGTTTGTGCCAGAGCCGCGGTGAACCCTGATGGCCAGCCCCCCTCTCCCAATACTGGTGCCTGTCCGCTGGTGGGTCGAGCGAGCCCCCCTGTGGTGGAGGCAGCTCTAAGCTTTTTAATTTAAATTGTCTCTCTAATTTGAATGAATACACTTTAAATCCATTTACAAGGATCTATTGGAGGGCAAGTCTCATGCCAGCAGCCGCGTAATTCCAGCTCCAGTAGCGTCCACTAAAGCTGCTGCAGTTAAAAAGCTTTTATAAGGATCGAGCTCGGCTGTCCACCGCAAGGCATCCTACTGCCAGTCCCAGCCCCTATGCCTTGGGGTGCCTCCTGATGCTCTTCACTGAGTATCCCGTGGTCCCGAAGCATTTCCTTTGAAAAAATTAAGTGTCCAAACTACAGGTGGTGTAGCTTGCTTAACAGACGGGATAATCCGCTGACTAGCAGACACTGCTACTAGGCACAAAGTATTTTCTGGGCTAGATGCAGTTAAAAATTTTTAATTAGATACTCTCATTGGATGCTGAGAAAGCATTCCATAGAGTCTCCTGGCACGCCATATATGATTCTCTTAATAAGCTTGGGGTAGGGGTCTAGGGGACCCTTTTGTAGCCAAAATCACGGCCCTGTATCACAATACGTCACCTAGGCTGAAGATAAATGGAACTGTAGCACCCTGAGGGCTCGGTTGCTACAGAGGTATTGCACCTCACCCAGAGGTGTGATATCTCACTCTCAGGTAAGGATGGAGTATGGATCAGGACCCGACACCTGCATGCATTACACCACATTGCCGTGGGGCAGGGCGACCAATATGCCTCTGAGATGGGCACGACAGTCCCTGTCCCTGGCTGGAGTGGGGGGAGGGAACACTGAGGAAGGGGAACCCTGTAGTGCAGGAGCAGGGAGGAAGCAGTTCCTGGGTGCATTGAGAAGGGAGTATAAAAGGTGGGCACCATCTTAGTTCAGTGCAGAGAAGTCTGAGCAGAAGTGGCAGGGAGCAGGGGCTCTGCATGAGCTCTGCTCCGGAGGCGGGCCTAGTAACAGAGGCCCAGGCCTGGAAGAGGGAGAAGGAAGGAAGAGGAGCGGAGAAGGCTCCAGGAACGAGGAATGAAGGGATCCCAGGGGTGCAGACGGGCGAGTCGCCACCGCACGCCCGAATCCACCTGCGTGGAGGGGTCAGGCCAAAGGGGGAGACCGGTCCCCGAAACTAGTGGAGGCAGGAAACGACCCTCAGCTAGAAACCGGAGGCTGTGACATTTTATGTGGCACAGCCCCTCGCTACACCTGCTAGGAAGGCACCACATAGGGTCAGGGAAACTGGCGCCAAGTTTACCAAGAGGAGGCCCGAGGCAGCCGGACAGAAGGGTTGGTAAGGAAGGCCAGACAAAGGACACACAAAGGGGTTCCTGTGAAGCGCTCCAAAGTTATCTGGGAGTTGTCTGAGCCCCTCACCTGGTGAGCACAGTACGACGTGGGCAGCCGTTACCTGCAGACGTGGTCTGGATAATAAGAACTGTGAGTAAAGGCCCTGGACTGCATCACTGACTCCGTGTCGTTACTGCTGCTGCCCTGCACCATCACCCCCATCCTCCGCATACACTGCCCTGAGGCTATACTCCTCCCGTGGGGAGTTATGCTACGCTCTGCTGCACCCACAACACCAGCCTCAGCGGTCTGCCCTGCAGCGGCGGTTCACTCTGACCGCAATCCACGGGTGGCGTAGTCGGACATTTAAACATCAAAACCACATAAATAGTTCCGCCACTGGTTTGACCACCCTGAGCCACGGAAGCGGGTCGCCGCCACGAAGACTACAACCACCAGCATCCACCAAAAAGGGTCCGGCTCCGGGTGTCCCAAGGCCCAGGGGGTGCGTCAGAACATTTTCATCACCTTTCACAATCACCAATGGGACAAGGCAGGGATGTCCTCTGTCCCCTCTCTTATACATCCTAGTGACGGAGCACCTGCTCTCATCAATTCGCCATAACCCCAATATTAGGTGGATTGAGGTGGGAGGCACCGAGTACAAGTGCTCTCTATTTGCTGATGATGTCCTAGTATATATCTCTCAATCACATATATCCATCCATGCTGTTATGGCTGAAATAGATCACTTTGTTACATGGTCAAATTTTAAAATCAATGCAGCGCAGTCTGAGGCCCTCGATGTCTCCCTCCCCAAATCCATATAGGATTCCATCCAGTCCAACTTTCCCTTTGCCTGGCCCTCACAGGGTATCAAATACTTAGGAATTCCTATTCATAGAGACCTCTCCCATCTATGTTATCTTAATTTTGGGCCCTTTATTGAACAACTCCATACAGACCACGGTTGGCAAGTTAGAACTGTAAGATTCACTACGTGAACCACTGGTGTTTTGTGGAAAAGCACATGTACACTGTGTTCCAAATTATTATGCAAAAAGTGTTTAGGAGTGATAAGGGAAGAATTTGTTTGTTTGTCAGTTAAACTCATTGATGGTGATGTGTGTCAGGGCTCTTTATATCACTGTAAGCAATTGCAGACACCTGTGCTAATTAGTTTGGCAGGTGTGTCCAATGAAAGGCAAGACTACTTAAGAAGACTGTCTCACATTATTAAGCAGCCTACATTTTCTGCCAAAATGGGAAAGAAAAAGGATGTGTCGGCTGCTGAGAAGCAACAAATTGTGGAGTGTTTAGGTCAAGGCATGACTACAATCAACATTGTGCGATGATCAGGATGAAGTGTCTTGGCAATCAAGAAGTATGTAGCTGATTCACAGTACACACGTGTGCGTGCTGATAAGGGCAAATTGAGGACGCTTTCCTACAGGCAATTACGTCAGGTTAAAAGAGCAGCGGCAAAAAAGCCTTGTCATAGCAGCAGACAAGTTTTTGAAGCTGCTGGTGCCTCCAACGTCCCCCGAACAACAAGATGCAGGGTCCTTCAGAGGTTTGCAGCTGTGCATACGCCATCCTGTCGACCTCCTCTATCCACTTCACACAAGCAGAAACGGCTCCAGTGGGCCAAACATTACATGAAGACTGATTTCAAAACTGTTTTGTTCATGGATGAGTGCCGTGCAGCGCTCGATGGTCCAGATGGATGGAGTGGAGGATGGCTGGTTGATGGACACCCCACGCAAACACGGCTACAGCGCCAACAAGGAGGAGGTGGAGTAATGTTTTGGGCTAGAATCATGGGGAGAGAGATTGTCGGCCCCTTTAGGATCCCTGAAGGCGCTAAAGATGATCTCCATAATGTATGTGGATTTTCTCAAACAGCACTTCCTGCCATGGTTCAAGAAGAAGAACCGTGTATTTCACAGCAAGATCATTTTTTTGCATGATAATGCACCATCTCATGCTGCACATAAAACATCTGCATCTCTTGCTGATATGGGCATAAAAGGGGACAAACTTATGGTGTGACCCCCATGCTCCCCTGACCTCTACCCCATTCAGAACCTCTGGAGCATCATCAAAAGGAGTGTCTATGATGGCGGGAGGCAGTTCACATCTAAGCAACAGCTCTGGGAGGGTATTCTGTCCTCATGCAAAACAATTGAAGCAGAAACCATCCAAAACCTGACAAATTCAATGGACGAGAGAGTTCAGAAGCTCCTTTCGAACAAGGGGTCCTATGTGAAAATGTAACATCACCTAGAATAAAGTTTGGAGTTGAAAACTGTTTGATTTCAGTTTCTAATAACCTGCTAATGCTTATAATTTCAAAAATGACCATTTTTTTGGTCTTTATTAAAATGAAAAGGTTGATCAAAAAGTTCGGGGGATCTAAGAGTGTGGCAACCCAGTAGTCATGATTACTTCGAATTCTGACAATATGAGGGTCATGTTGCAGGTAGTGCAGCAAGAAGGCACTTATGTGTCTTGCGCATCTCGGAGCCCCAAAATTATTTTCCAGGCTAGATGCAGCTAAAAATTATTATTATTTTTAAATCTGGTGGAGCTTAGTATAGATGGCCTAATAGGATCAGTGCTGCACACTGCTACAAAGCCCAAATTATTTTCCAGTCAAGATACAGATAAACATGATTAGTAATTTTAAATCTGGTGGAGCTTATTATAGATGGCCTAATAGAATGAGTGCTGCACACTGCTGCAAAGCCCAAATTATTTTCCAGCCAAGATACAGATAAACATGATTAGTAATTTGAAAGCTTAAAACGGTTGGTAGGGTGATTTTCACCAATCATCAAGCTTTTACTCTCCCCAGGAGGACACAGGGGTAGAAAAGTCTTTTCGGATCCATGATTTGTTCATCTTTATGAACGTGAGTCTGTCTACATTATCAGTGGAGAGCCGCGTGCGCTTATCTGTCAGCACACCACCAGCAGTGCTGAACACACGTTCAGACAGAACGCTGGCTGCGGGGCATGACAAGATCTCCAAGGCGTAAGTGGCTAGCTCCGGCCATTTATCCAGATTGGAAGCCCAAAAAGAGCAAGGGTCCAGTGACACAGTCATGGCTTCAATGTTTACTTGGAGATACTCCTGTACTATCGTCTCTAGGCGTTGACTATGTGTCAGACTTCTTGTCTCCTGTGGCCTTGCAAAGGATGGGCTAAAAAAGTGGTGAAATGATTCCGCAAAATTGATGTTACCAGCAGATACTGTGGTTCTGTTACGGTTTGAGTGCTGAACACTTGACGGTCCCACGGTTGGCAAGTTGGAACTGTGAGATTCACTACGTGCACCACTGGTGTTTTGTGGAAAAGCACATGTAAGATTCTGCAACAGTCTCTGCTGATACTCCTGCATGCGTGCATCCCTTTCTATGGCAGGAATAATTTCTGCAAATTTACTTTTGTACCGGGGATCTAACAGTGTGGCAACCCAGTAGTCAGGATTATTTCCACATCTCACAATTCGAGGGTCATGTTGCAGGTAGTACAGCAAGAAGGCACTCATGTGTGTTGCGCATCCAGGAGCACCAAGTCCCTGTTGTGTTGGTGGCGAGGTAACAATCATGCTTCCTTCCTCTGTCCTCTCCCCCCAACCTCACACAACAGAAATGTGATCAAGGTCTCCCTCATCTGTTGAGTCTTCCATCAGTTCGTCCTCCACTTCTTCCTGGGCTCCTGCACCTTCCTCACTAGTTTGGCTGCTACCATGCACCCTGGTAAAACCATCTCCCCCACCCTCACATGCCTGCCGCCTTGGTGCTGCCGACCGTCTGGACCTTGCAGATGTTAGCCCTTCCGCATACAACTCCTCCTCCTCTACTTCCTCCACCTCCTCTTGTACCACCACCTGACTCCGAATTCTGTTTAACATGTGCTCCAGCATGTAAATCACCAGAATAGTCATGCTGATAATGGCATCGTCAGCACTAAACATCTTCGTCGCCATTTCAAAACTGTGCAGAAGGGTGCATAGGTCCCTGATCTGAGACCACTCCTCCAGCGTGATTTGCCCCACCTCTGGATCTCGTTGGCCCAGGCTATACGTCAGAACGTATTGCACCAGGGCTTGTCGGTGCTGCCACAGTCGCTGCAACATGTGCAGAGTTGAATTCCACCGGGTAGGCACATCGCATTTTAGCCGGTGAAGTGGCAGGCCCAACGACTTCTGTAGAGATGTAAGTCGCTGAGCTGCGGGATGCAAACGGCGGAAGTGAGCACACAGTGACCGTGCCCTCTGCAGAAGGCCATCTAGTCTGGGATAGTGGGCTAAAAATTGCTGGACAACCAGGTTCAACACGTGAGCCATACAAGGCACGTGTGTGACATTGCCCCGGCGAAGGGCCGCACCCAGGTTTGCAGCATTGTCGCACACGGCCTTCCTTGGTTTCAGGTCCAGTGGAGACAACCATTCATGAAATTGGTTCTCCAGAACTGACCACAACTCCTCAGCTGTGTGACTCACATTTCCCAGACATTTCAAAGTAAAAACCGCCTGATGACGTTGAGCCCTACTGTCAGCATAGTAAGGAGGTGTGCAGGATCCCTTCTGCGCAGTTAGAAAGCTTGTGGCATGACCAGACAGGCTTTGGGTGCAGGTGGAAGACCGAGAGGAGGTTGAGGAGGCAGAAGCAGTGGAGGAACTTTGACATAAAGAGGATTGACGCACAACTCGTGGGGACGGCAAGACTTGGACAGCAGCCCCTTGTCCTGCTGACACCATAGTTACCGAGTGCCCAGTCAGCGACATGTAACGCCCCTGTCCATGCCTTCTCGTCCAAGTGTCTGTGGTGAAATGCACCCTGTCACACACAGAGTTTCTCAAAGAACGGTGATGTTGTGTGCGACATGCTGGTGGAGCGCAGGCACACCTTTCTTTGAGAAGTAGTGCCGACTGGGCATCTGGTACTGGGGCACTGCGATGGACATAAGGTCTCGAAAATCCTCTGTGTCCACCAGGCGGAAAGGCAGCATTTCTGTAGCCAAGAGCTTGCAGATGGTGAAATTCAACCTCTTAGCTTTCTCATGGTTAGGAGGAAATGGTCTTTTACTTGTCCACATCTGAGGGACCGAGGGCTGGCTATTGTGCTTAGACGGGGTTGATAAGGGTGTCCCCGGCAAACTGCCGGTCTGTGAGGAAGATGCAGGTGGACATGTTAGGTTGCCTTGATCCAAAGGTGGTGCTATCGATGTTGGACAGCGCTCAACACCAGCTGGTGTTACCACCTCCAAAGAAAATGATGACCTGCCAATCACGCTGGCTGTTGCGGGTGAAGAGGTGGCAGGTCTGCGCCCCAAAACAGGTGTGACTGCTGTCCCCCCAGTCACAGAGGATGAAGAGGCCGCGGATGCACAAGATATGGCAGACGGTGGTTGGCCCGGCCTGCTAGGCCGCATTGTAGCACACTGAGCTTCCCACTGCAACTTATGCTTCATGTCCATGTGCTGGTTCATGCATGAAGTACTCAAACTATGTATTTTTTGGCCTCTACTTAGCTTTTGCTGACAAATGTTACAGATAACACGAGTTGGGTCATCTTTATCGATCTGAAAAAATGCCCAGGCTATGCAAGGCTTAGCACCTATGCGACCTGAAGAGCCACTACGACTTGTGGTGAGAGGCAGAGTTGTGTTTGAGGATGCAGTTGTTGATGTGCTTCCAGTACTACGTCTCTGTCCAGGAAGGCGCAACCTGACCTTGTCGTCACTAGCATCTTCCTCCACCTCCTCTGCTGACCTCATCTCTTGGCTGACTGTGGGTTGACAGTAAGTGGGATCTCCAACCTCATCATCATCACCCTGTGCGTTATCACACCCGTCGTCCTCAGAGCCAACCTGTTCCTGCCCTGACAAAAAACTAAAGTTGTCGCTCCAATCAGGTATTTGAGTCTCATCATCGTCTTCCTCATTGTCTCCACCAACAGGAGTTACAGTTTGGGAATGAGGGTCTACATTATGGTCAGAACCTTCTGCGTCTGGTCCTGGATCCGACTCATAAAGATTCTGGGCATCAGTGCAGATCATTTCCTCGTCTGGATTCACAAAAGCACTGGAGTCGACCTCTGATTCCCAGGCTATAGTATGAGTAAACAGCTCTGCAGACTCAACCATCTGTTCTACCTCATACTCAGACGGGCAGCTGGAGATTTGGGAGCTGTTAGGAAGCAAGTGCGATTGGGGTGACACCTTTGAGGACTGGAGTATTTGTGATGTTGAAGTTGATGTGGAGGAGAGCCCACTTAAAGGAGCACTTGATATCCGTTGAAGCACCTGCTGTTTTTGTGCCTCATCTGGAATTTGTAGCGATTGGCTTGGCCGTAAGAAAGGGATCTTATAACATTGTGCGCTAAAAGAAGTAGACATTTTAGTTTGGCTGGAAGATGGTCTTTCTTATGCAGATGTTACTGTTGCTTTAACACCTACCCGACGGACACAACCTTTTTTCCCCTTCCCAACACGCCTATTCCCCTTTCCACCAGCAGCAGGCCTTTTTCCACTCATTTTGGTGGTTAACTAATTCACAATTCTGGAGTTGTTTGCACAAAAAAACAATGGATGGGAACCGAGCAGAGCTGAGTGGCCAAATTGTGGTATTAGGCCAAAACTACTGGCTGGGTTAGATGCAGAAAAAAATTATATTCAATTTGCAACCTGATGGAGGTCTGTATAGATGGATTAATAGAACAAGTCCCACACACAGCTAGAAGGCCAAATATTTTTTCAGAGGTAGATGCAGAAAAAAATTATATTCAGTTTGCAACCTGATGGAGGTCTGTATAGATGGATTAATAGAACAAGTCCCACACACTGCTAGAAGGCCAAATATTTTTTCAGAGCTAGATGCAGACAAAAAATTATTTTTAATTTGCAACCTGTTGGAGGTCAGTATAGATGGACTAATAGAGAAAGTCCCACACACTGCTAGAAGGCCAAATATTTTTTCAGAGCTATATGCAGATATCAATTATTTTTAATTTGCAACCTGATGGAGGTCAGTATAGATGGACTAATAGAGAAAGTCCCACACACTGCTAGAAGGCCAAATATTTTTTCAGAGCTAGATGCAGAAAAAAATTATATTCAGTTTGCAACCTGATGGAGGTCAGTATAGATGGACTAATAGAACAAGTCCCACACACAGCTAGAAGCCCAAATATTTTTTCAGAGGTAGATGCAGAAAAAAATTATATTCAGTTTGCAACCTGATGGAGGTCTGTATAGATGGATTAATAGAACAAGTCCCACACAGAGCTAGAAGCCCAATATTTTTTCAGAGGTAGATGCAGAAAAAAATATATTCAGTTTGCAACCTGATGAAGGTCAGTATAGATGGACTAATAGAGAAAGTCCCACACACTGCTAGAAGGCCAAATATTTTTTCAGAGCTAGATGCAGACAAAAAATTATTTTTAATTTGCAATCTGATGGAGGTCAGTATAGATGGACTAATAGAGAAAGTCCCACACACTGCTAGAAGGCCAAATATTTTTTCAGAGCTAGATGCAGATATAAATTATTTTTAATTTGCAACCTGATGGAGGTCAGTATAGATGGACTAATAGAAAAAGTCCCACACACTGCTAGAAGGCCAAATATTTTTTCAGAACTAGATGCAGACAAAAAATTATTTTGAATTTGCAGCGTGATGGAGGTCAGTATAGATGGACTAATAGAACGAGTCCCACACACTGCTAGAAGGCCAAATATTTTTTCAGAGCTAGATGCAGAAAAAAATTATATTCAGTTTGCAACCTGATGGAGGTCAGTATAGATGGACTAAAAGAACAAGTCCCACACACTGCTAGAAGCCCAAATATTTTTTCAGAGGTAGATGCAGAAAAAAATTATATTAAATTTGCAACCTGTTGGAGGTCAGTATAGATGGACTAATAGAATGATGCTATGCCCAAAAGATTTTACTTCACTAGGTGCAGTAAAAAAATTGGTATTCTATACACAGGTGGTATATCTTGCAACACAGATAGGCTACTCCACTGACTAACACACTCTGCAATAGGCCAAAAAGGATTAGCTTTGCTAGATTCAGCCAAATGCTGTGAAAAAAACTTGCACAGCACTGGCACATACCTGCCTGGCAAAAACTGATAGGAACTGATGTAACCTAGTCCTGAAAAGGACTGCAATTACAATTAGTCTTTACTCCCACAATCTATCTATTTAAGAGCACAGACCTGCCTGATAAAAGTCGTAGGAAATGCTGTAACCTAGTCCTTAAAAGGACTGCAATCACAACTATTCCCTACTCCCAAGCTATCTGTAGATTTGTGCGAAAATTGGCTTGAAATTAACAAGGTATAGCGCACACAGCAACAGCGGTGCCGTCTCATACGCAGCTGCAGCAGTGAGAAAATGGTGGCGACGGAGAAAATGGCTTGGTCTTATAGGGCAAGGACATGTGACATACACTGCCAATGACTCATGCCCTTGCTTGTGTGAAAAAAAGCACTTCGCTCCGTGTGTGCGCTGCTGATAGGCTGACAGATTGCACCTCCCCACTGTAAATGCGGGAAAGAGAAAAAAAAATGGAGATCTTCATTATTCCTGCAGAGATCCATCCCCTGCCCCACTGTACACTCAAACTGCGTATTAACATTAATTTTCAGCATTACTGAGAAAAAATCCAGTTATGATTTTGGTGCACGAACAGTTATCGAACATAACCTCGAACAGCCAAATTTTTCTCAAATCGTTCGTGTTCGCCGAACGGCTCGAACACCGCCCAAAACACCTCGAATTTGAGATTGGCGAACAGTTCGAGTCGAACAACGCTCATCTCTAGTCACTAGTGTTGAGCGGGCACTAAAATGCTCGGGTGCTCGAAGCTCGGGCCGAGCTCGCCGTGATACTCGGGTGCTCGACTCGAGCAACGAGCCCAATGTTAGTCTATGGGAGACTCGAGCATTTTTGCGGTGGCACCCCCGGCAGTCTTTTAAAAGCCTAACAAGTGCCCAAAATGATAGTGACAGTGCTCAAATGACATGCGGACAGCATGAGAATCGCCCCAGGAAGCATTTCTGACCCCAGGTTACTGTTGTCAACAACGTGGTCAGAGGTATTAAGCCACTTTTACAGGCTCACAATAAAACGAAAGTGAAACTTTTTTCCTGTGAAATATGTTGAGGAACATCCTTTCCAGGGAAAAGACTTGTGTATAAATTAAAATAAATGACCAAAAACAAAAATACTCCTCCACACCTTCGGCTATGTTCACAAGTAGCATTTTTTATGCGTTTTTGCACTTTTGTATTGCTTTCAACCATGACAAATGCATTCACCGGGAAATGTCATTTTAACATTTTACAACCTTATCTGGCTATGTGCTGTGTGACACATGCATAAAGTGCTGAAAAGACATGGGAACAGCATGGGGAAGACCCCTGGAAGCATCTCTGACTCCCAGGTCACTGTCTAAAAGTGTGCCCATCATAAGTGATCCTTGCCGCATCAGAAGATGCAGACTTGCAACTATCCCCATGCAAGTTCTAGTCCCAGGGCAGTGTTCAATTGTACCTCCCCCATTCCTTGCAATACAAGCACAAGTATGCAGCCTGCCACCCACCCACCCCCAGGCTGCAATACCATACTGCTTGCTTGCTTGAACTTGAAATTGGGCCTTTTAGGCATGTGGAGGCGGAATCTGGCCACCACGTCATGGCTGTGTTGGCGGCCTGGAATCCATACTCAGTCCCCAGCCGCCCGGCGGCCGGGTGACCATACTCAGTCCCCAGCCGCCCTGCGGCCGAGTGTCCACACGGTCCCCAGCCACCTGGGGGCAGTCAGGTGTCCATAAACGGTCCCCAGCCGCCCCCATTTCTCCTTGGAACATCCCCCCACACACTTTTCTTAGCCCGGCCTGTTTTAGGCAGCATTGGACGAGCCCACCAGAGTACCAGACTCCTCCGGTGGGCCCTGACTTCTCCATCGGTGGAGTTGAGAGTGCCAAGGTGAGGAGCATGATGATGATGATGACAGAAGTTAGCATCTGCTATGTTTTCTTTTAATGCAAGTGTAAGTGTGCAGCCTGCCACCCACCCACCCCCAGACTGCAATTCATACTGCTAGCTTGCACTTGAAATGGGGCCTTTTAGTTTAGAGGAGGCCGAAGCTGGCCACTACCTCATGGCTGCTTCGGCAGCGAGGTATCCATACTCAGTCCCCAGCCGCCCCTATTTGTCCTGGTGTGCCTTATACATAAGATTAAGCGCGTATACCAAAACATTACCTGTGCCCTCCCCAGTGCATTTAGTGGGAAGGAGAGCCTATTCCGCTGTAGTGAGTGCATGCCAAACCCCTGTTCATGGTACATGCGAAGATGCCTCCCACCTTGCACCTGTCATTGCAGACTTGCAACTATCACCATTCATGTCCTTGTCCCAGGGCAGTGTTCAATTGTACCTCTCCCATTCCTTGCAATGCAAGCGCAAGTATGCAGCCTGCCACCCACCCATCCCCAGGCTGCAATACCATACTGCTTGCACTTTAAATTAGGCCTGTCAGGCATGTGGAGGCGGAATCTGTCCACCACGCCATGGCTGTGTCGGCGGCCTGGTATCCATACTCAGTCCCCAGCCGCCTGGTGGCCGGGTGTCCCCGCTTGCTCCCCAGCCTCCAGGGGGTGGCCGGGTGTCCATACTCGGTCCCCAGCCACCCCTATTTGTACCGGTAACCTTTCCCACACTTTTCTTAGCCTGGCCTGCTTTAGGGCAGCATTGGCCGAGCCCACCGGACTATCAGACTCCTCCGGTGGGCCCTGGCTTCTCCATCAGGGGAGTTGAGAGTGCCAAGGTGAGGAGCATGATGAGGATGATAGAAGTTAGCATCTGCTTTGTTTTGTTGTAATGCAAGCGCATGTATGTAGTAGCGGCTAGGCCTGAGGAGGTCAGCGTTTTGGCGCATATCCTACCTCCTCCGAGGATTGCTGGATGTTTTCCTGCTACTATCCAAGTTCTATGACTCCCGTTAAAACAAAGCTTCAGGTGATAAATGATGAGGTAGTGGCAAAGGAGAAAGAGCAGGAGGAACAGGGACCATTCACATCAATATCAGGCCAGTCAACCAGATATGTCTTGTAGGATATGTTTCTGTAACAAAAGGAGCGGTTCGGCTACACAGTTATAGGGCATACAGTGAGTGCAATGCCTACCAAAAATTTCGAGGCACTCCAATGCCCCTTGGAAATGACATGGAGGTCAGAGGGCGTTAACTAAACCTTTTTTTCCATTTATAGCAACTGGGTCTCCTGTGCACTGTTGGCCTAAGCAGTGAATGGAATGCTTTCCAAAAATTATGAGGTACTGCAATGCCCCTTACAAGAGCCATGTGTGGCACCCCAGAGGTCTGGTCACCACAGTAATAGAGATTACGTCGGAGAGCAAGTGGGAGGTTTCATGGTCAGGATCCCTTAAACATGAAACATCCTCCTGCCCCAGTCCTGGGAGGGGAGAATTCTGCCCTTATAAACTGGATCTGGGGTGGGGTTGAGTGAGTCAGAGAACAGAGAACAGTCAGAGTCAGAGTGAGAGCAAGGGAAAGTAACAGCAAGGAGCTCTGTAGGAGCTAGGAGCTAAAGATGAGGGGCTGGAAGCTGAGTAGAGCTCACCCTGGCAGAAGACAATAGGAACCGGACACAGGAGTCCGAAGCTGTGAGGACTTTTATATCCAGCAGCAGAAACCAGCCGGCAGGGGATTTCAGGTCCTCTGGCCATAGAATCCCGGAGGCTCAGTCACAAGCAAGGGACCAGCACCGCCGTCGTGGAGCGGAGGCTAACAGAAGGCCCCAAGTCACCAGCCATACGGGTGAGCACTACACGGTACACTCAGGGACTTGGGCTACTTCTACCCGCTTACAGCAAGGTAGCCAGGAAGAGTGCAGACAGACGAGAGGCCTACAACTCCACCTGGCCAGGGGAACTCCTGCTTGCTCACAGACTGACCAGGCCTCTTATGCTAGCCAGTACTCCTGGGAGGGTCTACCTTATAATCATCAGTAAAGAGTCATTCCTGCTTCGCTCGTGCACCATCACCCCCATCATCCACACTCACTGCCCTGAGGCTATACTCCTCCCGAGGGGAGTTATCCCATTTTATGCTGCGCACACAACACCAGCCTCAGCGGTCTGCCTCGCAGCGGTGGTACTCCCTGACCGCAATCCACGGGTGGCGCAGTCGGACAATTAACCTCAAAACCTAAGAAAGATTGCCACTGGTTTGACCAGCCTGAGCCACGGGACTGGGTCACCGCCACAGAGACTACAGACCCCAGAGACCCGGCACCGGGTATCCCACACACGTGTACACACGGCCCAGGGGGCGCGTCACATGCAGTACAGCATATTACAAACATAAGTCCCATTATTGGGGAGTGGGTGTCCCATGGTATTTGCTTATGCTTTCCCAGCAAAAGCTGCCAAAAATTAGGACGGAGGAACTTGCAATGCTGGCACCCTGGTGGTATAGTGGTGGTGGAGGCTGAGGATAAGGAGAAGAAGACTAAACAGCCGAAACGAGGAAGCGTATACCCATGTGTGGGTGTGAAGTGGTGCATGTGAATACACCTCCCGAAATAACACAGTGGATTTGACATTATGTTACTCTGCTGTCATTTGGTGGTGATGAGAAGTCTGGCCCAATCCAGCCCTTGTTCATTTTGATAAGGGTCAGCTTGTCAGCATTGTCAGTTGACAGGCGAGTGCGCTTATCAGTTATATTTCCCCCAGCGGCACTAAAAACACGCTCCGATAACACGCTAGCGGCAGGGCAGGCCAGGACCTCCAAGGCGTACAGAGCGAGTTCATTCCAAGTGTCCAGCTTGACTACCCAATAATTAAAAGGCACAGAGGAATCACGGAGGATGCTGGTACGATTGGCAAGGTACTCCCTCACCATCTTTTGAAACTTTACACTCCTTGTGAGAGTACCCCGCGCCTCAGGGCCTGTAAGCTGGGCGGGTGTCAGAAAACTGTCCCAGAACGTTGACAGTGTTCCCCTGCCTCTGCTGGATTGGAGTTGCATCTCTCTCGCCTGTACGCCTTGGTTGGGCAACGAACTGTGACCTCTGCCGCTAGCGTGTTCAGATGGGAATTTTTTTAAGAGTTCTGCAGCAAGGGCCTTCTGGTATTGCCCCATTTTTGTAGACCTCTCCACCTCAGGAATAAGAGAGTGAAAGTTCTCCTTGTAGCGGGGGTCTACAAGTGTCACCAACCAGTAATGACTGTCACCCAACATTTTGACAACGCGAGGGTCACGGTTAAGGCAGCGTAACTTAAAGTCAGCTATGCGTGCCAGACTGGTAACGGGCAAGATTTCCGTGCCCTCACCAAGATGACGACTGACCATGCTCTCCTCCTCCTCATCCTCCTCCTCTTCCTCCTCCCCCCTCTCCTCAGGCCACCCACGCTGAACCGACGGTATGACACTTGTACAGGTACTACCGTCTACAACGCATGACAGCAGCTCCTGTTCTTCCTCCTCCTCCTCCTCCTCCTCTCCCTCATTGTCCCCCAATGCACTTTGGGATGAGATGAGGCTGGGCTGTGTGTAATCGCCCGCTATGGCTTCTTGATCCATCTCATCATACTCTGGCTTCAATGCCTCCTCTTTAATTCTCTGCAGAGAGCGTTGCAAAAGACAGACAAGTGGGATGCTGACACTAATGATGGCGTCATCGCCACTCACCATCTTGGTGGCCTCCTCAAAGTTTGTCAGGATGGTACATATGTCAGACATCCAGGTCCACTCCTGAGGTCTTATGTGTGGAGTCTGACCTGAATATCGACGGCCTTGTTGCAGCTGGTACTCCACAACTGCTCTCTTCTGCTCACAAATCCTTTGCAACATTTGGAGGGTAGAGTTCCAACGTGTGGGGACATCACACACCAGTCGGTGTGCCGGAAGCTGCAAACGCTGCTGAAACACAGCAAGGGAGGCGGAAGCTGTAGCCGACTTGCGAAAATGAGCTGACAGGCGGCGTACTTTCACGAGCAGATCTGGCAACTCGGGATACGATTTAAGAAACCGCTGAACCACGAGGTTAAGCACATGAGCCAGGCATGGTACGTGTGTGATCTCACCTCGCCTCAGAGCCGCCACCAGGTTACGGCCATTGTCACACACGACCATGCCGGGATGTAGGTTCAGCGGTCTCAGCCACAGATCTGTCTGCTCTTTCACAGCTGTCCACAACTCACAAGCAGTGTGAGCTTTATCACCTAATCTTATGAGTTTCAGCACAGCCTGTTGCCGCCTGGCGGAGGCAGTACTGCAATGCTTCCAGCTTGTAACTGATGTGGTGATATCTGAGATGGAGGCTGAACATGAGGAGGAGGAGGAGGAGGATGCGCAGGAGCTGTACACTGTGGGGGCAACTCTGACTGACATAGGGCCCGCAATCCTCGGTGTGGGGAGGATGTGTTCCGTCCCAAGGTCCGACTGGGTCCCGGCTTCCACTATGTTTACCCAGTGTGCCGTCAGAGAGATGTACCGTCCCTGGCCACAAGCACTTGTCCACGTGTCCGTTGTCAGGTGGACTCTCCCAGTAACTGCGTTGTTGAGGGCACGGCAGATGCTTTGGGACACGTGCTTGTGTAGTGCGGGGATGGCACACCGGGCAAAATAGTGTCGGCTGGGGACCGAGTACCGAGGGACGGCCACCGCCATAAGATTGCGGAAGGATTCCGTCTACACCAGCCTAAAAGGCAGCATTTCCAATGCAAGCAGTCGTGAAATGTGCGAATTTAGGACTGTGGCCTGTGGGGCGTTAGCTGCGAATTTCCGCTTTCGTTCAAAGGTCTGGGATATGGACAATTGAACACTGTGGTGGGACGTGGACGTGGACGTTGATGCTGTTTCTTAAGAAACTGCCATAACAAGTGAAGACTGAGAAGAGGGGGCATCTTTATATGCAGTATGGAGAGGGGATTGCCTTGCACATACAACAGGGGGTTCTATTGCATGCACAACAGTGGAAGAAGCAGTGGTGACACCCGCTGACACTGGTCGTGGACCCTGGGTTTAGCCCCACAAATTCGGGTGCTTTGCTGCCATGTGCCTGATCATGCTGGTGGTGGTCAGGCTGGTAGTTTTGTCACCCCTGCTGATGCTGGCATGGCAGGTGGAACATATGGCCTTTTTGGGGCTATCAGCAGAGTCTTTAAAAAAATTCCAGACTCTGGAAGACCTACCGCTTGTACTGGCAACGTCCCTCGTGTTGGTGTTACGGGGAACGGTTGCCTGCCTTCTGTCTGCGGCCACCACACTGCTTCTTCCTGCCTGTTGGGGTACTCTGCCTCCCTCCCCCTGTGTGCTGCTGGCCTCACTCTGCATGTCCTCCTTCCACGTTGGGTCAGTTACTAGATCATCCACCACCTCCTCCTCTTCCACTTGCGCACCACGATCCTCCTCCTCACTTCCTGGCAATTGTGTCTCGTCATCGTCCATCTCTTGTGACAGATTGCCAACGTCGACTTCCTGTGGCCGTGGCTGTTCAAATATTTGGGCATCGCAACATGGGATCTCCTCTTCCACCACTTCAAGCGTATCAGGCGAGGGGCCCAAATATGGAAATGGACCAGTGAACAGCTCTTCAGAGTGTCCAAGTGTGGGATCACTTGCTGTCTGACGACACTCGGCATGGTGGGAGGAAGGAGCATCAGGGTGAGGAGGAGTATGCGGTCGAGACTCACGGCTACTAAGAGTTGACCGTGTGGAAGACAGACCGGAGGTGGTGGTGCCCAGGTAACTGGAAGTATTGTCTGCTATCCAATTAATAACCTGTTCACACTGATCAGTTCTCAATACTGGTGTTGTTCTGTGCTTCCCTAGTAATTCGGTCAAGAAGTGGGAGCGAGAAGATGTGGCTGTTGGTTGTGGCACATTTTCACCTTGGCCACGGCCCCGTCCTCTGCACGAACCATCACCAGAACGTTCACTTCCACGTCCCTTGCCACGCGCCTTGCCCATTGTAAATGAAATAAAATAGCTTACACTTGCACTATCAAAGGAAAAAGGGTAATAAAGAGTAGATTAGAACCGTGGAAGAGGAAAACCACAGTTATTGTTTACTGGGGTATACCACACTTTTTTAAATAGAGATATTTGCGGCTGAACAGTGAGCGACACACTCAAACTGCTTTTTTTTAGATACCAAAGGCCCAAAACTGGATAGTACAGTGATTTGACCCGTGGAACTGCGAAACCACACTGGGATGTCGGGCCTACACAAGACTATTTTCAACAGATATATTTTTGTGTCACAATAGTCAGGAGACACTGCTGTATTTCTTTACGGAAAAAACTACCAAAGCCTGAATAATAGAGATTTTTTACCGTGGAACACCAAAACCACAGTTATAATTTACTGGTGTATACCAGGCTTTTTAAAATATATATATATTTGCGGCTGAACAGTGAGCGACACACTCAAACTGTTTTTTTTAGATACAAATGGCCCAAAAGTGGATAATACAGAGGTTTGTACCATGGAACTGCAAAACCACACTTGTATTTCTCGGGCCTACACCAGACTATTTTCAACAGATATATTTGTGTCTGAAAAATCAGGGAGACACTATTTTTTTTTTTTTTACAGCAAAAAATGCAAAAAGCAGGATAATAGAGATTTTTTACCGTGGAACAGCAAAAGCACACTTCTGTCTCTCTGGCCTACACCAGACTATTTTCAACAGATATATTTGTGTCTGAAAAATCAGGGAGACACTATTATTATTTTTATACAGCAAAAAATGACAAAAACAGGATAATAGAGATGCTTTACCGTGGAACATCAAAAGCACAGTAATAATTTACTGGTGTATACCAGGCTTTTTAAAATATATATATATTCGCGGCTGAACAGTGAGCAACACACTCAAACTGTTTTTTTTAGATACAAATGGCCCATAGAACTGCAAAACCACACTTCTATTTCTCTGGCCTACACCAGACTATTTTCAACAGATATATTTGTGTCTGAAAAATCAGAGGCACACTTTTTTTTTGGGGGGGGGGGGAGCACCAAAAGGTTAATAAGATGGGTATTTGTACATTGTGAAGGAGGAAAAAAAAAAGAGGATTTAGATAAAAAAAAGGATTTTTCCTGGCCCCCGGGACCTGGAGCTAAGTCCAGCAATTTCAGCAACAGGAGCAGCACACAGGACTGTAATGCAGCGTTTGCTGGTAAAACCACTGCGTCTCCTATACAGCCTGCCTGCCTGCCTTCCTGATATACTTGGGATGGATATTAGTCCTGAGAAGGATTGTTTGTTTGATCTGGCAGCCTTTACAGACCCTGCACTAACTATTTTGCAGGATATATCTCTCCCTAAATCAGCAGCGCTGTCCCTACACTGTCTAATCCGGAGCGACTGTGTCCAAGATGGCGGCGCCCGGTTTTAAATACTCGAGGTGACGCTGTGCGGCCAGCCAATCACTGTAATGCCCACAAACAACATGGCTGCGGCATTACAGTGACTGGCTGGCAATCCCTGCACGTTCATTGGCTCTGTAAAGAGCGGCAAACATGCAGGGCGGAGACCCGAGCTCCCGCACGAGTAACCCGGAAATGCTCGGTGCTCGCCGAACATCCCGAGTAGCGTGATGCTCAGGCGAGTACCGAGCACTGTCGAGCATGTTCGCTCAACACTATGTGTCACACACCACATTGCCAGATAAGGTTGTAAAATGACATTTCCTGGTGAATGTTTTGTCTTAAAAAATAACGTAAAAAAAACAAAACAATAGGATCTTTCTTTAGTATAAAAAACAGCGTCACCAATTTAACCTCAATGTAATCACATTGTACAGCTCATGCACCTCCTCCTCTATCCCCGTAATGATCACATCAGTCACAAGCTGACAGCACTGCAGCACTGTCTTGGCCAAGCGGCAACAGGCTGTGCTGAAGATAACATGATTAATGCTTAATTGACAAACCGCCCTGCGCTGCAGAGTTGTTGAAAGCTGTAACACAACAGCCTGATCTGTGGCTCTCACCGCTGAACATACTGCCAGGCATGGTCGTGTGTGACAATGGGCGGACCCTGGTGACTGAGAAATGACAGCCGGGGTAGATACGGTTTCCCTCTATGCCAGTCCTTTCACCGAGCTAGAGAATATGGCTGTGGTGAAATACAACTCCCACTGAGAAGCTATTTCAGATTGAAAAACATTGTGCCCACCAGAGGATTTGATTATGAGGGCTAACCTTTCTCACCCACTCAAGAGCCCCATAGCAGCTGCAAAGTTAGCGCTATCATGAACTCTCCTGAGGTAGAACCCAAGGCACACCAGAGGATTCTCTGGTTGGACTGTCCAACCCTGCCGAGAAGCAGTCCTGGCTAAGAAAAGTGTGTGGGAAGGTTCCTGGACACTCTATGGCTGTTTTTTTACTGAGGAGGAAACGCACACAAACACTGGGAGAACATACAAAGTCCTTTCAGATATTGTCCTCTCTGGGATTTGAACCCAGGATCCCAGCGCTGCAAGGCTTCAGTGCTAACCACTTATCCAGTGTGCTGCCATTCACCCTCTAATATCTAACAGGCTGGAGAAACTTGCACCTACTGCCACTCTATCTTCAGCTCCATTTTGGGAAAATGCATTTGGGCAGCCACTCAGTCTACCAAATAAAATTCCTGAGAAGGAAATTGGGGATGGCTTCTCTACTGGTAATGGGGGCAGTGCTAATACCATGGCGTCGTAACTAGTGTTGAGCCACCCCCGTAGTGTTCGAGTTCGGTTCGGTTCGTCGAACACCCGTGTGTTCACCGAACTGTTCGTCGAACTGTTCGTCGAACATCTTCGAACACCGTTAAAACCAATGGCAGGCAAACAAAAACACATAGAAACACATAGAAAACACCTTCAAAGGTGTCCAAAAGCTGACAAACTGCTCAGAAGACACAACTAACACATGGAAAAGTGACAAGTACATATAGTCATGCGAAAAGAAAAGAGGTGGAGGAGTAAAAGGAGGGGGAGACACAGATATAGGCATGTCATGCCCTTCTAAAATCCAAAAAGTGAGAAGCCGAGACGGCCAGTCCGCTCCTGCCCGTGCCACCTCCGTGTCGCCGGGTTTGTGCCAGAGCCGCGGTGAACCCTGACGGCCAGCCCCCCTCTCCCAATACTGGTGCCTGTCCGCTGGTGGGTCGAGAGAGCCCCCCTGTGGTGGAGGCAGCTCTGAGCTTTTTAATTTAAATTGTCCCTCTAATTTGAATGAATACACTTTAAATCCATTTACAAGGATCTATTGGAGGGCAAGTCTCATGCCAGCAGCCGCGTAATTCCAGCTCCAGTAGCGTCCACTAAAGCTGCTGCAGTTAAAAAGCTTTTATAAGGATCGAGCTCGGCTGTCCACCGCAAGGCATCCTAGTGCCAGTCCCAGCCCCTATGCCTTGGGGTGCCTCCTGATGCTCTTCACTAAGTATCCCGTGGTCCCGAAGCATTTCCTTTGAAAAAATTAAGTGTCCAAACTACAGGTGGTGTAGCTTGCTTAACAGCCGGGATAATCCGCTGACTAGCAGACACTGCTACTAGGCACAAAGTATTTCCTGGGCTAGATGCAGTTAAAAATTTGTAAGTAGATACTCTCGTTGGATGCTGAGAAAGCATTCCATAGAGTCTCCTGGCACGCCATATATGATTCTCTTAAAAAGCTTGGGGTAGGGGTCTAGGGGACCCTTTTATAGCCAAAATCACGGCCCTGTATCACAATACGTCACCTAGGCTGAAGATAAATGGAACTGTAGCACCGAGGGCTCGGTTGCTACAGACGTATTGCACCTCACCCAGAGGTGTGATATCTCACTCTCAGATAAGGATGGAGTGTGGATCAGGACCCGACACCTGCATGCATTACACCACATTGCCGTGGGGCAGGGCGACCAATATGCCCCTGAGATGGGCACGACAGTCCCTGTCCCTGGCTGGAGTGGGGGGAGGGAACACTGAGGAAGGGGAACCCTGCAGTGCAGGAGCAGGGAGGAAGCAGTTCCTGGGTGCATTGAGAAGGGAGTATAAAAGGTGGGCACCATCTTAGTTCAGTGCAGAGAAGTCTGAGCAGAAGTGGCAGGGAGCAGGGGCTCTGCATGAGCTCTGCTCCGGAGGCGGGCCTAGTAACAGAGGCCCAGGCCTGCAAGAGGGAGAAGGAAGGAAGGGGAGCGGAGAAGGCTCCAGGAACGAGGAATGAAGGGATCCCAGGGGTGCGGACGGGCGAGTCGCCACCGCACGCCCGAATCCACCTGCGTGGAGGGGTCAGGCCAAAGGGGGAGACCGGTCCCCGAACTAGTGGAGGCAGGAAACGACCCTCAGCTAGAAACCGGAGGCTCTGACATTTTATGTGGCGCAGCCCCTTGCTCCACCCGCTAGGAAGGCACCACATAGGGTCAGGGAAACTGGCGCCAAGTTTACCAAGAGGAGGCCCGAGGCAGCCGGACAGAAGTGTTGGTAAGAAAGGCCAGACAAAGGACACACAAAGGGGGTCCTGTGAAGCGCTCCAAAGTTATCTGGGAGTTGTCTGAGCCCCTCACCTGGTGAGCACAGTACGACGTGGGCAGCCGTTACCTGCAGACGTGGTCTGGATAATAAGAACTGTGAGTAAAGGCCCTGAACTGCATCACTGACTCCGTGTCGTTACAGCTGCTGCCCTGCACCATCACCCCCATCCTCCGCATACACTGCCCTGAGGCTATACTCCTCCCGTGGGGAGTTATGCTACGCTCTGCTGCACCCACAACACCAGCCTTAGCGGTCTGCCCTGTAGCGGCGGTTCACTCTGACCGCAATCCACGGGTGGCGTAGTCGGACATTTAAACATCAAAACCACATAAATAGTTCCGCCACTGGTTTGACCGCCCTGAGCCACGGAACCGGATCGCCGCCACGAAGACTACAACCACCAGCATCCACCAAAAAGTGTCCGGCTCCGGGTGTCCCAAGGCCCAGGGGGTGCGTCAGAACATTTTCATCACCTTTCACAATCACCAATGGGACAAGGCAGGGATGTCCTCTGTCCCCTCTCTTATACATCCTAGTGACGGAGCACCTGCTCTCATCAATTCGCCATAACCCCAATATTAGGTGGATTGAGGTGGGAGGCACCGAGTACAAGTGCTCTCTATTTGCTGATGATGTCCTAGTATATATCACTCAATCACATATATCCATCCCTGCTGTTATGGCTGAAATAGATCACTTTGTTACATGGTAAAATTTTAAAATCAATGCAGCGAAGTCTGAGGCCCTCGATGTCTCCCTCCCTAAATCCATATAGGATTCCATCCAGTCCAACTTTCCCTTTGCCTGGCCCTCACAGGGTATCAAATACTTAGGAATTCCTATTCATAGAGACCTCTCCCATCTATGTTATCTTAATTTTGGGCCCTTTATTGAACAATTCCATGCAGACCACGGTTGGCAAGTTAGAACTGTAAGATTCACTACGTGAACCACTGGTGTTTTGTGGAAAAGCACATGTACACCGCGTTCCAAATTATTATGCAAAAAGTGTTTAGGAGTGATAAGGGAAGAATTTGTTTGTTTGTCAGTTAATCTCATTGATGGTGATGTGTGTCAGGGCTCTTTATATCACTGTAAGCAATTGCAGACACCTGTGCTAATTAGTTTGGCAGGTGTGTCCAATGAAAGGCAAGACTACTTAAGAAGGCTGTCCCACATTATTAAGCAGCCTACATTTTCTGCCAAAATGGGAAAGAAAAAGGATGTGTCGGCTGCTGAGAAGCAACAAATTGTGGAGTGTTTAGGTCAAGGCATGACTACAATCAACATTGTGCGATGATCAGGATGAAGTGTCTTGGCAATCAAGAAGTATGTAGCTGATTCACAGTACACACGTGTGCGTGCTGATAAGGGCAAATTGAGGACTCTTTCCTACAGGCAATTACGTCAGGTTGAAACAGCAGCGGCAAAAAAGCCTTGTCATAGCAGCAGACAAGTTTTTGAAGCTGCTTGTGCCTCCAACGTCCCCCGAACAACAAGATGCAGGGTCCTTCAGAGGTTTGCAGCTGTGCATATGCCATCCTGTCGACCTCCTCTATCCACTTCACACAAGCAGAAACGGCTCCAGTGGGCCAAACATTACATGAAGACTGATTTCAAAACTGTTTTGTTCACGGATGAGTGCCGTGCAGCGCTCGATGGTCCAGATGAATGGAGTGGAGGATGGCTGGTTGATGGACACCCCACGCAAACACGGCTACAGCGCCAACAAGGAGGAGGTGGAGTAATGTTTTGGGCTGGAATCATGGGGAGAGAGATTGTCGGCCCCTTTAGGATCCCTGAAGGCGCTAAAGATGAACTCCATAATGTATGTGGATTTTCTCAAACAGCACTTCCTGCCATGGTTCAAGAAGAAGAACCGTGTATTTCACAGCAAGATCATTTTTCTGCATGATAATGCACCATCTCATGCTGCACATAAAACATCTGCATCTCTGGCTGATATGGGCATAAAAGGGGACAAACTTATGGTGTGACCCCCATGCTCCCCTGACCTCTACCCCATTCAGAACCTTTGGAGCATCATTAAAAGGAGTGTCTATGATGGCGGGAGGCAGTTCACATCTAAGCAACAGCTCTGGGAGGGTATTCTGTCCTCATGCAAAACAATTGAAGCAGAAACCATCCAAAACCTGACAAATTCAATGGACGAGAGAGCTCAGAAGCTCCTTTCGAACAAGGGGTCCTATGTGAAAATGTAACATCACCTAGAATAAAGTTTTGAGTTGAAAACTGTTTGATTTCAGTTTCTAACAACCTGCTAATGCTTATAATTTCAAAAATGACCATTTTTTTGGTCTTTATTAAAATGAAAAGGTTGATCGAAAAGTTTGGGGGATCTAAGAGTGTGGCAACCCAGTAGTCATGATTACTTCGAATTCTGACAATATGAGGGTCATGCTGCAGGTAGTGCAGCAAGAAGGCACTTATGTGTCTTGCGCATCTCGGAGCCCCAAAATTATTTTCCGGGCTAGATGCAGCTAAAAATTATTTTTAATTTTAAATCTGGTGAAGCTTATTATAGATGGCCTAATAGGATCAGTGCTGCACACTGCTACAAAGCCCAAATTATTTTCCAGTCAAGATACAGATAAACATGATTAGTAATTTGAAAGCTTAAAACGGTTGGTAGGGTGATTTTAACCAATCATCAAGCTTTTACTCTCCCCAGGATGACACAGGGGTAGAAAAGTCGTTTCGGATCCATGATTTGTTCATCTTTATGAACGTGAGTCTGTCTACATTATCAGTGGAGAGCCGCGTGCGCTTATCTGTCAGCACACCACCAGCAGCGCTGAACACACGTTCAGACAGAACGCTGGCTGCGGGGCATGACAAGATCTCCAAGGCGTAAGTGGCTAGCTCCGGCCATTTATCCAGATTGGAAGCCCAAAAAGAGCAAGGGTCCAGTGACACAGTCGTGGCTTCAATGTTTACTTGGAGATACTCCTGTACCATCGTCTCTAGGCGTTGACTATGTGTCAGACTTCTTGTCTCCTGTGGCCTTGGAAAGGATGGGCTAAAAAAGTGGTGAAATGATTCCGCAAAATTGATGTTACCAGCAGATACTGTGGTTCTGTTACGGTTTGAGTGCTGAAAACTTGACGGTCCCACGGTTGGCAAGTTGGAACTGTGAGATTCACTACGTGCACCACTGGTATTTTGTGGAAAAGCACATGTAAGATTCTGCAACAGTCTCTGCTGATACTCCTGCATGCGTGCATCCCTTTCTATGGCAGGAATAATTTCTGCAAATTTACTTTTGTACCGGGGATCTAACAGTGTGGCAACCCAGTAGTCAGGATTATTTCTAATTCTCACAATTCGAGGGTCATGTTGCAGGTAGTGCAGCAAGAAGGCACTCATGTGTGTTGCGCATCCAGGAGCACCAAGTCCCTGTTGTGTTGGTGGCGAGGTAACAATCATGCTTCCTTCCTCTGTCCTCTCCCCCCAACCTCGCACAACAGAAATGTGATCAAGGTCTCCCTCATCTGATGAGTCTTCCATCAGTTCGTCCTCCACTTCTTCCTGGGCTCCTGCACCTTCCTCACTAGTTTAGCTGCTACCATGCGCCCTGGTAAAACCATCTCCCCCACCCTCACATGCCTGCCGCCTTGGTGCTGCCGACCGTCTGGACCTTGCAGATGTTAGCCCTTCCGCATACAACTCCTCCTCCTCTACTTCCTCCACCTCCTCTTGTGCCACCACCTGACTCCGAATTCTGTTTAACATGTGCTCCAGCATGTAAATCACCGGAATAGTCATGCTGATAATGGCATCGTCAGCACTAAACATCTTCGTCGCCATTTCAAAACTGTGCAGAAGGGTGCATAGGTTCCTGATCTGAGACCACTCCTCCAGCGTGATTTGCCCCACCTCTGAATCTCGTTGGCCCAGGCTATACGTCAGAACGTATTGCACCAGGGCTTGTCGGTGCTGCCACAGTCGCTGCAACATGTGCAGAGTTGAATTCCACCGGGTAGGCACATCGCATTTTAGCCGGTGAAGTGGCAGGCCCAACGACTTCTGTAGAGATGTAAGTCGCTGAGCTGCGGGATGCGAACGGCGGAAGTGAGCACACAGCGACCGTGCCCTCTGCAGAAGGCCATCTAGTCTGGGATAGTGGGCTAAAAATTGCTGGACAACCAGGTTCAACACGTGAGCCATACAAGGCACGTGTGTGACATTGCCCCGGCGAAGGGCCGCACCCAGGTTTGCAGCATTGTCGCACACGGCCTTCCCTGGTTTCAGGTCCAGTGGAGACAACCATTCATGAAATTGGTTCTCCAGAGCTGACCACAACTCCTCAGCTGTGTGACTCACATTTCCCAGACATTTCAATGTAAAAACCGCCTGATGACGTTGAGCCCTACTGCCAGCATAGTAAGGAGGTGTGCAGGATCCCTTCTGCGCAGTTAGAAAGCTTGTGGCATGACCAGACAGGCTTTGGGTGCAGGTGGAAGACCGAGAGGAGGTTGAGGAGGCAGAAGCAGTGGAGGAACTTTGACATAAAGAGGATTGACGCACAACTCGTGGGGACGGCAAGACTTGGACAGCAGCCCCTTGTCCTGCTGTCACCATAGTTACCCAGTGCCCAGTCAGCGACATGTAACGCCCCTGTCCATGCCTACTCGTCCAAGTGTCTGTGGTGAAATGCACCCTGTCACACACAGAGTTTCTCAAAGAAGCGGTGATGTTGTGTGCGACATGCTGGTGGAGCGCAGGCACACCTTTCTTTGAGAAGTAGTGCCAACTGGGCATCTGGTACTGGGGCACTGCGACGGACATACGGTCTCGAAAATCCTCTGTGTCCACCAGGCGGAAAGGCAGCATTTCTGTAGCCAAGAGCTTGCAGATGGTGAAATTCAACCTCTTAGCTTTCTCATGGCTAGGAGGAAATGCTCTTTTACTTGTCCACATCTGAGGGACCGAGGGCTGGCTATTGTGCTTAGACGGGGTTGATAAGGGTGTCCCCGGCAAACTGCCGGTCTGTGAGGAAGATGCAGGCGGACATGTTAGGTTGCCTTGATCCAAAGGTGGTGCTATCGATGTCGGACAGCGCTCAACACCAGCTGGTGTTACCACCTCCAAAGAAAATGATGACCTGCCAATCACGCTGGCTGTTGCGGGTAAAGAGGTGGCAGGTCTGCGCCCCAAAACAGGTGTGACTGCTGTCCCACCAGTCACAGAGGATGAAGAGGCCGCGGATGCACAAGATATGGCAGACGGTGATTGGCCCGGCCGGCTAGGCCGCATTGTAGCACACTGAGCTTCCCACTGCAACTTATGCTTCATGTCCATGTGCCGGTTCATGCATGAAGTACTCAAACTATGTATTTTTTGGCCTCTACTTAGCTTTTGCTGACAAATGTTACAGATAACACGAGTTGGGTCATCTTTATCGATCTGAAAAAATGCCCAGGCTATGCAAGGCTTAGCACCCATGCGACCTGAAGAGCCACCACGACTTGTGGTGAGAGGCAGAGTTGTGTTTGAGGATGCAGTTGTTGACGTGCTTCCAGTACTACGTCTCTGTCCAGGAAGGCGCAACCTGACCTCGTCGTCACTAGCATCTTCCTCCACCTCCTCTGCTGACCTCATCTCTTGGCTGACTGTGGGTTGACAGTAAGTGGGATCTCCGACCTCATCATCATCACCCTGTGCGTTATCACACCCGTCGTCCTCAGAGCCAACCTGTTCCTGCCCTGACAAAAAACTAAAGTTGTCGCTCCAATCAGGTATTTGAGTCTTATCATCGTCTTCCTCATTGTCACCACCAACAGGAGTTACAGTTTGGGAATGAGGGTCTACATTATGGTCAGAACCTTCTGCGTCTGGTCCTGGATCCGACTCATAAAGATTCTGGGCATCAGTGCAGATCATTTCCTCGTCTGGATTCACAGAAGCGCTGGAGTCGACCTCTGATTCCCAGGCTATAGTATGAGTAAACAGCTCTGCAGACTCAACCATATGTTCTACCTCATACTCAGACGGGCAGCTGGAGATTTGGGAGCTGTGAGGAAGCAAGTGCGATTTGGGTGACACCTTTGAGGACTGGAGTATTTGTGATGTTGAAGTTGATGTGGAGGAGAGCCCACTTAAAGGAGCACTTGATATCCGTTGAAGCACCTGCTGTTTTTGTGCCTCATCTGGAATTTGTAGCGATTGGCGTGGCCGTAAGAAAGGGATCTTATCACATTGTCCGCTAAAAGAAGTAGACATTTTAGTTTGGCTGGAAGATGGTCTTTCTTCTGCACCTGCCCCACGGACACAACCTTTTTTCCCCTTCCCAACACGCCTATTCCCCTTTCCACCAGCAGCAGGCCTTTTTCCACTCATTTTGGTGGTTAACTAATTCACAACTCTGGAGTTGTTTGCACAAAAAAACAATGGATGGTAACCGAGCAGAGCTGAGTGGCCAAACTGTGGTATTAGGCCAAAACTATTGGCTGGGCTAGATGCAGAAAAAAATTATTTTTAATTTGCAACCTGATGGAGGTCAGTATAGATGGACTAATAGACCAAGTCCCACACACCGCTAGAAGCCCAAATATTTTTTCAGAGCTAGATGCAGAAAAAAATTATATTCAGTTTGCAACCTGATGGAGGTCAGTATAGATGGACTAATAGAATGATGCTATGCCCAAAAGATTTTACTTCACTAGGTGCAGTAAAAAAATTGGTATTCTATACACAGGTGGTATATCTTGCAACACAGATAGGCTACTCCACTGACTAACACACTCTGCAATAGGCCAAAAAGGATTAGCTTTGCTAGATTCAGCCAAATGCTGTGAAAAAAACTTGCACAGCACTGGCACAGACCTGCCTGGCAAAAACTGATAGGAACTGATGTAACCTAGTCCTGAAAAGGACTCCAATTACAATTAGTCTTTACTCCCACAATCTATCTATTTAAGAGCACAGACCTGCCTGATAAAAGTCGTAGGAAATGCTGTAACCTAGTCCTTAAAAGGACTGCAATCACAACTATTCCCTACTCCCAAGCTATCTGTATATTTGTGCGAAAATTGGCTTGAAATTAACAAGGTATAGCGCACACAGCAACAGCGGTGCCGTCTAACACGCAGCTGCAGCAGTGAGAAAATGGTGGCGACGGGGAAAATGGCTTGGTCTTATAGGGCAAGGACATGTGACATACACTGCCAATCACACATGCCCTTGCTTGTGTGAAAAAAAGCACTTCGCTCCGTGTGTGCGCTGCTGATAGGCTGACAGATTGCACCTCCCCACTGCAAATGCGGGAAAGAGAAAAAAAATGGAGATCTTCATTGTTCCTGCAGAGATCCATCCCCTGCCCCTCCCCCCGCCCCGCTGTACACTCAAACTGCGTATTAACATTAATTTTCATCATTACTGAGAAAAAATCCAGTTATGATTTTGGTGCACGAACAGTTATCGAACATAACCTCGAACAGCCGAATTTTTCTCAAATTGTTCGTGTTCGCCGACCGGCTCGAACACCGCCCAAAACAGCTCGAATTTGAGATTGGCTAACAGTTCGAGTAGAACAACGCTCATCTCTAGTCGTAACATAGTTTGCTGGAAATAATCCAGGCTGGTAGGAGGCAAGCAAGTTCCCACAGAAAAGTACCAGCTGCAATGTTCAGGAACCCATGCTTTTAGAAGACGGAGACAACACCGGGAGAAATAGTGATGGCTGGAGACCGAGTATGGACACAAGGCATGAGGCATGTGGTTGTGAAAAGCTTCCGCCTCCACGAGCCTAAAAGGCCACATTTCAAGTGCAAAGAGCTGCCCTGAAATCTAGCAGCTTAGTGTTGCGGCCTGTGGGTGGGTGGCTGGCTGCATACTTGCACTTGCATTAAAAGTAACAGAAAACTAAGCAAATGGTGGTCTCTATCATCATCATGGCCTCACCTCGGCACTATGAACTCTCCTGAAGGAGAAGCCAGGGCCCGCCGGAGGAGTCTCCGGTTCTCTGGTGAGCCTGCCAAACCCTGCCGGAAAGCAGCCCTGGCTAAGAAAAGTGTGGGGGAAGGTTCCCGGACACTCTATGGCTACTTTTTTAATGTGGATTGGCCATGCTTATGCATGTTATTTCTGAAAACGCATTACAGATCAGTCCATTGTCCAACTCTGTATTCAAGAAATTAAATGCGCAAAGAAAGATGTGTGTGTGTGTCAAAGCAACACCTACAAGTGCGAGTTGATGTTGGATGGGCTGCCATTGCTTCAGCAACAAGATCAATTACAGGACTTCCTGGGAGAAATGACAAGCAGAGTAGATACGGTTTCCCTCTATGCCAGTCCTTTCACCGAGCTAAATACAACTCTTAGCAAAAAAAGTTGTGGACTGGCTCCGTACCGTCCCTGGCCACATTTCAAATTTTAGATCTAAACTGATTTGCTTAGCAACAAGTACTTACAGACAATGAAGGTTTTTAGCTCATAAA
The DNA here is from genome assembly GCF_046119375.1 of Phyllobates terribilis. NCBI lineage: Eukaryota > Metazoa > Chordata > Amphibia > Anura > Dendrobatidae > Phyllobates > Phyllobates terribilis. Next base: position 197,736,073 of record NW_027362771.1, read on the forward strand.
TTTGCCAATTCATGTGTGCCCATCAACCATGGCAAGGCAACCTCCCCCTGATGGGTAACTACTCTGCCTAACATGCCACTTTTGGACTACAATCCTACAACTAAACTGACAAACATGTCTTCTTCTGGGCTAAAAACACCTACATTTAAAGGGCAAGCAGAGCTGTTTATGCGACACCTGCTGGTTAATGGGAGGAGTGCAGAATCAGGCAAGAGGCAGTTACACCCCCTTATAGTAATACAAACTTGTCTGTAAGTACTTGTTGCTAAGCAAAACAGTTTAGATCTAATATTTTCATTATTTTCATTGTTAAGACGTATCTTGGCCATATGGAGTGCTGCTGCATTCTTTTGAGATATAGATAAATAGATAGATATAATGATTGATAGATAGATAGATACATAGATAATTAGGTTGATACATAATAGATAAATAGATAAAAGGATAGATAGATAATAAATAGATATATAGATAGATATGTGGATAGATAAATCATAGCTAGATAATAGATAGTGATGAGCGAACATGCTCGGTGCTCAGCGAATATTTCCGGGTTGCTCGGGTGGGAACTCGGGTCCCCTCCCTGCATGTTTGGCGCTCTCTAGAGAGCCAATGAACATGCAGGGATTGCTTGCCACGTACAGTTATGCCGTAGCCATGTTTGTTGTGGGCATTACAGTGATTGGCTGGCCGTACAGCATCATCAGGTCTATATAAGACCTGGCGCCGCTATGCTCGTCAGTCTACCCCGGAAACAGGCAAAGTAAGGAGAGCTGCTGCTGATTCAGGGAGAGATTTGCTTGCTTATAATTAGTAAAAGTATTCCACAACATATATTTATATCCATCTGAACTAACAGTCCTTCTGAGGATTAATCCAGCTGCAAATAATCAGTGCTAGGCAGGAGGCAGGCAGGCAGTGTATGTGGCAGACTGCAGTGCATGATACAGCACAAGAGGGTCCATTGAACATCCTGTTAGTTCATATGAATATAGATATATGTTGTGGAATACCTATACTAACAGTCCTTCTGAGGACTAATCCAGCTGCATATATTCAATGGTGATAGCAGGAGTTAGGCAAGCAGTGTATGTGGCAGACTTCAGTGCATATAGTGCAAGAGGGTCTATTGAACGTTCTGTCTGCTGCTGCTGTTCTTACAGATATTTGTAGACATGGCCCCAGATATCAGAGGCCAGGGCTAATTTTTTTTATCTTAATCCTGGTTATTTGCTTAAAAAGCAAGGCAGGCAGGGTATGTGACAGACTGCAGTGCATGTTACAGCACAACAGAGTCCATTTCATGTTGAACTCCAGTCTGATCCTGCTGTGACAAATATTTGTAGACATAGGCCTAGGTATCAGAGACCAGGGCTATTTTTTTTATCTTAATCCTGGCTATGTGACAGACTGCAGTGCATGATACAGCACAAGAGGGTCCATTGCATGTTTAACTTCTGACTAGTGATGAGCAAGCACTAAAATGCTAGGGTAGTCATTTCACGGGTCGAGCAAATTGGAATGCTCGAGTGCTCGGTCCGAATAACGAGCCCAATGACAGAAAGTCTATGGGAAACTCAATAATTTCTACGTCAACTCCCCCCGGCGGTCTGCAGAGGGCCTAAAAATTGCCCAAATCGATTTCAACAGTGCTCAAATGACATGGGAACAGCACGGGGAAGACCCCTGGAAGCATTTCTGACTCCCAGGTAACTGCTGTCACTGACATTGTCAGTGGTGTTATGCCACATTTTCAGACTCACAATAAAACCTACAAAAACTAAACCAAAATGGATTTTCCTGGGAAAAAGGTTAAGGAACACCCTTTCCAGAGTAATGACTTATATATATAAGGCAAAACAAATAACCAAAAACAAAAATGCTCCTGCACACCTTGGGCTATGTTCACACATAGCATTTTTGATGCACTTTTGCATTGCTTTCAACGGTGAAAAAATGCATTCACCAGGGAATGTCATTTTGACATTTTACTATTTTATCTGGCCATGTGGTGTGTGAGACATGATCAGACACATCCTGTTTCATTTACGAAGGAGGGACTCTGAAAGTCACAAACACTGTTTTTATAGAGCCATCAGGTGGCCCTTACATTCTTGAAGGGTCAGCAGTCAGCTATGCTTTGTTGTTCCCATTATTAAAGAGTGGGGCTCCTATACTGTTATTGCGTATGCAGTGACTGCAAGGGCTGCCAAAATTTTGTACCCACCCCAATACCCCTTTGAAGAGACATAGAGGAGGGTCTCAGTAAAAAAAATGTTCCCATTATAAAAGAGTGGGTGTCTTATAGCGGTAATGCCCATGCAGTGATTGCAAGGGCTGCCATAATTTGGGAAAAACTCCATTACCAATTTAAAGACTCATAGAGCTGGGCCACAGTAACAACATGTTCCCATTAGAAAGGAGAGGGTCTCCCATACTGTTTGCCTATGCAATGAATGCAACAGCTGCCAAAAATTTGGAGGAACTCCAATGTCCCTTGCAAGAGACATAGAGGTCTGAGGGCCTCCTGAAAACAGTTTCCATTTTTAGGAAGTGGGTCTCCAATACTGTTTGCCTATGCAGTGAATGCAGCGGCTGCCAAAAATTTGGAGGAACTCCAATGCCCCTTGCAAGATACGTAGATATGGTGATATGGTAGATATTGTGGTGATATGGTGGTGGAGGATGAGTATGAGGAGAAGGAGGATTACAACAGCAAATAGACAAAATCAGGAAGCTTATACCCATGTCTGGGTGTGAAGACAGAGGTTCATGCAAATAGAGTTTGACCTCCCAACAAAATACACTATATTTGAGTTTATGTTACGCTGTTATCATTCAGTGGCATTGAGAACTCTGGGCCAATCCAGCCCTTGTTCATTTTTATAAGAGTCAGCCTGCCAGCATTTTTAGTTGACAGGCGGAAGCGCCTATCGGTTATAATTCCACCAGGGGCACTAAAAACCCGTCCTGACAAAACACTAGCGGCAGGGCAGGCCAGGACCTCCAAGGCGTACAGAGCCAGTTCATGTCATGTTCCCAGCTTGGATAACCAATAACTCTAAGGCACAGAGGATTCATGGAGGACGTTGGTACGGTCAGCAAGGTACTCCCTCAGCATTTTCCAAAACTTTTCCCTCCTTGGGAGAGTACCCCGTGCCTCAGGGCCTGTGCGATGGGAGGGTATGAGAATACTGTCCCAAAACTTTGACAGTGTTCCCCTGCCTCTGCTGGATTGCAATTGTGTCTCTCCACTGTACTCCTTGGTTGTCCAAAGAACTGTGACCTCTATCATCAGCGTTTTCAGATGGGAATTTTTTTAATAATTCCGCAACAAGGGCATTCTGGTACTACCCCATCTTATTAGGCCTGTCCAGCAAGGGAATAAGAGTCAGAAAGTTCTCCTTGCAGGATGGGTCTAGAAGTGTCACCAACCAGTAATGACTGTCACCCAAAATTTGGAGAATGCGAGGGTCACGGGAAAGGCAATGTAACATAAACTCAGCCATGTGTGCCAGACTGCAAAGAGGTAAGACTTCCGTGTCCTCACCAAGAGGAGGACTGACCATGCTCTCCTCTCCATCTTCCTCCTCCTCCTTTTCGTCCTCCTCCTTGTCCTCAGGCTATCCACGCTGAACAAACGGTATGACTATTGTACAGGTGGTACAGTCTATAGCGCAGGAAACTAGCTCCTGTTCTTCTTTCTCCTCCTCATTGTCACCCAATCACATGTTGGGAATAGATGAGGCTGGGCAGTGTGGAATCACCCTGCATGGTTTCTTGCTCCATCTCATTGTGCTCCCCTGCAATGCATCCTCTTTAATTGTGAGCAGAAAGCATTTCAGAAGACTGAGAAGCGGGTTGGTGATGCTAATTATGGCATCGCCGCTCACCATCTTGGTGGACTCCTCAAAGTTTTGGAGGATGGTACAGATGTCTGACATCCATGTCCACTCCTGAGGTCTTATGTGTGAAGTCTGACCTGAATACCGACGGACTTGTTGATGCTGGTAGACAACAACTGCTCTCTTCTGCTCACAAATCCTTCCCAACATCTGCAGTGTAGAGTTCCAAAGTGTGGGGACATCGCACACCAGTTGGTGAGCTGGAAGCTGCAAACGCTGAAGCACTGCAAGGGCGGCAGAAGCTGTAGCTGACTTTCTAAAATGGGCACACAGGCGGCGTACTTTGACAAGCAGATGCGACAGATCTGGATAGGTTCTGAGAAACTACTGTACCACAAGATTAAGCACATGGGCCAGGCGTGGTACGTGTGTGAGCTCATCTCGCTTCAGAGCTGCCACCAGGTACCGGCCATTGTCACACACGACCATGCCTGGCAGTAGGTTCAGCGATGTCTGCCACAGATCTGCCTGCTCTTTCAGAGCTGTCCACAACTCTTCAGAGGTGTGCAGTTTGTCACCTAAGCATATTAGCTTCAGCAAAGCCTATTGCCGCTTGGCCGAGGCAGTGCTTCCAGCTTATGACTGATGTGCTCATTTCGGAGATGGAGGCTGAGGAGGAGGAGGTGCAGGAGCTGTAGAATGTGGGGGCAACCCTGATTGACCCAGGGCTCGCAATCCTCGGAGTTGGGAAGACATGTTCGTCTCAAGGTCCGACTGGTTCCCGGCTTCCACTATATTAACCCAGTGTGCTGTCAGCGAGAATTACTGTCCCTGTCCACAAGCACTCTTCCACGTGTCCGTGGTTAGGTGGACTTTCCCAGTAGCTGAGTTGTTGAGGGCAAGTCTAATCTTACACGAGCTTGTGTTATGCGAGGACGGCACACCGGGAGAAATAGTGGTGGCTGGGGACCGAGTACTGAGGGATGGTGCCACCATTACGTTGCGGAAAGCCTCCGTCTCCAAGAGCCTAAAAGGTAACATTTCGAGCCCAAGCAGTTGCAAAATGTGTGAATTTAATAGTGTTGCCTGTTGTGCATTGGCTGCATATTTGCACTTATGTTCCAATGACTAGGGTAGGGACAACTGAATGCTGCGCTGGGAGAAGGAAGTGGACGTGCTTGCTGATGGTGCTACTTGAGAGTGTGCACTGACACATGCAGGGCAGGAGGCATCTTGGCATGCGCCATGGACAGGGGATTGGCGTGCACGCACAACAGCGGAAGAAGCTGTGATGTCACCCGCAGACACTGTTTCTGGACCCTGGGGTTCGGCCCACTTAGTAGGGGGCTTTGCTGCCATGTGCCTGATCATGCTTGTGGTGGTCAGGCTGCTAGTTTTTCTACCCCTGCTGATGCTGGTCTGGCAGGTGGTGCAAATGGGCTTTTTGGGGTTATCTGCAGAGTCTTTGAAAAACAACCAGACTCGGGAAGACCTAACAGTTGTACTGGCAACTTCCGTTATGTTGGTGTTACGAGGAATGCTTTCCCGCCTTGTGTCTTCGTCCACCACACTGCTTCTTCCTGCCTGTTGTGGTGCTACGCCTCCCTCCTCCTGTGTGCTGCTGTCCTTGTTCTGCATGTGCCCCTGCCAAGTTGGGTCAGTTACTATATCGTCCACCACCTCATCTTCCACTTCCGCTCCCTGGTCCTCCCCTTGACGATCTGGCAATTATCTCTCATCATCATCATCCACCTCTTTCGACGGTAATTACACTTTCCCACCATTGCCTTCGTGAGACTGTGGCTGCTCAAATATTTGGGCATTGCTACAAGCATTCTCCTCTTGACTCGCTTGAAGCTGGCCGGACGAGAGGCCCGAATCTACAAATGGAAAAGTGAACAATTCTTCTGAGTGTTCAAGTGTGGGATCACTTGTCTCCAGGCACTTGGCATGGTGAGAGGAAGGAGGATCAGAGTGAGGAATATGCGGTCCAGACTCATGGCTATTGAGACTTGACCATATGGAAGACAGGGTGGTAGTGACTGGTGACAAAGCAACTTGAAGCATTATCTGCTATCCAACCAACAACCTTTTGACATTGCTCTGGGTTCAATAGTGGTGTGTTGCGCTCCCTTAGTAATTGGGACAGGAAGGTCGGGTGACAAGATGTGGTTGTTTGTTGTGGCATATTTTCTGCTTGCCCTCGGCCTCAGCCTCTGCAGGCACCATCACCATCACGTCCACTTTCCCGTCGCTTGCCACTCACCTTGCCCATTTTAAATGGAGGAATATATTTTCCACGTTCACTTGAAATAGCTGATTTTGGAACGCAGTTATATGTGATACGTCTGACAGAGAACCACGGTTTTAAATAGCAGGCCTGTAATTTACTAATATTATTCTAAACAGAGACCTAGTGTGAATAGCTTGACCAACACACTGCAACAGAATGCAAAAGGAGGCCAATATTTTCCAGGTTCAGTTCAAATTTCTGGATTTTTATCTCTGAAATATGGAACACATCTGGCTGTATTCTGCAGTGCTAACAAGCAAATGAAGCATAAAAATGGTGTACTCTGGATTGCTTTTTAAGCAAATAACGATTAAGATCAAAAAATTTGCCCTGGCCCCTGATACCTGGGGCTATGTCTACAAATATCTGTAAGAACACCAGTAGCAGGAACGTGGTATGGACCCTCTTACACTGTACGCACTGCAGTCTGCCACATACACTTCCTGGCTGCCTAACTCCTGCTATCACCTTCACCACTGAAAATATGCACCTGGATTAGTCCTCAGAAGGACTGTTAGTTCAGATGGATATATATATATCTATAATATAATCGGCCAAGCGTCCCTCTGTCTGAAGCCTCTATAGACTGCTCAAGCGCAACACGCCTGTTTAGTCTGGCTCCAGCCAAAAGAACGCATGGAGCCGTTAGAGGTAAGAGGAGTGTATGGCGCCGGAGATCGCAATATGCGTAGACACTGAACGCATACTGCAATCTCCGGCGCCATACTTACATACTTACCAGACCGGGAGGAGCGTTGCCACGGCGCCTCTCTTGTTGCTGGAGACCAGGGGCAGAGTGAAGGCGTTGGAATCGGCGCATGCGCATAGCGCTATCCGGCACCATTTTACTGAAGACACATTTACAGTGTGTCTTCTGCAAAATGGCGCTGGACAGCGCGATTCTCCGGAGCCTCACTCCTCCCCCGGCCTCTGGCAGAACATGACACAGCAGCGCTGGAGCACAGGGAAGAAAGGAGAGTATAAGTGTTTTTTTTTGTGTGTGCAGCGTGAAAGGGATGAGGGGTGCCATACATACCAGGATTGGGGGATGAGGGGGCCACACTTACCAGGATTGGGGGATGAGGGGTACCACACATACCAGGATTGGGGGATGAGGGGTGCCACATATACCAGGATTGGGGGATGAGGGGTACCACACATCCCAGGATTGAGGGATGAGGGGGCCACAGATACAAGGATTGGGAGTGAAGGGACCACGCCTACCAGGATTGGGGAATGAGGGGTGCCACACATACCAGGATTGGGGTGAAGGGACAATGCATACCAGGATTGGGGGATGAGGGGACCATGCATACCAGGATTAGGGGTGAGGGGTACCAGACATACCAGGATTGGTGGGTGAGGGGTGCCATGCGCACCAGGGTTGAGGGTGAGGGGTGCCATGTGCACCAGGATTGAGGGTGAGGGTGCCATGCGCACCAGGATTGAGGGTGAGGGGTGCCATGCACACCAGGATTGAGGGTGAGGGGTGCCATGCGCACCAGGATTGAGGGTGAGGGGTGCCATGCGCACCAGGATTGAGGGTCAGGGGTGCCATGTGTACCAGGATTGAGGGTGAGGAGTGCCATGCGTACAAGGATTGAGGGTGAGGGGTGCCATGCATACCAGGATTGGAGGTGAGGGGTGCCATGCATACCAGGATAGGGATGAGGCGTGCCATGCATACCAGGATAGGGATGAGGGCAGCACATAACAGGATGGGGGAATAGGATTGGGCAGCACAAATACCAGGATGGGGGCAGCACAAATACCAGGATGGGAGCAGCACAAATACCAAGATGGGGGCAGCACATACCAGCATGGGAGACCATATACCAATTAAAAATGCTCGCCACCCGGAATGTTGTGGAATACCTATACTAACTCTAAACAAACAAATCTCTCCCTGACTCAGCAGCACCTCTCCCTACTCTGCCTGTTTTCATGGTAGACTGTGACGAGCATAATGGCTCCAGGTCTTATAGAGACCTGATGATGCTGTGTGGCCAGCCAATCACTGTAATGCCCACAACCAACATGGCTATGGCATTTCAGTGCGTGGCAAGCAATCCCTGCATGTTCATTGGCTCTCTAAAGAACGCCAAACATGCAGGTCGGGGACCTGAATTCCCGCCCGTGCAACCCGGAAATACTCGCCGAGCTTGTCGAGCATCGTGATGCGCCGGCGAGTACCAAGCAGTGGCGAACATGTTTGCTCATCACTACTTCTGACTGTCTCGCTGTGACGCATATTTGTAGACATAGCCCCAGGTATCAGGGACCAGGGCTAATCTTTTTTTTTATCTTAATCCTGGCTATTTGCTTTAAAACCAAGGCAGGTAGGGTATGTAACAGACTGCAGTGCATGACACAGCACAGGAGGGTCCATTGCATGTTCAACTTCTGACTGAGCTCGCTATGACAAATATTTATAGACATAGCCCCAGGTATCAGGGGCCAGGGCTAATTAATTTTTTATCTTAATCCTGGTCCAGAGTACACAATTTTTCTGCTCCATTTGCTTGTTAGCACTGCAGAATACAGCCAGATCTTTTTCATATTACAATGGTAAAAATCCTGAAATTTGCAGTGAACGTCGAAAATATTGGCCTCCATTTCCATTTTATTGCAGTGTGTCAGTGAAGCTATTCACACGAGGTTGCTGTGAAGAATAGTATTGGTAAACTACAGGCCCGCTTTTTAAAACCATGGTTCTCCGTTAGATATATCACATATAACTGCGTTCCAAAATCAGCCATTTCTGGCTTCCATTTCTGTTTTGTTGTGTAACATCCCTGGCGGCATGCTTGCATAGTGCATCACCTCCCACTTTGCAAGACCGCAATCTTACTTGTCAGTCCAGCCTGAAAACCTTGCTCCAGTTCATGCTGTGTGCATGTCTCTTGTCTGATTGCTTAGGGCGGCGGCCCGGTTACTTCCTGATTCTTATAGCTGCTGTGGGCGCACTCCTAATGCATCCCCAGCCTATTGCTGTGAGTCACAGGATATTTAAACCCCCTCCACCCAGAAGGAGGTGCCTGAGCAACACTAACTTTCAGGGTGCTCCTTGCCTCTGAGTTGCCAGGTCTTGTCTTGTATCTTGTCTGTTTCTGCCACCCTGGGGGCCGCATACCCAGGCCTGTTATCTTGTCTGTTTCTGCCACCCTGGGAGCTGCATACCCAGGCCTGTAATTTCTGACTTCTAGTCTGTTTCCGCCACTCTGGGGGCTGTATACCCAGGTCTGTTATCTCTGACTTCTAGTCTGTTTCCGCCACTCTGGGGGCTGTATACCCAGGATCGTTCTTGTATCTCATTGCAGTAGCAGTTCCTGTCTTAACTGTATCTTAGCCTGTTACCTGTTTGTCTCTATGTCCGCACCTTCCCTTTTCCTGCAGTATCTGAACCTGCACCTAACTCCAACTCGTCTCTGTACTTCTGTTTGTGAGTTTTGTGTCCACTCGCTACTTCATAGTAAGTACCTTGTGTGTATCTGGTTCTGCTTGTCCCTTTTCCCTTCCTCCGTATCTTCCTCCTGTGGTCTAGCCATCTTCCTGTATTTTCCAGTCTGTTCCATGTGAACAGAGCCCTGTCCTCTCTGCCTGCACCTTCAGCCCTGTTCGGCTCTGCTTGCTCACCGCGCCAGCGGTTTCTCTCTGCTCTGACATGCCCACCGCTTTGGTGGCTTCCTTCTTCTATGCCTTACCCACCGCTCTGGCGGCTTCTCTACTCTGACTTGCTCACCGTGCCAGCGGTTTCTCTCTGCTCTGCCTTGTCAACCGCTCCGGCGGTTCCACTCTGCTCTGCCTTGCCCATCGCACCTGCGGTTTTCGCTCCGCTCTGCTTGCTCACCGCACCAGCAGTTCCTCTCTGCTCTGCTTTGCCCTCCGCTCCGGCGGTTTCGCTTTACTCTGCTTGTCTACTGCATCTGCAGCTCTGTACCTGTCTCCAGGTCTGTACTGGACCCTATCCAGCCTGTGCTCGAACCTGCTAGTACCTCCCTGTCTGCACTCCAGCCGTGCTTGCCAGTGCATGCCTGTCTGCATACCAGCCGTGCTTGCCAGTGCCCACTTGTCTGCATACCAGCCGTGCTTGCCAGTGCCCACCTGTCTGCATACCAGACATACTTGCCAGTACCCACCTGTCTGCATACCAGCCGTACTTGCCAGTACCCACCTGCCTGTATGCCAGTCTAACCTGCCTGTTCCTGCGTTCCCTGGTGTGGGTCAACAACTGTGACCGGGGTCTTACCTGGAGTAGCACCTGGTCCCTCTGCTTGGTTCCTCCTTGGTTCACGGAGTCGACTAAGCCGCCGTGCGACCTTGGTCGGATCGGGTTAATACTTAGTTACGCCCCTCCAGGCACTCCTCGGTTCATGGTACAGTGGGATCACTAATCACGCTCACGCCAGTCAGTCCGGGCGTGAGCATAACATGTTGCATTATGTCAGTGAAGCTATTCACATGAGGTTGCTGTGAAGAATAGTATTAGTAAACTACAGACCCGCTTTTTAGAACCATGGTTCTCCGTTAGACATATCACATATAACTGCATTCCAAAATCAGCCATTTCTGGCTTCCATTTCCATTTTGTTGCAGTGTGTAGGTCAAGCTATTCACACGAGGTCGCTGTGAAGAATAGTACTAGTAAACTACAGGCCCACTTTTTAAAACCGTAGTTCTCCCTCAGATGTATCACATATAACTGCGTTCCAAATTGAGCCATTTGTAGTGAATGTGGAAAATATTGTCCTCCATTTACAGTTTGTAGCCGTGTGTCAGTTAATACCATTTTACAGCTCCATTTGCTTGTTCGCAGAATACAGCCAGATTTTTTTAGTTTTATTCACATTATTGTATTGTGAAAGCAAAGGAAATTTTTTCAGTGATCAGACGCACGTGATCCATATGACTGCCGTAATACAGAAATTTTGTGGAGCGTGCCAAATATTCCACTCCATTTAAAGTCAGCCAGTTGTGTTTTGTTGAACCAATTGACACTTGGTTGCTGACAGATACCATACTATTAGGCGACTGCCTGAAACAGAGGCCATCAGATATTATCCAATATGACTACCCTAATAATCCAGCAATTTTTGTGAGAGTGTCAATTATTACACTCCATATAAAGTATTGCAGTTGTGGGTTCAAACCTATTGACAGTTGGCCACTGACAAATAGCATATCTGTGAACAATGTTGTCAGTGTATTACGCCAATTTTATGGACTGAAAAAAAAAAACATACAAAAAACATGCTAAAATGAAAAAAAGGTTAAGAAACATTCTTTCCAGGATGACTTGTAAATAAGGTCAAAGAAATAAAAAAAATAAAGCTATGGACTGTGGAAGACATTTATGCGACCAGAATGAACACTTATCTGCAGCTGGTGATGATACCACCTAGCAGCACCTGTCCCTATTGTAAATGAATCTAACAGCGTTATCGATAGGGAATAGAATAGATTTAAAAACATTTTGGGCAGCACTAGCAGTACGCAGTATAAGGCAATAATACCTGGCTGGATAGGTGTAATACGCTATCCATACTGGGATACCTCACCCGTAAAAGAATTTCTGATAAGACAGTTAATATTCTAGAATATAGAATCTATTTGAATTATCCTTCCCATTATTAAGGAGAGTGTCTCCTATACTGTTATTACACTGTGTGAAGAATTATTAGGCAAGTTGTATTTTAGAGGATTATTTTTATTATTGATCAACAACTATATTCTCAATCAACCGAAAAGACTCATAAATATCCAAGCTTAATATTTTTGGAAGTTGGAGTGTTTTTTTTTTTAGATTTGGCAATCTTAGGAGGATATCTGTTTGTGCAGGTAACTATTACTGTGCAGAATTATTAGGCAACTTAATAAAAACCAAATATAATCCCATCTCACTTGCTTATTTTCACCAGGTATACCAATATCAGTGCACAAAATTTAGAAATAAACATTTCTGACATGCAAAAACAAAAACCCAAAAAATTAGTGATCAATATAGCCACCTTTCTTTATGATGACACTCAACAGCCTTCCATCCATAGATTCTGTCAGTTGCTTGATCTGTTTTCAATCAACATTGCGTGCTGCAGCCACCACAGCCTCCCAGACACTGTTCCGAGAGGTGTACTGTTTTTCCTCCCTGTAGATCTCACATTTTATGATGGACCACAGGTTCTCTATGGGGTTCAGATCAGGTGAACAATGGCGCCATGTCATTATTTTTCCTTCTTTTAGACCTTTACTGGCCAGCCACACTGTGGAGTAGTTGGATGCATGTGATGGAGCATTATCCTGCATGAAAATCATGTTTTTCTTGAACGATACCGACTTCATCCTGTAGCACTGCTGGGAGTTGGGCTTCACTCCATCCTCAACTCGAAAAGGTCCCACAAGTTCATCTTTGATGATACCAGCCCATACCAGTACCCCACCTCCACCTTGCTGGCGTCTGAGTCGGAGTGGAGCTCTCTGCCCTTTATTGATCCAGCCTCTAGCCCATCCATCTGGCCCATCAAGAGTCACGCTCATTTCATCAGTCCATAAAACCTTTGAAAAATCAGTCTTAAGATATTTCTTGACCCATTCATGACGTTTCATCTTATGTTTCTTGTTCAAAGGTGGTCGTTTTTCAGCCTTCCTTACCTTAGCCATGTCCCTGAGTATTGCACACCTTGTGCTTTTTGATACTCCAGTAACATTGCAGCTCTGAAATATGGCCAAACTGGTGGCGAATGGCATCTTTGCAGCTTCATGCTTGATTTTCCTCAATTTATGGGCAGTTATTTTGCGCCTTTTTGGCCAACACGCTTCTTGCAACCATGTTTGCTATTTGCCATGAAGTGCTTGATTGTTCGGTGATCACGCTTCAAAAGTTTGGAAATTTCAAGACTGCTGCATCCCTCTGCAAGACATCTCACAATTTTGGACTTTTCAGAGCCCGTCAAATCTCTTTTCTGACCCATTTTTCCAAAGGAAAGGAAGTTGCCTAATAATTAAGCACACCTTATATATGGTGTTGATGTCATTAGTCATCACCCCTCTTCATTACAGAGATGCACATCACCAGATTTACTTAATTGGTAGTTGGCTCTCAAGCCTATGCACCTTGGAGTAGGACAACATGTATAAAAAGTATCAAAGTGATCAAAATACGCATTTTCCTAATAATTCTGCATGCGGTGTACATATGCAGCAATTTCAAGGGCTGACAAAAATTAGGATGAACTCCAAAACACATTTGAAGAGACGTAAAAAAATGAAAAAATAAAAACAAAAACACAGTAGAATCTTTCTTTAGCATACCGACCAGACTAGCCAATGTAACCTCAATGTAATTACATTGTTCAGCTCCTGGACCTCCTCCTCCTCCTCCTCCTCCTCCTCTTGTTCCGGCTCCATCTCCAAAATGACCACATCAGTCACAAGCTGGAAGCACTGCAGCACTGCCTTAGCCAAGTGGCAACAGGCTGTGCTGAAGATAATATGCTTAATGTTTAGGTCACAAACCGCCCATCGCTGCAGAGTAATTGAAAGCTTTAACACAGCAGCCTGTTCTGTGGCTTTCACTGCTGAACATACAGCCAACCATGGTCATGTGTGACAATGGGTGGAACCTGGTGGAGGAGAAATGACTCCCGGAGTACATACAGTTTCCCTCAATGCCGGTCCTTTCACGAGCTGAAGAATAAGAAATACAACTCTCACCGAGAAGCAGTGTTAGACTGAAGAACATTGGACCCACCAGAGGATTTGATTCTGAGGGCCCGCCTTTCTCCCCATCTTAAGAGTCTCCGGTTCTCTGGTGGGTCCGTCCAGCCCTGCCAAGAAGTATCCCTGGCTAAGAAAAGTGTGTGTGAACGTTCCTGGACACTCTATGGCTGCTTTTTTACTGTGGACTGGCTCCAACAATCTTTAAGACTGCAATCTATAAGATGGATCCCTTCACTGGCTCCCCATTGGGCTGAGACTTCAGTTCATAACCATAACCATGACATGCAAAGCCATCCACAACCTGTCTCTTCCATATATCTGTGACCTAGTCTCCCGGTACATACCTGCATGCAACCTCCAATCCTCACAAGATCCCCTTCTCTACTCCCGTCTTCTTTCCTTTTCCCACTATCACATACAAGATTTTTCCTGTGCATACCTTCTACTCTTAAACTCTGTACCCAACGTATCAGACTCTAGCCTAAAGTTGAAACCTTTAAAAGGAAGCTGAATACCCACCTCTTCCGACAAGCCTACAACCTGCAGTAACCCTCGCTCCACCATACCACTGCATGACCTGCTGTACTCTCACCTACTGTATCCTCACCCATCCCTTATAGACTGTTTGTGCACCCTCACGGGCATGGTCATCTCTGCTCTTGTACCAGTCAGTGACCTCTTTTCACATGTAAAGCGCAATGGAATAAATGGAGCTATAATAATAAATAATATTAATTATACTGCTTTTACTCTGGGTTAATTGACACTTTCCTGGTGACTGCCCCTAAATTGATGTGTTTTGGCAGCTTTTGGTCCTGTTTGAAGGTGCTGTGTATGCATTTGGTTTTGGCACCCATTCGGCAATGTTCGGCGAATATTCGTCAATTACAGTACATTGGCGAATATTGTAAAAACGGCGATATGTATTCCGAAACCAATATTGAAATATTCGCTCATTTATAATCAGAAACACTCTTAAAAAAATTACGTGGGTGTTGCATCACAGTCACCCTGGTGACATAAACTAGAGCAATTCCTGAAGGGTAAACCCATGTCTGGGTGTGAAAGTGTGCATGGGAAAAAAAAATTACCACTGGATTTGAGTTTGTTTGATGCTATCATCTAGTGGTGTTGAGAACTCCGGCCCAATCCAGCCCTTGTTCATTTTTATAAGAGTCAGCCTGTCAGCATTTTCAGTTGACAGGCCGATGCGCCTATCAGTTTTATCAGTTATAATTCCCCGACGGCACTAAAAACCATCTCTGACAAAACGGTAGCAGCCAGGACCTCCAAGGCATAGAAAGACAGTTAATGCTATGTGTCCAGCTTGCATCTTCCAAAAATTTTCCCTCCTTGTCAGAGTACCTCATGTATCAGGGCCTGGGCGCTGGGAGAGCCTGAACTTAATATCTCCAAAAATGAACTCCTTCGGTTTCCTCCCTCTACTAACCTAACTATACCTAACTTTGGTGCCATCATAACTCCCACTTGGCATGCCTGCTGTCTTGGAGTCATATTTGACACACAACTTTCCTTTATTCAACGTGGAAAATCACTCACTCGCTCATGTGATCTGCACCTTAAAAACATCTCCACAATTATACCTTTTCTCCCCTTTGATACTGCAAAAACTCTTACTGTCGCTCATATTCACTACTGCAACTCTATTCTAATCGGTCTCCCTCTAAACAAACTGTCTCCTCTCCATTCCCTTCTGAATGCAACAGCCAGGGTCGTATTTCTATCAAGCTGCTTCACCGATGCCTCTACCCTGTGCCAGTCATTGCACGGGTTAGGTTAAACAATCACTACAGAACACAATACAAACTCATCTCTCTCACCCACCAAGCTATCCACAGTTCTTCACTGGCCTCTATCATATCCCTCATTTCTGTTTATCATCACCCCTCCCGTTCTTCAACAGATCTAAGACTGACATCCTCCTTAATCAGAACCTTACACCTCCATCTCCAAGAATTCTCTCATGTCGTGCCAGTTTTCTCTAATGCCCAAAATGCGTACAAAATGAGGATCATGGTAAAAGCAGCGGAACATAAAGTCGCTCTGGTGTGCCAGACTACCAACAGCAAAGACTTACCTGTTCTCACCAAGAGTACAACTGTCTTTGTTCTCTTCCTCCTCCGCCTTCTCATTATCCCCCAATCTGAGTTGAGATGAGATGAGGCTGGGCTGAGTAGCATCACCTTGTATAGTGTATAGTTCTTTTCTTCGCCTGCAATGCCTCCTCTTTAATTGTGAGCAGCGACCGTTTCAGTAGACAGAGAAGCGGGATGGTGACGCCTTTTATGGCGTCATCGCCACTCACCATCTTGGTGGAGTCCTCAAAGTTTTGGAGGACTGTACAGATGTCAGACATCCATGCCCACTCATCAGCTCTTATGTGCGGAGGCTGACATGAATGCTGACGGACGTGTTGAGGCTGGTACTCAACAACTGCTCTCTGCTGCTCAAAATCATTCCAAACATCTGCAACATTGATTTCCAATGTGTAGTCACATAACACATCAGTCGGTGAGCTGGAAGCTGCAAACGCTGCTGAAGCCCTGCCAGGTCGGCGGAAGCTATAACTGACTTTCTGAAATGGGCACACACACGGCATACTTTCACGAGCTGCTCTGGCAGATCTGGGTAGATTTTGAGAAACCACAGAACCACTAAATTGAGCATTTGGGCCAGGCATGGTACGTGTGCGAGCTTGCCTAGCTTCAGACCCGCCACCAGGTTTTCTGATGTAGCTTTCAACAACTCTCTAATAGTGTGCGTTTTGTCACCTAAGCATGCAGTCCTGCTTATTTTTATTGGAACACACAATGTTTAAGTAAATAATCTGGAATATGTCCTGAAAAAATGAATCAAGTGATGAAGATGGAGTCTGAAGAGGAGGAGAGCGAGGTGGTGCAGGAGCTATAGAATGTAGGGGCAACCCTGATTGACACCGGGCCCTCAATCCTCTGCATCGGGAGGATGCGTTCCGTCCCAGGGTCCCACTGGATCCCGGCTTCCACAATATTAAGCCAGTGGAATGCGTCAGTGAGATGTACCGTCCCTGGCCACATTCACTTGTGCACATGTTTGTGGTTAGGCAGTCCTTCTCACTGAAGTGCACTGGGGAGGGCACCGGTAATGCTCTGGGACCCGTGTTTGTGGAAGGCGGAGACTATACCGGGAAAAATAGTGGCGGCTGGAGACCGAGTATGGACACCTGGCTGCCGCCGCCATCAGGTTGTGGAAAGCTTCCGCCTCCACGAGCCTAAAAGGCAACATTTCAAGTGCAAGCAGTCCAGAAATGTGACAGTTTAGTATTGCGGCCGGTGGGTGGGTGGCTGGCTGCATACTTGTGCTTGCATTCCAAGGACTGTGGTAGGGACAACTGAATGATGCGAAGGGACAAGGACGTGTACTGGTTGCAAATCTGCAACGACAAGTACAGGGAGGGAGGCATTTTCACATGCGCCATGGACAGGGGATTGGCGTGCACGCACAACAGCAGAAGAGGCAGTGGTGTCACCCGCAGACACTGTTTTTGGACCTTGGTGTTCAGCACAGCTAGTCAGATGCTTTGCTGTCATGTGTCTGAGCATGCTGGTGGTAGTCAGGCTGGTAGTTTTGGTGCTCTTGATGATGCTGGCCTGGCAGATGTTGCAAATGGCCTTTTTGTGGTTATTTGCAGTCTTTAAAAAAGAACGAGACTCTGGAAGACCTAACAGTTGTACTGGAAACTTCAGTCTTGTTGGTGTTCCGGGGAGCAGTTGCCTGCCTTGTCTGTTGCCACTCCACTGCTTGTTCCTCGCTCTGCATATCCCCTTGCAAGGTTGGGTCAGTGACTTCATCATCCACCGCTTCGTCTTCCTCTTCCGCACCCTGATCCTCCTCCTAACTTTCTGTCCTTTGTGTCTCATCATTATCTGCCTCTTGTGACAGTAAATGCACTTTCCCACCATCAACTTCTCGTGACCATGGCTGCTCAAATTGCTACATGCGATCTTCTGTTGCCCTGCTCGTAGCTGGCCGGTCGAGAGGCCCAAATCTATCGATGGAAAAGTTAACAGCTCTTGTGGTAACCCTGGACTCTAATCTCTCCTTCAAACCACATATCCAAGCTCTTTCCACTTCCGAGCGGACCGAGCAAAAGGCCAGAATCTATAAATGGAAAAATGAACAAAACTTTTCTTCGGAGTGTCCAAGTATGGGATCTGTTGTCTCAGGGCACTCGGAATGTTGGCAGGAAGGAAGATCAGGGTGAGGAAGATGCTGACTCCAAATAAAAAAAATCTCCCAAATCCGCACATTCCTCAACCACGAATCTACAAAAACACTAGTGCACGCCCTCATCATCTCCCGCCTCAACGACTGCAACCTCCTGCTCTGTGGCCTCCTTTCTAACATTCTCGCATTCCTCCAATCTATCCTAAACTCTGTTGCCTGACTAATCCTCCTTTCCTCTCCTCTCTGTCAATCCCTTCACTCTCTCCCCAATGCCCAGAGACTCCAGTTCAAAACCTTAATCTTGGCATGCAAAGCCATCCACAACCTGTCTCCTCCATACATCTGTGACCTAGTCTCCCGGTACATACCTGCACGCAACCTCCGATCCTCACAAGATCTCCTTCTCTACTCCCCTCTTATCTCATCTTCCCACATCCCCCCTTCTCTGGAAATCTCTATCCCACCATTTCTGACTCTCGCCTACTGTTGAAACCTTCAAAAAGCACCTGAAGACCCACCTCTTCCAACATGCATAGAACCTGCAGTAACCCTTGCTCCACCAAACCGCTGCATGACCAGCTCTATCCTCATCTACTGTATCCTCACCCAACCCTTGTAGACTGTGAGCCCTCGTGGGCAGCGTCTTCTCCTCTCCTCTCCTGTACCAGTTGCTGTCACATTTTTGTTCAAGATTATTGTAATTGTTTTTGCGATGTATACCCCTTTTTCACATGTAAAGCGCCATGGAATAAATGGTGATAAAGTAATAATAATAAGGTGGTGGTGGCAAACCGACTGGAAGCTTTATCTCCTACCCAACCAACAACCTTTTCACACTTCTCTGGCTTCAATAGTGGTGTTCTGCGGCCCCATAGAACAGGACAGGAAGGTAGTTATACATGATTTGGGTGTTTGTTGTGCTCTCTCAGCAGGTGCAGTTTCATCTTGCCCATGGTCTCTGCATGCACTATCACCATCACCATAACGTCCACTTGACACATACCTTGTCCATTTTAAATGGAGTTTAATATTTGTCACGTTGCCAAAAAATGTCTGTATTATTACTGCAGTTATTCATGGCCCCTTCCTAGGCTATTAATATCAGCCCCTAGCTTTCTTCCTAGCCTTTGCTGGCTGTTAAAATAGGGGGACCCCATGTCAATATATTTTGGGGTCCCCCATTTTAATAGCCAGTAAAGGCTAAGAATTCAGCTGGATATTACTTGCTTCCCAGGCTAAAAACATCCACCACAGGTGTCCGCTTTCCCTCTGCTGGTCAATAAAATGATGGGGGACCCCACGCCATTTTTTGGTACACATGCAAAGCACTGATTATATATCTCACATATTTATATCTATCTGTATATCAATTATCTATATATCTCGCTATCCATATATTTATCTATCCATATACTATCTGTTTATCTATCCATATATCTCTCTGTTTATCCATCTATCCATATACTTTCTATCTAGCTACAGTATCTATGCATATATCTATTATCTATCAATCGTCTTTCTATTTATCTATCCATATATACATAAAGTACAGACCAAAAGTTTGGACACACCTTCTCATTTAAAGATTTTTCTGTATTTTCATGACTACCTCTTGAAGCTCATCAAGAGAATGCCAAGAGTGTGCACAGCAGTCATCAAAGCAAAAGGTGGCTACTTTGAAGAACCTAGAATATAAGACATATTTTCAGTTGTTTCACACTTTTTTGTTAAGTATATAATTCCACATGTGTTAATTCATAGTTTTGATGCCTTCAATGTAAATGTACAAATTTCATAGTCATGAAAATACAGAAAAATCTTAAAATGAGAAAGTGTGTCCAAACTTTTGGTCTGAACTGTATATATATATATACATACATACATGCATACATGCATACATACATACATACATACATACATATATATATATATATATTTATTTATGTATTATCTATCTACATATCTAATTATCTATTATCTATCTGATTATCCATAATTCCATCTATTATTTATCTATCTATCCATATATCGGTATCTATCAGTGATGGACGAGCACTAAAATGCTCGGGTGCTCGATGCTCGAGTCGCACATATTGGAATGCTCGGGTGCTCGACCCGAGCAGCGAGTCCAATGTAAGTCTATGGAAATTCGACCATTTTTCAGGCGGCTCTCCCCGGCAGACTGCAGAGGGCCTAAAATCGATGGGAACAGTGCTCAAATGACATGGGAACAGCATGGGGAAGACTCCTGGAAGCATTTCAAACTCCCAGGTCACTGCTGTCAACAACATTGTCAGAGGGATTACGCCACTTTTACGGACTCACAATAAAACATACAAAAATAAAACCATAATGGATTATCCTGAGAAATAAGTTAAGTAACATCCTTTCCAGGGTAATGACTTGTATATAAGGCAAAATAAATAACCAAAACAAAAAATACTCCTCCACACCTTGGGCTATGTTCACATGTAGCGTTTTTTATGCGGTTTTGCACTTTCGCATTGCTTTCAACTGTGACAAATGCATTCACAGGGGGATGTCATTTTAACCACTTCGCACCAGAGCCTGTTTTTGCCTTCATGATCAGGCCAATTTTTTCAATTCTGACCACTGTCACTTTATGAAGTAATTACTCTGGAACGCTTCAACTGATTGCCCTGATTCTGAGATTGTTTTATCATGACATATTGTACTTCATGACAGTGGTAAAATTTCTTCGATATCACTTGCGTTTATTTGTGAAAAAATCGGAAATTTGGTGAAAATTTAGAAAATTTTGTAATTTTCAAACTTTGAATTTTCATGCCCTTAAATCAGAGAGATATTTCACACAAAAAATAGTTAATAATTAACATTTCCCACATGTCTAATTTACATCAGCACAATTTTGGAACCAAATTTTTTTTTGGTTAGGAAGCTATAAGGGTTAAAAGTTGACCAGCGATTTCTCATTTTTCCAACAAAATTTACAAAAACATTTTTTTAGGGACCACATCTTATTTGAAGTGCCTTTATGACAGAAAATATACAAAAGTGACATCATTCTAAAAACTGCACCCCTAAAGGTGCTCAAAACCACATTCAAGAAGTTTATTAACCCTTCAGGTGTTTCATGGGAATTTTTGGAAAGTGGAAGAAAACAATGAACATTTAACTTTTTTTCACAAAAATGTTACTTTAGACCCATTTTTTTATTTTCACAAGGGTAACAGGAAAAAATGGAATACACTATTTGTAGTGCAATTTCTCATTAGCGCGCTGATACCCCATATGTGAGGGAAAACCACTGTTTGGGCGCACTGCAGGGTTCGGAAGAGAAGGAGCGCCATTAGACTTTTTGAATGTAAAATTTGTTTGAAGAATTAGCAGACGCCATATTGCATTTGGAGAGCTCCTGATGTGCCTAAACAGTGGAAACCCCCCACAAGTGACACCATTTTGGAAACTAGACCCCTTATGGAACTTATCTAGATGTGTGTTGAGCACCTTGCACCCCAAGGTGCTTCACAGAAGTTTATAATATTGAGCAGTAAAAATAAAATTTTCACATTTTTCCCACAAAAAATGTTTTTCATCCCCTAATTTTGCATTATCATAAGGGTAACAGGATAAATTGCACCTTGAAATTTGCTGTGCAATTTCTCCTGAGTACACCGATACCCCATATGTGGGGGAAAACCACTGCTTTGGTGTACGGCAGGGTTCCGAAGAGAAAGGAGCCCTATGTTGGCTCCGATAGGTTGCAGACACCATGTCACATTTGAAGAGTCGCTGACATGCCGAAACAGTAGAAACCCCCACAAGTGACCCTATTTTGTAAGCTACACCTCTCATGGAATTCAGCTAGGGAAGTAGTGAGTATTTTTTAATTTTTAAATTTATACTATTGGGCAGTGAAGAAAACAATTGTATTTTTACCACAAAAAAATGTTTTACCCTCAAATTTTACATTTTCACACAGGGCAATGGGTAAAAATGGTGCCGAAATGTGTCACACAATTTCTTCTAAAAGTGTCAATACCCCATATGTGGCTGTATCGTACCGCTTAGCCATTCCGCGAGATCTGGGAGGGACGGAGTGCTATTTGACAATTGGAGAACAAATTATTGTAGAATAGGCATTTGGATTTGGGAGCACAAAATTTTCTGAATTTCTTTTGGGGGGCAAGGGCCATTTCACTTTTCCAGATCCTTTCTGCTACCAGTAACTTGGAAGTCCCTTATATTTTTAACAGATGATGGACCTGAGTGGGGACTAGCTTTTTTTGAGGACTGAGTTGAAGCTTTTATTGGGAACATTTTACGTAACATTTATCCGGCGCTCTAGGCTGAGAACTTACATCGGGGTTTCCATCTAAATTTCCAAGTGATGTAATTAAGATGAAACCCCTGCAGGATCCATTCACTATAATGAGGCAGCAGAGTTACTCTGGACTCCGTCTGGCCTCTGTTTAGCGGTGTCCTTATTTTCAGAAGTGCACAAAACTGAGGCCAACCGCACTTTTATGCACGTCTAAAAAAACTGACACCGTGGGATCACAGGCCAGATGGCATCCACAGTGGCCTATATCTGCCTCAATACAGGGAATCTTCTGTCATGGGTTCCGTCTGAATCACGTATTTCAGAGATTTACACGGAAACTCTGGTGTAAGTGCTCAGCGCAGAGCGCAGGATAAATGTGAGCAGAGCCTTACTGCGATCTTTGGGAGACATAATAAACAAATCAGTAGCAGGTGAAGAATAGGTTTTATTTATTTTTTACGCCGTTTCTTGTGCGGTATAAGTGATGAGATTACTTTATTCTTCGGGTCGGTGCGATTAGAGATATCAGATTTATATCGGGTTTTTATGACTGACAGCTGTCACACACTAAGAGACGATTTTTTTTGCAAAATCTAGTTTTTGCATCGCCATATTTTGAGAGCTATAATTTTTCCATATTTCGGCCGACAGAGTCATGTGACAGCTTGTTTTTTGCGGGACGAGTTGACATTTTTATTGGTACCATTTTTGGGTACGTGACATTTTTTGATCGCTTTTTATTCTGTTTTTTGGGAGGTAAAATTAACAAAAACCAACAATTCAGGAATTGTTTTTTGAGTTTTTTTTATGCCGTTCTGCGTGTGGTAAAAGTGATAAGGCAGCGTTATTCTTTGGGTCAGTACATTTACTGCGATACTACACTTAATGTATTTTTTTTATGTTTTGGCACTTTTACACAATAAAACAATTTTATAGAAAAAATTTTTTTTTTTCATCGCTTTATTCTGAGAGCTATAACTTTTTTATCTTTCGGCTGATGGAGTTGTATGGCGGCTTTTTTTTTTGCGGAACAAGATGACGTTTTTAGTGGTACCATTTTTATTTCCATTTTGCTTTTTGATCGCGCTTTTTTTCCACTTATTTTTGGGCGATATGATGAAAAAGTATAGTTTTTTGCTCCGTTTTTTATTTATTTTATTACGGTGTGCACAGAAGGAGTTAATTAGTGTGACAGTTTTATAGATCGGGATGTTTCGGACGCGGCAATACCAAATATATGTACTTTTTTTGTTTTTGCATAAATATACGGATTAATTGGTTTAATATTTTATTTAACTATTTTTATTTATTTTGTGATTTTGTTTTTAACAGTTTGAAAATATTTTTTAGACTTTTTTTTTACATTTTTACTCAGTTCTGTATGGGACATTAATTTTTATTTTTCTAATCACTGTTCTCATGCAATGCAATAGACATTGCATGAGAACTTTTCTGACAGTTTCACACTGTCTGTCTCCTGCTGGACTCAGCTGCAGGCTGAGCTCAGCAGGACACCATATATGGCAGATCTGGAGGCAGTCATGTGACCTCCAGCTGCCATAACAACGGCAGGTCCTGGAAGACATCCGGACCCCATCGGAGAGGTAAGTGGACGACCCCCTCTCCTCTCACTATTGTTATGATCTGCTACAAGAACTAAGGAAAAAAAGGGAATCTGTCCCTACAATAAGACTAAGCTGATTCCCTACGTTGCAGCGGGCGACCTGTTCCTTGTGAACAGACCCGCCTTCGTCCTCAGCTAGTCTGAATGCAGACCTATAGAATAAAGGGAGGGGTCCCTAAAAGAACTAAGGACTGGGACAAAATTGGACACCTCCTAGCAGATGTTGTAGCGGAGCAAAAAGACAAACAGACAAAAAGTACTTAGAGGTCCAAAGGACCAAATGAAATAGAGAGATAGGTACAAAAGCACCTGGCTAGATAGAGAGTCAAATAACACTGTAGTCCAGCAAAGCCAGAAGGGCGGAGCTGGAATAAATAGGCAGCAGGTCACGTGACCAAAATAGAAAAAAACTAACAGGAGAGTTCTAACCATACCCCCTCTTCTATGAGGATCCTCCGGATTCTCCAGGCCCAGGCCTATCAGGAAACCTCATGTGGAACGCTCTGACAAGTCTAGGAGCAGAGACATCATCCGCCCTTACCCAGGAGTTATCCTCGGGACCGAAACATTTCCAAGTGATGAGATACTGCAATCTGCCTCTATGCCTTCTGGAATTCAGGATACGAGAAATTTCATATTCGCCGTCTTCCACCACAGGAGGAACTGTGACAGTAGCATCCCTATCCGATACATCAGCCTTTTACAAGGTGGGGACCTCCAACCTAACAGCAGACTGATTAACCACCTGAAGCACCTTAAATGGCCCCACAAACTTCAGACCCAATTTTTTAGAGGGAATCCTCAACCGCAGATTCTTTGAAGACAACCAAACCATGTCACCCACCGTAAACAAAACATCTTTACGTTTCCTGTTAAAATACATCTTGGACTTTTTGTTAGCCTCTTGAAGGTTACAACGTACGTAAGTCCAAACTCTCTCCAAATCACCGGAAAAATTCTCCTCCTCCGGCACAGCCGACACCAATTTGGAGAACGAACCAAATGACGGATGTCTCCCAGTACATCAAAAAAAAGGAGAACACCCAGCAGAAGAGGATGTATGGTTGTTAATAGCAAATTCAGCGAGTGGCAGAAACTCATACCACCCCTCTTGATTGTCTGCCACAAAACAACGCAAAAACTGTTCAACATCCTGGTTCTTTCTTTCTGTCTGTCCATTAGACTCAGGATGATACCCAGATGAAAATGACAAATGGACTCCCAACCTGTCACAAAAAGCACGCCCAAAGCGAGCCACAAACTGAGGTCCCCTATCAGAAACAATGTCGGTGGGAACGCCATGGAGTCTGACAATTTCCTTAACAACCGCCTTAGCGAGTGTCTTAGCGCAGGGTAGTTTAATGAAAGGAACCAAATGACACATCTTGCTAAAACGGTCCACGACCACCCAGATGACAGTGAAACCTTCGGACACAGGAAGGTCAGTAATAAAATCCATTGCCAAATGCGTTCAAGGCGCATTAGGAACCTCCAGAGGGCAAAGCAACCCCGCAGCAGGGTTATGCGAAGCCTTTGACCTAGCACACACCGTACATTGACGCACCCACTTGATGACTCCTTCTGCCACCCAGGCCACCAAAACCTGCGACTTATAAGTCTCTTAGTCTCAGAAATTCCTGGATGACCTGCCAACCGAGACTCATGATATTCCACAAACAAATCTTTCCTAAAGGTTCTAGACACAAACAACCTCCCATAGGGAGTGTTAGATGGGGCATCCTCCTGGGCTTTCAGAATCCCATCTTCCAAAACGGAGTCCAATGCTGCTACCACAACTCCTTCCTGTAAAATGCTCTCCTCCTCCTCGGTACCAACCATGGGAGAAAAACTGCGAGATAAAGCATCGGCTTTAACATTCTTGGTACCAGGGATGTAAGTAACAGAAAAATTAAACCGAGAAAAAAAAAGTGCCCACCTAGCCTGATGGGCATTCAAGCGCTTGGCAGCATCCAGATAAATCAAATTTTTATGATCCGTGAAAACCTGAACCGGAAATTTAGCACCTTCCAAGAAATGCCGCCAATGTTCAAACGCGAGTTTAATAGCCAGCAATTCCCGTTTACCAACATCGTAATTAACTTCGGTTTCTGAAAATTTTTTCGAAAAAAAAGCACAGGGATGTACTCCATCCTTGTTCTCCTGAGACAAACCGACCCCCACCGAAGAAGCATCAACCTCGACCAAAAAAGGCTTGGTCTCATCAGGCTGCATAAGGATAGGTGTAGCGTCGGCGTCCCTGCCTCCTGCTAGGCAGGGACGCCGTTCCCCTCACCTCTCCGCTCCGTGCCCGGCGTCTTCCTCCCGCTCTGCTGGCAGCACGCACTGCTTCCCGGCCACTGTGCTTAGGGCGCGCGCTCCCCCTCTCTTAAAGGGGCCGCGCACGCCGTCCTAAGGAGTCCCCGGCCAATGGCCGGAGGATCTCACCATATATAAGGCACCTCCTCCAAAATGGAGGTGCCCGAGCAATGTTGTTGCAAAGCCTATCAACTCTGCTTCAGCCCTCAGGTCCCGTTACCAGATACCTGCCAATTACCTGCCAAATTCCTGCTTGATACCTGCCTGATACCTGTCTATCTGCTTGCATTCCTGCGGTCCGACAGTCTGCCTACCAGCACCTGCCAGTCTGTCTATGGATCAGTTTGCCCGCTCACCTGGGAGCGCCCACCTGCTACCTGCCTGCTAGCCTACCTGGAGGCTCTGCCGTCACTTGCCGTGACCACCTGCCAGCCAGCCGTGAGACTCTTACCCGCTCACCTGGGAGCGCTCACCTGCTATCCGCCTGCTAGCCTACCTGGAGGCTTAGCCGTCACTTGCTGTGACCACCTGCCTGTCCAGAGACTCTTGCCCGCTCACCTGGGAGCGCTCACCTGTTACCTGCCTGCTAGCCTACCTGGAGGCTCTGCTGTCACTTGCCGTGACCACCCGCCTGTCAAGAGACTGTTCCCGTTACTTGCCGTGTCCGTTCTGTCCTTCTACCCTGAGACTGTTCTTGTCACCTGCCGAGTCTACCTTCCCGCCTTCCCTGGGAGCCACCTGCCTCCTTACAAAGACTGCCCCTTTGTATAATAGCTCAGAGGTTCCACCTCCCAGACCCGTTACAGTTTGCTCAGGCCATGGACCCCAGTGGCACCCAAGCTCCCTCGCTCTCGGACCTATGTCATGAACTCTCCCGTCAGAGGTCCCAACAGGAGTCCATCCTGAGTCACCTGCGTAGTGTTAACTCCCGCCTGGACACATTGACTACCTTATCGGGCGCTGCCTCCATTCGCACACTTACTACCCCGGCACCGCCGCTGCCCATCAATACCATGGCAACTCTTCCCGGTCCCCGCCTCTCCTCCCCGCCTCGTTTTGGCGGAGATCCCGGCCAGGCACGGGGCTTCATTAACCAGTGCACTCTGCACTTCGAACTGTTGGCACACCAGTTTTCCACCGACTGAGCCAAAGTAGACTTCATCATGTCCCATCTCACGGGGGAGGCGCTGGCTTGGCTAAATCCTCTTTGGGAGAGAGGAGATCCCCTGGTGTCCAACCTGCCAGCCTTTCTCACGGCTTTCCGGAAAGTCTTCGACGAACCAGGATGGAAGACCTCATCCGCCTCATCTCTGCTACGCCTCCACCAAGGAAGTCTCACCGTGGGCCAATATGCCATACGATTCCGTACCCTTGCTTCGGAGCTTGCCTGGGATAACGACGCCCTGGTGTCCGTCTTCTGGGAGGGTCTGTCTGGCCGTATTAAAGATGAACTCGCCGGTCGGGACATTCCTACCACTCTCGACGACTTAATAACACTTGCCACCCGGATTGATATCCGGTTCCAGGAGGGCACCAAAGAGGTCACCCGTGCGAGGAGGTTTCCACGCCTTGCCCCTACCTTCCAGAGACCCGTCACTTCTGTTACTCCCCAGGCGCACTCACCCGAGCCTATACAGGTCGACCAGACCAAGATGGTCAAAACCCGTCAAGAATTACGCCGTGCCGAGGGGAGCTGCTTCTACTGTGGCAGTAAGGAGCACCGGATCCGTTCCTGCCCAGAGAGGTCGGGAAACGCCTGTGTCTAGGATCGCTCAGAGAGGTCGCCCTAGACAAAAGTAAACCCTCTCAATCTCTGATGCTGTCGGTCTCTATCATCTGCGGGGAGAACCGTTATTTTGAACTGGCTCAACTTGACTCTGGAGCTGCCTGAAATCTCATTTCTCAGTCCCTAGTAGAGAAATACCGCATTCCCACCAAACCTCTGGCTGTACCCTAATCTGTCGCCGCCGTGGATGGGGGTCTCTTACCACATCCCATCCAACTCATCACCGAATCCATAACTCTGCAGGTGGGAATGCTGCACTCTGAGAGCATCTTCTTCTATGTTCTGCCTGGACTCTCTCACGCCCTCTTGCTAGGCCTACCTTTGCTCCAGAGACAAGCACCCGTGCTTGATTGGCAGACCGGAGAAGTCCTTCGCTGGGGACAGGACTGCCATAAGACTTGTTTAGTTCACTTTAATCCTGCTCGTCCTTCTCCTACCCCAGCCAATCTACCCGGCCTACCGGTTCCCTATTGGTCTTATGCGGACGTCTTTAATAAAAGAGAAGCAGAGACATTACCCCCTCATAGACCATACGACTGATCAATCGACCTGATGCCCGGCGCTACTCCTCCCCGTGGGCGTATTTACCCTTTGTCCGCTGCTGAGACCCGGTCCATGTCTGAATATATTGAGGAGAATCTGGCCCGGGGATTTATCCGGAAATCTACCTACCCGGCGGGAGCAGGCTTCTTCTTCGTCAAAAAGAAGGATGGCTCACTCCGTCCATGTATAGACTGTAGAGGCCTTAACCAGATCACAGTGAAAATAAATACCCCTTTCCGCTCATTCCTGAATTATTTGACCGTCTGAGGGGGGCTAGAATCTTCACCAAGTTGGACCTCCGTGGGGCGTATAACCTGGTCCGTATCCGTCAGGGGGATAAATGGAAGACGGCATTCAACACCCGGGACGGCCACTATGAATACCTTGTAATGCCCTTCGGTCTCTGTAACGCTCCCGCCGTCTTTCAAGAGTTGGTCAATGACATCTTCCGTGACCTTCTCTACTCCTGCATGGTGGTGTACCTGGACGACATCTTGGTCTTCTCTCCGGATCTTCTCACTCACCGGAGGGACATTCATCAGGTCCTGCTCAGGCTCAGGCAAAACCACCTCTACGCTAAATATGAGAAGTGCCTCTTTGAGCAGACCTCGCTTCCGTTTCTGGGCTACATAATCTCTCAGACCGGCCTACGAATGGATCCTGAGAAACTGTCTGCCATCCAGAAGTGGCCCCGACCAGAGGGGTTGAAGGCTATTCAGCGGTTCCTGGGCTTCGCCAACTACTACCGCCTCTTCATTCCGCACTTCTCTTCCCGGACTGCCCCTATCTCTGCGCTCACCCGTAAGGGCGCTAATCCCAGAGAATGGCCGCCCGAAGCAGAGGAGGCCTTCCTTTCCTTAAAACAAGCTTTCTCCTCTGCTTCTGTGCTGCATCATCCGGACGGCAACAAACAATTCTTCATAGAGGTTGACGCTTCCTCCTCCGGAGCCGGAGAGGTACTTACCCAAAAGTCATCTTCCGGAAGAATGGTAACCTACTGCTTCTTCTCCAAACTCTTCTCCTCTTCTGAGCGCAATTATGCTATA
The DNA here is from genome assembly GCF_046119375.1 of Phyllobates terribilis. NCBI lineage: Eukaryota > Metazoa > Chordata > Amphibia > Anura > Dendrobatidae > Phyllobates > Phyllobates terribilis. The sequence goes on from NW_027362771.1 coordinate 197,765,775, forward strand.
GGAGACCGAGAATTATTGGTCATTAAGCTGGCACTGGAGGATTGGCGTTACCTGCTCGAGTGGGCTCTTCACCCGGTAATAATTTACACGGACCACAAGAACTTGGCTTACCTCCAGAGCGCCCAGAGACTTAACCCGCGCCAAGCCCGGTGGTCCTTGTTCTTCGCCCGCTTTGATTTCATTCTTCATTTTCGCCCGGCAGACAAAAACGTCAAAGCTGATGCCTTGTCCCGATCGTTTTTGGTCTCTGATCTTGAGGAGGAGCCTAAGCACATCATCGAGCCCGCCAGAGTAATGCAGGTGGCCCCCGTGAATCTAAATCGTCTTCCTCCCGGAAAGACGTTCGTAACAGTACCTGATCGTGAGAAGGTCCTACACTGGGGACACTCGTCTAAGCTAGCTGGCCACGCTGGTCAGAAGAAGACCCTCCTGCTTATTACCAGGCATTACTGGTGGCCTACCCTGCACAAGGACGCAATAGATTTTATTTCAGCCTGTGTGTCCTGCGCCCGCAACAAGGTTCCGAGACACCTGCCAGCCGGCCGCCTCCTTCCTCTTCCTGTACCTGCTGCCCCGTGGCAGCATATAGCTATGGACTTTATAACGGACCTCCCTGTCTGTGCCGGTTGTACGGTCATTTGGGTTGTCGCTGACCGCTTTTCCAAGATGGCTCACTTCATTCCCCTGCCGTGTCTCCCGTCTGCATCTGAGATAGCTAAAGACTTTATCCATCATGTTTTCCGTCTTCATGGTCTTCCTCTCCACATTGTATCCGACCGAGGGGTTCAGTTCACCTCTCGCTTTTGGCGAGCCATGTGTAAATTGCTGGGGGTCACCTTGGACTTTTCTTCTGCTTATCACCCACAGTCCAATGGCCAAGTAGAGCGGATCAACCAAATTTTAACCTGTTTCCTCCGGCACTTTGTTAATGCTCACCATTCCGATTCGGTGGATCTTTTACCATGGGCCGAATATTCCTACAATAATCACGAGAGCGAATCTTCCACCAAATCCCCGTTTTTTGTAGTCTTCGGTCAGCATCCTCAGATCCCGTTTCCCATCTCCACCTCGGTGGACAATCCGGCTGCAGAATCTCTCGTAAGCGAATTTTCCTCCATTTGGGAGAGTACCCGATCCGCACTTCTTCGGTCATCCGAGCGGATGAAAAAAGAGGCTGACAAAAGACGTCTGGATCCACCACATTTCCGTCCTGGAGATAAAGTCTGGCTCTCGTCCAAATATGTCCGGCTCAAGATTCCTTCCTACAAGTTAGGGCCTCGGTTCATCGGCCCACTGGAAGTTATCAAACAAATCAACCCGGTGGCCTATAAATTGAAACTCCCAGCCAACTTGCGGATTCCTAACTCCTTCCATGTATCTCTACTCAAACCCGTGGTACTTAACTCTTTTTCCAAGTCTACAGGTACGCCTCCTGCTCCGGTTTCCGCTGAAAACGAGTTTGAGGTAGAGCACATTCTGGCCACCAAAAGGGTAAGAAGAAAGTCCTTTTTTCTAGTGGATTGGAAGGGGTTTGGTCCTGAGGAGAGAACGTGGGACCCCGGACGAACATCCATGCCACTCTCATCCTTGATAAATTTCTCTCTGGCCTAAAAAAGGGGGGGCCTAAAGGGGGGGGTACTGTAGCGTCGGCGTCCCTGCCTCCTGCTAGGCAGGGACGCCGTTCCCCTCACCTCTCCGCTCCGTGCCGGCGTCTTCCTCCCGCTCTGCTGGCAGCGCGCGCTGCTTCCCGGCCACTGTGCTTAGGGCGCGTGCGCGCGCGCTCCCCCTCTCTTAAAGGGGCAGCGCACGCCATCCTAAGGAGTCCCCGGCCAATGGCCGGAGGATCTCACCATATATAAGGCACCTCCTCCAAAATGGAGGTGCCCGAGCAATGTTGTTGAAAAGCCTATCAACTCTGCTTCAGTCCTCAGGTCCCGTTACTAGAGATGAGCGTTGTTCTACTCGAACTGTTCGCCAATCTCAAATTCGAGCTGTTTTGGGCGGTGTTCGAGCCGTTCGGCGAACACGAACGATTTGAGAAAAATTCGGCTGTTCGAGGTTATGTTCGATAACTGTTCGTGCACCAAAATCATAACTGGATTTTTTCTCAGTAATGATGAAAATTAATGTTAATACGCAGTTTGAGTGTACAGCGGGGTGGGGGGAGGGGCAGGGGATGGATCTCTGCAGGAATAATGAAGATCTACATTTTTTTTTCTCTTTCCCACATTTGCAGTGGGGAGGTGCAGTCTGTCAGCCTATCAGCAGCGCACACACTGAGCGAACTGCTGTTTTTCACACAAGCAAGGGCATGTGTCATTGGCAGTGTATGTCACATGTCCTTGACCTATAAGACCAAGCCATTTTCCCCGTCGCCACCATTTTCTCACTGCTGCAGCTGCGTATGAGACGGCACCGCTGTTGCTGTGTGCGCTATACCTTGTTAATTTCAAGCCAATTTTCGCACAAATCTACAGATATCTTGGGAGTAGGGAATAGTTGTGATTGCAGTCCTTTTAAGGGCTAGGTTACAGCATTTCCTACGACTTTTATCAGGCAGGTCTGTGCTCTTAAATAGATAGATTGTGGGAGTAAAGACTAATTGTAATTGCAGTCCTTTTCAGGACTAGGTTACATCAGTTCCTATAAGTTTTTGCCAGGCAGGTCTGTGCCAGTGCTGTGCAAGTTTTTTTTCACAGCATTTGGCTGAATCTAGCAAAGCTAATCCTTTTGGGCCTATTGCAGAGTGTGTTAGTCAGTGGAGTAGCCTACCTGTGTTGCAAGATATACCACCTGTGTATAGAATACCAATTTTTTTACTGCACCTAGTGAAGTAAAATCTTTTCGGCATAGCATCATTCTATTAGTCCATCTATACTGACCTCCATCAGGTTGCAAATTGAATATAATTTTTTTCTGCATCTAGCTCTGAAAAAATATTTGGGCTTCTAGCAGTGTGTGGGACTTGTTCTATTAGTCCATCTATACTGACCTCCATCAGGTTGCAAACTGAATATAATTTTTTTCTGCATCTAGCTCTGAAAAAATATTTGGCCTTCTAGCAGTGTGTGGGACTTTCTCTATTAGTCCATCTATACTGACCTCCATCAGGTTGCAAATTAAAAATAATTTTTATCTGTGTCTACCTCTGAAAAAATATTTGGGCTTCTAGCTGTGTGTGGGACTTGTTCTATTAGTCCATCTATAATGACCTCCATCAGGTTGCAAACTGAATATAATTTTTTTCTGCATCTAGCTCTGAAAAAATATTTGGCCTTCTAGCAGTGTGTGGGACTTCTCTATTAGTCCATCTATACTGACCTCCATCAGGTTGCAAATTAAAAATAATTTTTTTTCTGCATCTACCTCTGAAAAAATATTGGGCTTCTAGCTGTGTGTGGGACTTGTTCTATTAATCCATCTATACAGACCTCCATCAGGTTGCAAACTGAATATAATTTTTTTCTGCATCTACCTCTGAAAAAATATTTGGGCTTCTAGCTGTGTGTGGGACTTGTTCTATTAGTCCATCTATACTGACCTCCATCAGGTTGCAAACTGAATATAATTTTTTTCTGCATCTAGCTCTGAAAAAATATTTGGCCTTCTAGCAGTGTGTGGGACTTTCTCTATTAGTCCATCTATACTGACCTCCATCAGGTTGCAAATTAAACATAATTTTTATCTGCATCTAGCTCTGAAAAAATATTTGGCCTTCTAGCAGTGTGTGGGACTTTCTCTATTAGTCCATCTATACTGACCTCCATCAGGTTGCAAATTAAAAATAATTTTTATCTGCATCTACCTCTGAAAAAATATTTGGGCTTCTAGCTGTGTGTGGGACTTGTTCTATTAGTCCATCTATACTGACCTCCATCAGGTTGCAAACTGATAATAAGTTTTTTCTACATCTAGCTCTGAAAAAATATTTGGCCTTCTAGCAGTGTGTGGGACTTTCTCTATTAGTCCATCTATACTGACCTCCATCAGGTTACAAACTGAATATATATTTTTTCTGCATCTACCTCTGAAAAAATATTGGGCTTCTAGCTGTGTGTGGGACTTGTTCTATTAATCCATCTATACAGACCTCCATTAGGTTGCAAACTGAATATAATTTTTTTCTGAATCTAGCTCTGAAAAAATATTTGGCCTTTTAGCAGTGTGTGGGACTTTCTCTATTAGTCCATCTATACTGACCTCCATCAGGTTGCAAATTAAAAATAATTTTTATCTGCATCTACCTCTGAAAAAATATTTGGGCTTCTAGCATTGTGTGGGACTTGTTCTATTAGTCCATCTATACTGACCTCCATCAGCTTGCAAACTGAATATCATTTTTTTCTGCATCTAGCTCTGAAAAAATATTTGGCCTTCTAGCAGTGTGTGGGACTTGTTCTATTAGTCCACCTATACTGACCTCCATCAGGTTGCAAATTCAAAATAATTTTTTGTCTGCATCTAGCTCTGAAAAAATATTTGTCCTTCTAGCAGTGTGTGGGACTTTCTCTATTAGTCCATCTATACTGACCTCCATCAGGTTGCAAACTGAATATATTTTTTTTCTGCATCTACCTCTGAAAAAATATTTGGGCTTCTAGCTGTGTGTGGGACTTGTTCTATTAGTCCATCTATACTGACCTCCATCAGGTTGCAAATAGAATATAATTTTTTTCTGCATCTAACCCAGCCAATAGTTTTGGCCTAATACCACAGTTTGGCCACTCAGCTCTGCTCGGTTCCCATCCATTGTTTTTTTGTGCAAACAACTCCAGAGTTGTGAATTAGTTAACCACCAAAATGAGTGGAAAAAGGCCTGCTGCTGGTGGAAAGGGGAATAGGCGTGTTGGGAATGGGAAAAAAGGTTGTGTCCGTGGGCTAGGTGTTAAAGCAACAATAACATCTGCAGAAGAAAGACCATCTTCCAGCCAAACTAAAATGTCTACTTCTTTTAGCGGACAATGTGATAAGATCCGTTTCTTATGGCCACGCCAATCGCTACAAATTCCAGATGAGGCACAAAAACAGCAGGTGCTTCAACGGATATCAAGTGCTCCTTTAAGTGGGCTCTCCTCCACATCAACTTCAACATCACAAATACTCCAGTCCTCAAAGGTGTCACCCCAATCGCACTTGCTTCCTCACAGCTCCCAAATCTCCAGCTGCCCGTCTGAGTATGAGGTAGAACAGATGGTTGAGTCTGCAGAGCTGTTTACTCATACTATAGCCTGGGAATCAGAGGTCGACTCCAGCGCTTCTGTGAATCCAGACGAGGAAATGATCTGCACTGATGCCCAGAATCTTTATGAGTCGGATCCAGGACCAGACGCAGAAGGTTCTGACCATAATGTAGACCCTCATTCCCAAACTGTAACTCCTGTTGGTGGAGACAATGAGGAAGACGATGATGAGACTCAAATACCTGATTGGAGCGACAACTTTAGTTTTCTGTCAGGGCAGGAACAGGTTGGCTCTGAGGACGACGGGTGTGATAACGCACAGGGTGATGATGATGAGGTTGGAGATCCCACTTACTGTCAACCCACAGTCAGCCAAGAGCTTACAGGTCGAACTTGATGGACGCAAGTCTTTATTCGGCTTTACAAACTATGTACTATGTACTATGTACTATGTATGTAAGAGATGAGGTCAGCAGAGGAGGTGGAGGAAGATGCTAGTGACGACGAGGTCAGGTTGCGCCTTCCTGGACAGAGACGTAGTACTGGAAGCACGTCAACAACTGCATCCTCAAACACAACTCTGCCTCTCACCACAAGTCGTGGTGGCTTTTCAGGTCGCATGGGTGCTAAGCCTTGCATAGCCTGGGCATTTTTTCAGATCGATAAAGATGACCCAACTCGTGTTATCTGTAATATTTGTCAGCAAAAGCTAAGTAGGGGCCAAAAAATACATAGTTTCAGTACTTCATGCATGAACCGGCACATGGACATGAAGCATAAGTTGCAGTGGGAAGCTCAGTGTGCTACAATGCGGCCTAGCCGGCCGGGCCAACCACTGTCTGCCATATCTTGTGCATCCGCGGCCTCTTAATCCTCTGTGACTGGGGGGACAGCAGTCACACCTGTTTTGGGGCGCAGACCTGCCACCTCTTTACCCGCAACAGCCAGCGTGATTGGCAGGTTATCATTTTCTTTGGAGGTGGTAACACCAGCTGGTGTTGCGCGCTGTCCGACATCGATAGCACCACCTTTGGATCAAGGCAACCTAACATGTCCGCCTGCATCTTCCTCACAGACCGGCAGTTTGCCGGGGACACCCTTATCAACCCCGTCTAAGCACAATAGCCAGCCCTCGGTCCCTCAGATGTGGACAAGTAAAAGAACATTTCCTCCTAGCCATGAGAAAGCTAAGAGGTTGAATTTCACCATCTCCAAGCTCTTGGCTACAGAAATGCTGCCTTTCCGCCTGGTGGACACAGAGGATTTTCGAGACCTTATGTCCGTCGCAGTGCCCCAGTACCAGATGCCCAGTCGGCACTACTTCTCAAAGAAAGGTGTGCCTGCGCTCCACCAGCATGTCGCACACAACATCACCGCTTCTTTGAGAAACTCTGTGTGTGACAGGGTGCATTTCACCACAGACACTTGGACGAGTAGGCATGGACAGGGGCGTTACATGTCGCTGACTGGGCACTGGGTAACTATGGTGACAGCAGGACAAGGGGCTGCTGTCCAAGTCTTGCCGTCCCCACGAGTTGTGCTTCAATCCACTTTATGTCAAAGGTCCTCCACTGCTTCTGCCTCCTCAACCTCCTCTCGGTCTTCCACCTGCACCCAAAGCCTGTCTGGTCATGCCACAAGCTTTCTAACTGCGCAGAAGAGATCCTGCACACCTCCTTACTATGCTGACAGTAGGGCTCAAAGTCATCAGGTGGTTTTTACTTTGAAATGTCTGGGAAATGTGAGTCACACAGCTGAGGAGTTGTGGTCAGCTCTGGAGAACCAATTTCATGAATGGTTGTCTCCACTGGACCTGAAACCAGGGAAGGCCGTGTGCGACAATGCTGCAAACCTGGGTGCGGCCCTTCGCCGGGGCAATGTCACACACGTGCCTTGTATGGCTCACGTGTTGAACCTGGTTGTCCAGCAATTTTTAGCCCACTATCCCAGACTAGATGGCCTTCTGCAGAGGGCATGGTCGCTGTGTGCTCACTTCCGCCGTTCGCATCCCGCAGCTCAGCGACTTACATCTCTACAGAAGTCGTTGGGCCTGCCACTTCACCGGCTAAAATGCGATGTGCTTACCCAGTGGAATTCAACTCTGCACATGTTGCAGCGACTGTGGCAGCACCGACAAGCCCTGGTGCAATACGTTCTGACGTATAGCCTGGGCCAACGAGATCCAGAGGTGGGGCAAATCACGCTGGAGGAGTGGTCTCAGATCAGGGACCTATGCACCCTTCTGCACAGTTTTGAAATGGCGACGAAGATGTTTAGTGCTGACGTTGCCATTATCAGCATGACTATTCCGGTGATTTACATGCTGGAGCACATGTTAAACAGAATTCGGAGTCAGGTGGTGGCACAAGAGGAGGTGGAGGAAGTAGAGGAGGAGGAGTTGTATGCGGAAGGGCTAACATCTGCAAGGTCCAGACGGTCGGCAGCACCAAGGCAGCAGGCATGTGAGGGTGGGGGAGATGGTTTTACCAGGGCGCATGGTAGCAGCCAAACTAGTGAGGAAGGTGCAGGAGCCCAGGAAGAAGTGGAGGACGAACTGATGGAAGACTCATCAGATGAGGGAGACCTTGATCACATTTCTGTTGTGCGAGGTTGGGGGGAGAGGACAGAGGAAGGAAGCATGATTGTTACCTCGCCACCAACACAACAGGGACTTGGTGCTCCTGGATGCGCAACACACATGAGTGCCTTCTTGCTGCACTACCTGCAACATGACCCTCGAATTGTGAGAATTAGAAATAATCCTGACTACTGGGTTGCCACACTGTTAGATCCCCGTACAAAAGTAAATTTGCCAAAATTATTCCTGCCATAGAAAGGGATGCACGCATGCAGGAGTATCAGCAGAGACTGTTGCAGAATCTTACATGTGCTTTTCCACAAAACACCAGTGGTGCACGTAGTGAATCTCACAGTTCCAACTTGCCAACCGTGGGACCGTCAAGTGTTCAGCACTCAAACCGTAACAGAACCACAGTATCTGCTGGTAACATCAATTTTGCGGAATCATTTCACCACTTTTTTAGCCCATCCTTTGCAAGGCCACAGGAGACAAGAAGTCTGACACATAGTCAACGCCTAGAGACGATGGTACAGGAGTATCTCCAAGTAAACATTGAAGCCATGACTGTGTCACTGGACCCTTGCTCTTTTTGGGCTTCCAGTCTGGATAAATGGCCGGAGCTAGCCACTTACGCCTTGGAGATCTTGTCATGCCCCGCAGCCAGCGTTCTGTCTGAACGTGTGTTCAGCGCTGCTGGTGGTGTGCTGACAGATAAGCGCACGCGGCTCTCCACTGATAATGTAGACAGACTCACATTCATAAAGATGAACAAATCATGGATCCGAAACGACTTTTCTTCCCCTGTGTCATCCTGGGGAGAGTAAAAGCTTGATGATTGGTTAAAATCACCCTACCAACCGTTTTAAGCTTTCAAATTACTAATCATGTTTATCTGTATCTTGGCTGGAAAATAATTTGGGCTTTGTAGCAGTGTGCAGCACTGATTCTATTAGGCCATCTATAATAAGCTCCACCAGATTTAAAATTACTAATCATGTTTATCTGTATCTTGGCTGGAAAATAATTTGGGCTTTGTAGCAGTGTGCAGCACTGATCCTATTAGGCCATCTATACTAAGATACACCAGATTTAAAATTAATAATAATTTTTAGCTGCATCTAGCCCGGAAAATAATTTTGGGGCTCCGAGATACGCAAGACACATAAGTGCCTTCTTGCTGCACTACCTGCAACATGACCCTCATATTGTCAGAATTCGAAGTAATCATGACTACTGGGTTGCCACACTCTTAGATCCCCCAAACTTTTCGATCAACCTTTTCATTTTAATAAAGACCAAAAAAATTGTCATTTTTGAAATTATAAGCATTAGCAGGTTATTAGAAACTGAAATCAAACAGTTTTCAACTCAAAACTTTATTCTAGGTGATGTTACATTTTCACATAGGACCACTTGTTCGAAAGGAGCTTCTGAACTCTCTCGTCCATTGAATTTGTCAGGTTTTGGATGGTTTCTGCTTCAATTGTTTTGCATGAGGACAAAATACCCTCCCAGAGCTGTTGCTTAGATGTGAACTGCCTCCCGCCATCATAGACACTCCTTTTGATGATGCTCCAGAGGTTCTGAATGGGGTAGAGGTCAGGGGAGCATGGGGGTCACACCATAAGTTTGTCCACTTTTATGCCCATATCAGCCAGAGATGCAGATGTTTTATGTGCAGCATGAGATGGTGCATTATCATGCAAAAAAATGATCTTGCTGTGAAATACACGGTTCTTCTTCTTGAACCATGGCAGGAAGTGCTGTTTGAGAAAATCCACATACATTATGGAGTTCATCTTTAGCGCCTTCAGGGATCCTAAAGGGGCCGACAATCTCTCTCCCCATGATTCCAGCCCAAAACATTACTCCACCTCCTCCTTGTTGGCGCTGTAGCCGTGTTTGCGTGGGGTGTCCATCAACCAGCCATCCTCCACTCCATCCATCTGGACCATCGAGCGCTGCACGGCACTCATCCGTGAACAAAACAGTTTTGAAATCAGTCTTCATGTAATGTTTAGCCCACTGGAGCCGTTTCTGCTTGTGTGAAGTGGATAGAGGAGGTCGACAGGATGGCGTATGCACAGCTGCAAACCTCTGAAGGATCCTGCATCTTGTTGTTCGTGGGACGTTGGAGGCACCAGCAGCTTCAAAAACTTGTCTGCTGCTATGACAAGGCTTTTTTTGCCGCTGCTCTTTTAACCTGACGTAATTGCCTGTAGGAAAGAGTCCTCAATTTGCCCTTATCAGCACGCACACGTGTGTACTGTGAATCAGCTACATACTTCTTGATTGCCAAGACACTTCATCCTGATCATCGCACAATGTTGATTGTAGTCATGCCTTGACCTAAACACTCCACAATTTGTTGCTTCTCAGCAGCCGACACATCCTTTTTCTTTCCCATTTTGGCAGAAAATGTAGGCTGCTTAATAATGTGAGACAGCCTTCTTAAGTAGTCTTGCCTTTCATTGGACACACCTGCCAAACTAATTAGCACAGGTGTCTGCAATTGCTTACAGTGATATAAAGAGCCCTGACACACATCACCATCAATGAGTTTAATTGACAAACAAACAAATTCTTCCCTTATCACTCCTAAACACTTTTTGCATAATAATTTGGAACACAGTGTACATGTGCTTTTCCACAAAACACCAGTGGTTCACGTAGTGAATCTTACAGTTCTAACTTGCCAACCGTGGTCTGTATGGAGTTGTTCAATAAAGGGCCCAAAATTAAGATAACATAGATGGGAGAGGTCTCTATGAATAGGAATTCCTAAGTATTTGATACCCTGTGAGGGCCAGGCAAAGGGAAAGTTGGACTGGATGGAATCCTATATGGATTTGGGGAGGGAGACATCGAGGGCCTCAGACTTCGCTGCATTGATTTTAAAATTTGACCATGTAACAAAGTGATCTATTTCAGCCATAACAGCATGGATGGATATATGTGATTGAGTGATATATACTAGGACATCATCAGCAAATAGAGAGCACTTGTACTCGGTGCCTCCCACCTCAATCCACCTAATATTGGGGTTATGGCGAATTGATGAGAGCAGGTGCTCCGTCACTAGGATGTATAAGAGAGGGGACAGAGGACATCCCTGCCTTGTCCCATTGGTGATTGTGAAAGGTGATGAAAATGTTCTGATGCACCCCCTGGGCCTTGGGACACCCGGAGCCGGACCCTTTTTGGTGGATGCTGGTGGTTGTAGTCTTCGTGGCGGCGACCCGGTTCCGTGGCTCAGGGTGGTCAAACCAGTGGCGGAACTATTTATGTGGTTTTGATGTTTAAATGTCCGACTACGCCACCCGTGGATTGCGGTCAGAGTGAACCGCCGCTGCAGGGCAGACCGCTGAGGCTGGTGTTGTGGGTGCAGCAGAGCGTAGCATAACTCCCCACGGGAGGAGTATAGCCTCAGGGCAGTGTATGCGGAGGATGGGGGTGATGGTGCAGGGCAGCAGCAGTAACGACACGGAGTCAGTGATGCAGTCCAGGGCCTTTACTCACAGTTCTTATTATCCAGACCACGTCTGCAGGTAACGGCTGCCCACGTCGTACTGTGCTCACCAGGTGAGGGGCTCAGACAACTCCCAGATAACTTTGGAGCGCTTCACAGGAACCCCTTTGTGTGTCCTTTGTCTGGCCTTTCTTACCAACCCTTCTGTCTGGCTGCCTCGGGCCTCCTCTTGGTAAACTTGGTGCCAGTTTCCCTGACCCTATGTGGTGCCTTCCTAGCGGGTGTAGCGAGGGGCTGCGCCACATAAAATGTCACAGCCTCCAGTTTCTAGCTGAGGGTCGTTTCCTGCCTCAACTAGTTTCGGGGACCGGTCTCCCCCTTTGGCCTGACCCCTCCAAGCAGGTGGATTCGGGCGTGCGGTGGCGACTCGCCCGTCCGCACCCCTGGGATCCCTTCGTTCCTCGTTCCTGGAGCCTTCTCCGCTCCTCTTCCAGGCCTGGGCCTCTGTTACTAGGCCCACCTCCGGAGCAGAGCTCATGCAGAGCCCCTGCTCCCTGCCACTTCTGCTCAGACTTCTCTGCACTGAACTAAGATGGTGCCCACCTTTTATACTCCCTTTTCAATGCACCCAGGAACTGCTTCCTCCCTGCTCCTGCACTACAGGGTTCCCCTTCCTCAGTGTTCCCTCCCCCCACTCCAGCCAGGGACAGGGACTGTCGTGCCCATCTCAGGGGCATATTGGTCGCCCTGCCCCATGGCAATGTGGTGTAATGCATGCAGGTGTCGGGTCCTGATCCACACTCCATCCTTACCTGAGAGTGAGATATCACACCTCTGGGTGAGGTGCAATACCTCTGTAGCAACCGAGCCCTCAGGGTGCTACAGTTCCATTTATCTTCAGCCTAGGTGACGTATTGCGATACAGGGCCGTGATTTTGGCTATAAACGGGTCCCCTAGACCCCTACCCCAAGATTTTTAAGAGAATCATATATGGCGTGCCAGGAGACTCTATGGAATGCTTTCTCAGCCTCCAACGAGAGTATCTAATTACAAATTTTTAACTGCATCTAGCCCAGGAATTACGTTGTGCCTAGTAGCAGTGTCTGCTAGTCAGCGGATTATCCCGGCTGTTAAGAAAGCTACACCACCTGTAGTTTGGACACTTAATTTTTTCAAAGGAAATGCTTCGGGACCACGGGATACTCAGTGAAGAGCATCAGGAGGCACCCCAAGGCATAGGGGCTGGGACTGGCAGTAGGATGCCTTGCGGTGCACAGCCGAGCTCGATCCTTATAAAAGCTTTTTAACTGCAGCAGCTTTAGTGGACGCTACTGGAGCTGGAATTACGCGGCTGCTGGCATGAGACTTGCCCTCCAATAGATCCTTGTAAATGGATTTAAACTGTATTCATTCAAATTAGAGAGACAATTTAAATTAAAAAGCTTAGAGCTGCCTCCACCAAAGGGGGGCTCGCTCGACCCACCAGCAGACAGGCACCAGTATTGGGAGAGGGGGGCTGGCCGTCAGGGTTCACCGCGGCTCTGGCACAAACCCGGCGACACGGAGGTGGCACGGGCAGGAGCGGACTGAACGTGTCGGCTTCTCACTTTTTGGATTTTAGAAGGGCATGACAAGCCTATATCTGTGTCTCCCCCTCCTTTTACTCCTCCACCTCTTTTCTTTTCTCATGACTATATGTACTTGTCACTTTTCCATGTGTTAGTTGTGTCTTCTGAGCAGTTTGTCAGCTTTTGGACACCTTTGAAGGTGTTTTCTATGTGTTTCTATGTGTTTTTGTTTGCCTGCCACTGGTTTTAACGGTGTTCAAAGGTGTTCGACGAACAGTTCGGCGAACACACAGGTGTTCGACGAACCGAACCGAACTCGAACACTACGGGGGTGGCTCAACACTACCCGTTACCAGATACCTGCCAGTTACCTGCCAAATTCCTGCTTGATACCTGCCTGATACCTGTCTATCTGCTTGCATTCCTGCGGTCCGACAGTCTGCCTACCAGCACCTGCCAGTCTGTCTATGGATCAGTTTGCCCGCTCACCTGGGAGCGCCCACCTGCTACCTGCCTGCTAGCCTACCTGGAGGCTCTGCCGTCACTTGCCGTGACCACCTGCCAGCCAGCCGTGAGACTCTTACCCGCTCACCTGGGAGCGCTCACCTGCTACCCGCCTGCTAGCCTACCTGGAGGCTTAGCCGTCACTTGCTGTGACCACCTGCCTGTCCAGAGACTCTTGCCCGCTCACCTGGGAGCGCCCACCTGCTACCTGCGTGTTAGCCTACCTGGAGGCTTAGCCGTCACTTGCTGTGACCACCTGCCTGTCCAGAGACTCTTGCCCGCTTACCTGGGAGCGCTCACCTGTTGCCTGCCTGCTAGCCTACCTGGAGGCTCTGCTGTCACTTGCCGTGACCACCCGCCTGTCAAGAGACTGTTCCCGTTACTTGCCATGTCCGTTCTGTCCTTCTACCCTGAGACTGTTCTTGTCACCTGCCGTGTCTACCTTCCCCCCTTCCCTGGGAGCCACCTGCCTCCTTACAAAGAATGCCCCTTTGTATAATAGCTCAGAGGTTCCACCTCCCAGACCCGTTACAATAGGGGCAGAACTGAACCTCTCCTTGAGATACACAAAAGCTTCAATGGCCTCAGTAGTCTACTGGACAGTATTCGCACCTTTCCTGGTGAGATCAGCGGCTTAACAATTCTAGAAAAATTCTTAAAAAATTTTCTGTAATAATTGGCGAAACCTAAAAATCTCTGTATCAATTTCAAACCAATAGGCCTAGGCCATTCCTGCACAGCCTGAACCTTCAACGGGTCCATCTCAAAGCCCTCGCTGGAGATAATGTAGCCCAAAAAACTAATTCTCTGCACAGCAAACTCACATTTCTCCAGCTTAGCAAAAAGTGAATTGTCACTCAATAACTGCAATACCTCACGTACGCTCTGCCAATGAGACTCCAGATCTGGCGAATAAATCAAAATGTCATCCAAATACACAATCACATTCTTACCAATCAAAGGTCTCAGGATGGCATTAATAAGGTTCTGAAAAAACATGGGTGCATTGGTAAGACCAAAAGGCATCACCAGATTCTCAAAATGACCTACCGGAGTGTTAAAAGCAGTTTTCCATTCATCACCCTCCTTTATTCGTAACAAATTGTATGCCCCCCGGAGATCAGTTTTAGAGAACCACTTGGCCCCCACTAACTGGTTAAACAGGTCAGGAATTAACGGCAATGGGTAGGAATTGCGTACGGTAATTTTATTAATTTCTCGAAAGTCCAGACATGGACATAAACCGCCGTCCTTTTTTTTTTACAAAAATAAATCCAACAGTCACAGGTGACTTAGAATGTCTAATGTGACCAGCAGCCAAGCTCGTCTGTATGTATTCCTCTAAGGCCATTCTCTCAGGGATAGTCAGATTAAATAAGCGACTCTTGGGAAGAGTAGCTCCAGGAACAAACTCAATGGTGCAATCATAGCCCCTATGAGGAGGTAAAACTTGCGACTCCTCCTCTGAAAAAACCTTCCAAAAATCCTGAATAGGTACAGGTAATTCCCCTTTTTCCACAGCCGCAATGCGACCATTACAACAATTATCATAGCACTTAGGACTCCATGACTAAATCTCATTAGTAGACCAGTCCAGTAAAGGAATGTGCAGTTTTAACCAAGGCAAACCTAAAACTACTGGAGAAGGTAAATTATTTAATACCACCAAATCCAAATTTTCCTGGTGAATACCATTGATAGTGAGGGGAAATTCAGCAACCTTGTGAGTAATACATTTCAAAGGAGTGTTGTCAATAGCAATCACAGAAATAGGTGATGACAAAGGTTTGGATTCCAATTTAAGTTTTTCCAAAAAACCCTTATCAATCACATTAAGTGTTGAACCACAATCCACAAATACCTGAAATTCAATCAAATCTTCCTGCAATAAGGTACTCCCTGAAAGAAATACTCCCTTGGAATTCAAACAAGCAATACGGGCGTAACTGACCTTTTTTTTTTCTTTGCATAAACGAAGCTCACAGTTCTTAATTAAATGGTCATATTTACCACAGTAAAAACACAATCCCTTGGAAAACCTGTGGTCTCTTTCCTGAGAGCGGAGTGACATCGCCCCAACCTCCATCGGTTCTCCGTCGTCCGAGCAGACCCTCTGAAGACTAGGAGCTGCCATTGCAGGAATTTTCTCATCATTAACCCTGGCACCCAGTCTCCTGTCCATGCGTATAGCTAATTGCATGGCCTCTTGCAATGTCACAGGTGTAGGAAATGCAATCAGCAGATCTTTAACCCTTTCACTTAGACCGGCAGGAAACGAACATTTTAACGCCAAATCATTCCATTTCACTTCTGAAGACCACCTTTGAAGTGTGTACAATTATTTTCAACATCACCTGACCCCTGCTTCAAACGTCTCAGTTCTGTCTCAGCAGATGAGACTCGATCAGGATCGTCATACAATAACCCCATAGCAGAAAAAAAATCCTCCACTGATCTAAAACACGGATTATTAGGTTGGAGAGAAAAGGCCCACCCCTGTGGTTCCTTGCGCAAAAGTGACATGATAAACCCAATGCGCTGTGTTTCATTCCCAGAGGACCTG
Organism: Phyllobates terribilis; assembly: GCF_046119375.1. Lineage (NCBI taxonomy): Eukaryota > Metazoa > Chordata > Amphibia > Anura > Dendrobatidae > Phyllobates > Phyllobates terribilis. The sequence continues at coordinate 197,781,641 of NW_027362771.1, forward strand.
GGTCTCAAACGAAAATATAATAAACAAGTATTTTTAAAGGAAAAAAAATCTTGTTGTTTACCATCAAAAATATCAGGCAGTCCGACCTTTGGTTCCACAAAATGCGCTCCAGGACAGCTACTCACGTGTTGCTGGAGATCGGCCACCTCTAGAGACAATCCCTGCAGGCGTTGAGCCAACTCTTGAACAGACACCATACTGATCCCAGGATTTCTTTCCAAGTTTAGTTTTGGCTGGACTTACTATTATGATCTGCTTCAAGAACTAAGGAAAGAAAGGGAATCTGTCCCTACAATAAGACTAAGCTGATTCCCTACTTTGCAGCGGGCGACCTGTTCCTTGTGAACTGACCTGCCTTCGTCCTCAGCTAGTCTGAACGCAGACCTATAGAATAAAGGGAGGGGTCCCTAAAGGAACTAAAACTAAGGACTGGGACAAAATTGGACACCTTCTAGCAGATGTTGTAGCGGAGCAAAAAGACAAACAGACAAAATGTACTTAGAGGTCCAAAGGACCAAACAAACTAGAGAGATAGGTACAAAAGCACCTGGCTAGATAGAGAGTCAAATAACACTGAAGTCGAGCAAAGCCAGAAGGGTGGAGCTGGAATAAATATGCAGCAGGTCACGTGACCAAAATAGAAAAAAACTAACAGGAGAATTCTAACAACTATCTTCTATATGCCACGATCACTATAGATCGCTGCATATAGAAGATAGCAAAGGGTTAACATCATTGGGACCTGATCCAATCAGGTCCCGATGATGTCCCCTGTCAGAGCTGTCGCTCTGAACCACAACCGCAGCACTTGCATGACCCTGAGGGTCCTGAGGGCTGCGGGACCACCGACCGTTCATAAACGTCGGAGCTGCACAGAGCCCAGGCAGCACCGATGTTTATGTACAGTGGGCGGTCGGGAAGAGGTTAACATTTTACAACCTTATCTGAACATGTGGTGTGTTAGACATGGTCAGACACATCCTGTTTCATTTATGATGGAGGGATTCTGAAAGTCACAAAGCCTATTTTTATAGGGCCATCAGGCGGCCTTTACTATTCATAAAGGGCCAGCAGTCGGCTCTCACTATTCTTAGAGAGCCATCAGCCGGCTATGCTTTGTTGTTCCCATTACTAAAGAGTGGGTCTCCTATACCGTTATTGCGTATGCAGTGAGTGGCAGGGCTGCCCAAATTTGGACTCTCCTCAATACCCCTTTGAAGAGACTTAGAGGAGGGCCTCCTGAAAGCAATGTTCCCATTATTAGGAAGTGGGTCTCCTATAGTGTTGGCCTCTGCAGTGAATGCAAGGGCTGCCAAAAATTGGGAGGCACTCCAATGCCCCTTGGAAGAGACGTAGAGAATGGTTTCATACAAAAAATGCTTCCATTAGAAAGGAGCGTGTCTCCTATAATTATTATGCCCATGCACTAAGTGTTAAAATACGCTGTGATAAAATACTTATAAGGCACAGAGGAGTCACGGAGGACGTTGGTACGGTCGACAAAGTACTCCCTCGGCATCTTCCCAACCTTTGCACTCCTTGTGAGAGTACCCCGCGTCTCAAGCAATGTGCGATGGGAAGGGCTGAGAAAACTCTGCTAGAACTTTGACAGTGTACACCCTATTGTAACGGGTCTGGGAGGCGGAACCTCTGAGCAACTATACAAGGGGGCGGTCCTTGTAAGGAAGCGGGTGGCTCCCAGGGAAGATGGGCAGGTAGTCACGGCAAGTGACAGGGACCGTCTCTGGGTAAAAGGGCAGGTAGTCACGGCAAGTGACAGGGACAGTCTCTGGGTAGAAGGGCAGGTAGTCACGGCAAGTGACAGGGACAGTCTCTGGGTAGAAGGACGGGTACTCACGGCAAGTGACAGGGACAGTCTCTGGGTAGAGGGACAGCAGGCAGGTGGCTGGTGAGCGCTCCCAGGTGAGCGGGCGAGAGTCTCTGGACAGGCAGGTGTTCACGGCAAGTGACGGCGGAGCCTCCAGGTAGGCTAGCAGGCAGGTAGCAGATGAGCGCTCCCAGGTGAGCAGACAAGAGTCTCTGGACAGGCAGGTGGTCACGGCAAGTGACGGCGGAGCCTCCAGGTAGGCTAGCAGGCAGGTAACAGGTGAGCGCTCCCAGGTGAGCGGGCAGGCTGGTCCATAGACAGACTGACAGGAGTCGGAGGGAAGACCGTCGGACCACAGGCTTGCAAACAGGTAAACGGATATAAGGCAGGTATCAAGCAGGAATCTGGCAGGTGACTGGCAGGTAACTGGTAACGGGACCTGAGGGCTGAAGCAGAGTGAAGGCTTTGCAACAACATTGCTCGGGCACCTCCATTTTGGAGGAGGTGCCTTATATATGGTGAGGTCCTCCGGCCATTGGCCGGGGACTCCTTAGAACGGCGCGCGCGGCCCCTTTAAGAGAGGGGGAGCGCGCGCGCGTGCGCCCTAAGCACAGTGGCCGGGAAGCAGCGCGCGCTGCCAGCAGAGCGGGAGGAAGACGCCGGGCACGGAGTGGAGAGGTGAGGGGAACAGTGTCCCTGCCTAGCAGGAGGCAGGGACGCCGACGCTACACCTACCTCTGCTGGATTGGAGTTGTGCCTCTCTCAGCTGTACTCCTTGGTTGTCCAACAAACTGAGACCTCTGCCGCCAGCGTTTTCAGATGGGATTTTTTTTAATAGTTCCGCAACAAGGGCCTTCTGGTACTGCCCCATTTTTGTAGACCTGTCCGCCTCAGGAATAAGAGATATAAAGTTCTCCTTGTAGCATGAGTCTAGAAGTGTTACCAACCAGTGATAACTTTTGAGAACGCGAGGGTCACGGGAAAGGCAGCATAACAGGCAAGACTTCCGTGTCCTCACCAAGAGGACGACTAACCATGCTCTCCTTCTCCTCCTCCTCCTCCCTGTTCTCAGGCCATCCACGCTGAACAGACGCTATGACATTTGTGCAGGTAGTACCGTCTATAGCACATGAAACTTAGCTCCTGTTCTTCCTCTTCCTCTTCCTCATTGTCACCCAGTCCACATTGGGATGAGATGAGGCTGGGCTGTGTGTAATCACACTTTATGGTTCCTTGCTCCATCTCATCATGCTCCGCCTGCAATGCATCCTCTTTGATTGTGAGCAGAGAGCATTTCAAAAGACAGAGAAGCTGGATGGTGACTCTAAATATGGCGTCATCATCACTCACCATCTTGTTGGAGTCCTCAAAGTTTTGGAGGAAAGTACAGATGTCTGACATCCATGTCCACTCCTGAGGTCTTATGTTTGGAGTCAGAACTGAATACCGACGGCCTTGTTGATGCTGGTAGTCAACAACTTCCCTCTTCCGCTCACAAATCCTTCCCAACATCTGCAGTGTAGAATTCCAATGATTGGGGACATCACACACAAGTCGGTGAGCCAGAAGCTGCAAACGCTGACTTTCTAAAATGGGCACAGAGGCGTAGTACTTTGACAAGCAGATACGGCTGCTCAGGGTAGGTTTTGAAAAACCGCTGAACCACGAGTTTAAGCACATGGGCCAGGCATGTGTGAGCTCGCCTCACCTCAGAGACGCCACCAGGTTCCGGCCATTATCACAGACGACCATGCCAGGCTGTAGGTTCAGCAGTGTCAGCCACAGATCTGCCTGCTCTTTTAAAGCGGTCCACAACTCTTCAGCATTGTGCGATTTGTCACCTAAGCATATTAGCTTCAGCACAGCCTGTTGCCGCTTGGTTAAGACAGTGCTGCAGTGCTTCCAGCTTGTGACTGATGTGGTTATTTCGGAGATGGAAGCTGAAGAGGAGGAGGGGGCTGAGGAGGATGAGGTGCAGGAGCTGTAGACTGTGGGGGCAACCCTGATTGACCTGGGGCCCGCAATCCGGGAGGACGTGTTCCGTTCCAAGGTCCAACTGGGTCCCGGCTTCCGCTATGTTAAATCAGCGTGCCATCAGTGAGATGTACCGTCCCTGCCCACAAGCACTTGTCCACGTGTCCGTGGTTAGGTGGACTTTCCCTGTAACTGCATTCTTTGAGGGCACGGCTAATGTTATGGGACACATGCTTGTGTAATGCGGGGAAGGCACACAGGGAGAAATAGTGGTGGCTGGGGACAGAGTACCGAGGGACGGCCGCCACCATCAGGTTGCAGAAAGCTTCCGTCTCCACGAGCCTAAAAGGCAACATTTCGAGTGAAAGCAGTCACGAAATGTGGGAATTTAGTAGTGTGGCCTGTGTGGCGTTTGTGCGTATTTGCGCTTGCGTTCCAAGGACTGGGGTATGGACAACTGAATGCTGCACTGGGACAAGGAGGTGCTTTATAATAGTGCTAGTTGAGAGTGTGCAACGACAGGTGCAGGAGCCTTCTTCGCATGCACTATGGACAGGAGATTGGCTTGCATGCACAACAGCAGAAAAAGCAGTGGTGCCACCCGCAGACACTGTTCCTGGACCCTGGGGTTTGGTCCACAAAGTCAGGTGCTTTGCTACCATGTGCCTGATCATGCTGATGATGGTTAGGCTGGTAGTTTTGCTACCCCTGCTGATGCTGGCCTGGCCGGTGGTGCAAATGGCCTTTTTGGGGTGATCGGCACAGTCTTTAAAAAACAACCAGACTCGGGAAGACCTAACAGTTGTACTGGCAACTTCCGTCACGTTGGTGTTACAGGAACGGTTGCCCGCCTTCTGTCTGTGGCTACCACACTGCTTATTTTTGCCTGTTGGGTGCTCTGCATGTCCCCCTCCCAGGTTGGGTCAGTTACTATATCATCCACCACATCGTCTTCCACTTCCGCACCTTGGTCCTCCTCCTGACTTTCTGGCAATTATGTCTCATCATCGTCCACCTCTTATGACACTTTTCCACCGTCGACTTCGTATGACCATGGTTGCTCAAATATTTTGTCATCGCTACATGCGATCTCCTCTTGCCCCGCTTGAAGCTGGCCAGGAGAGAGGCCCGAATCTATAAATGGACAAGTGAACAGCTCTTCGGAGTGTCCAAGTGTAGGGTCAGTTGTCTCTGGGCTCTCGGCATGGTGGGAGGAAGGAGGATCATGGTGAGGAATATGCGGTCCAGACTCATGGCTACTGAGACTTGACCGTGTGGAAGACAGGGTGGTGTTGGTGGCTAAGTGACTGGAAGCATTATTTGCTATCCAACCAATAATCTTTTCACACAGCTCTGTGTTCAATAGTGGTGCTCTGCAGTCCCCTATTAATTGGGACAGGAAGGTTGAGCGACATGATGTGGGTGTTTGTTGTGGCACAATTTCAGCTTGCTCACGGCCTCGGCCTCTGCATTCACCATCACCTCCAGTTCCCCGTCCCTTGCCACGTGCCTTGCCCATTTTAAATGGAGGACAATATCTTCCATGCTCACTACAAATGGCTGAATTTGGAGCGAACTTATATGTGATCCATGCGACGGACCAACCACAGTTTTAAATAGCTGGTCTGTAGATAGCTATTTTTAACAGCACCGACCCCGTGTCAAGAAGTTCACTGACAGACTGCAACAAAATTTCAATGGAGGCCAGAAATGGCAATATTTTCAGCGCAATTATATGTGATCCATGAGACGGACAAACCACAGTTTTAAATAGCTGGATTTTTAGCGCTGTAATATGGAAAGGACCTAGCTGTATTCTGCAGTGCCAACAAGCAAATGCCACAGAAAAACAGTGTTCTCTGGATAGCTTTTTAAGCAAATAATCAGGAATAAGAAAAAAAAAATATTCCTGGCCCTATTACTACAAATATTTGTAAAAGCACCAGCAGACAGAACTGGAACTCTTTTTATTATAAAAATATAAAACAAACCATAAATATACATTACAAAGAACAAAATGCAAAACCCCAATGAAACACAAACAAGTCCAAAATGATAATGTCCAGTATAAATTATAAAACAAAAATGTCCTACAAATGTTCATAGAACATAAAGTCCATTTCCCAAAATCCCCCCCAGCAAGGGAAGACCTTAACCCCTTTTTTTTTAATATATATCTCCCAAAATAACCCCTTCCAACATTCACTCACATTCATACCCATACATTTATAACTAACCCCGAAAAAAGAAAAACAAACTGGCCCACTGCCAAAAATTTAAAGAAATAGGCCACCTGGCCAAAACCTTACCCTATAAACACAGAAAACTTTTTTTTTTAATATATATATATATATATATATATATATATATATATATATATATATATATATATATATACACATATATATATATATATATATATATATTTTTTTTTTTTTCCCACCACCATTTTTTAAAACACCAATGGTCCCACGAAAGTCTGTGGCCTTATCACAGCAAGGTCCCACGAAAGTTTGTGGCCATTAACTTCACACATAACAGGTCCTTTTTCCCGCATCCCGTAGGACGTCCATTTTCCCAAAACCCCTCCCCTCTCCCCCCCTGAAAACCCCCACTCAACCTACACTAAACCCCCCCGCGCGCAAATTACACATACATACAATACACAAAACTATACATGTATATTCACTACACAACATAACCATAGCAAACACAACATAACAATAGCACAATATAAATGTAACATACCTGGCGGCGTCCTTGCATAGTGGTCCATCTCCCACTGTGCAAGAGCGCGCACTTGATCTCCTGTCCAGAATGTCTCTCTGGCTTCCCTCCATGCTGTCTGTTTGTGTCTGTTTCTGCTGCTTAAGGGCGGCGCCCGATCACTTCCTGCTTTTTGTACCTGCTGTGGGTCACACCCCTTGTGCGTCCTCAGCCTATTGCTGTCTGTCACCTGGTATATAGCTCAGCTGCTCCCATCTATCCCTGCCTGAGCATAGTGTTTCATTCAGTGTGTGCTTGCACTCTGAAGGTGCCAGGTCCCGTTCTGTGTTCTCTTGTCTGCCTATCCTGGAGGCTGTATTTCCAGGCCTGTCTGAACACGCTCCTAGCCTGTTCCTCCTGCCTTCTAGGGGCCGATTACCTAGACCCGTTCCTGTATCTTGTCTGACCTGTCTGAACACGCTCCTAGCCTGTTCCTCCTGCCTTCTAGGGGCCGATTACCTAGACCTGCTCCTGTATCTTGTCTGTCCTGTCTGAACACGCACCTTGCCTGTTCGTCCTGCCTCTCTGGGGGCCGTATTCCCAGACCCGCTCCTGTATTCCACTGCAGTGTCGGTCTCCTCCGTACACTCAGTTCCAGTCTGAACTCTCTCCTATCCTTTACCTGTTTTGCCTCTATGTCCGTTCCCTTCCTTTTTCTGCAGAGTCTGAACTCGTACCTAACTCCTGCTTGTTGTCTCTGTACTCCCGTTTGTGAGTTTGTGGTCCACTCGCTACTTCTCTGCTAGTACCCTGTGGGTGTCTGGCTCTGCCTTTCCCTTCCTGTCTGTTCCGTGTGAACAGAGCCCTGTCCCCCCTACTCAGCCTAGCCTGCTCTGACTCCTTTGCTCACCGCTCCGGTGGTTCTAGCCTGCTCTGACTCCTTTGCTCACCGCTCCGGCGGTTCTAGTCTGCTCTGACTCCTTTGCTTACCGCTCCGGCGGTTCTAGCCTGCCCTGCTTCTGCCCACTGCTCTGGCAGTCCTGTCCTGCCCTGCTTCTGCCCACTGCTCCGGCAGTCCTGTCCTGCCCTGCTTCTGCCCGCTGCTCCGGCAGTCCTGTCCTGCCCTGCTTCTGCCCGCTGCTCCGGCAGTCCTGTCCTGCCCTGCTTCTGCCCGCTGCTCCGGCAGTCCTGTCCTGCCCTGCTTCTGCCCGCTGCTCCGGCAGTCCTGTCCTGCCCTGCTTCTGCCCGCTGCTCCGGCAGTCCTGTCCTGCCCTGCTTCTGCCCGCTGCTCCGGCAGTCCTGTCCTGCCCTGCTTGTGCTCGCTGCTCCTGCAGCCCCGTCCTGCTCTGTTCTTGCCCACCGCTTCGGGCGTTCCCTCTCTGCTGTGGTTGTCTACCACATCTGCGGTTCTGTGACCCAGTCTGTACTGGGTCTTAACCTTTCTGTGCTCCAGCCCGTCCTTTCGGCCAGTACCTCCCTGCCTGCATACTCGCCTGTATCCACCCATCTGCATACCTGCCGTGTTTGCTTAGATCCACCAGTCTGTGCCAGCCTAACCTGCCTGTTCCTGAGTCCCAGTGTTTACTGGGTCCTATCCCGCCTGTGTTCCTACCTGCTAGTGCCTCCCTGTCTGCACTCTAGCTGTGCTTGCCTGTACCCCTCTACCTGTATTGTTCCTGAGTCCCAGTGTGTACTGGGTCCTATCCCGCCTGTGTTCCTACCTGCTAGTGCCTCCCTGTCTGCACTCTAGCTGCGCTTGCCTTTACCCGCCTGCCTGCATACCAGTCGTGCCTGCCTATACCCTCCAGTCTGTGCGCCAGCCTAACCAGCCTGATCCAGTAATCCCTGTGTGGGTCAACCCCCGTGTCCGGAGTTTGACCTGGAGTAGCACCTGGTCCCTCTGCCCGGCTTCTCCCTGGTGCACTGGCGTCGTATGCCGTCGTGCCATCTTGGTCGGATCGGCCAGATACTTAGTCACGCCCCTCCAGGCACTCTCCGGTTCATGGTCCAGTGGAATCACTACAATCACACGCACACGCCGCTCAGCCCGGGCGTGTGCATAACAGCATGCTCAGGCCATGGTTCCCGTTGAGCCCCACGGCCTTCGCTCTCTGAGAAGTTTTCCAGCGAATACATGCATTAAAATAAATAAATAATTTTTTTTTTTTTCCTTTAGCTGAGTTCCAGGCGAATTACGCACCCGTCCAGATGGATCTATCTGCTCTCGTTCCCGCGGATCCGCTACGTTATTATGGGGATCCTAGACAAAGTCGTGCATTTGTGGAGCAATGCATGCTACACTTCAAGTTCTACCCTCTATGTTTTCCCACCGATCGGGTTAAGGTGGCATTCATTATGTCTTACCTGGCGGGTGATGCCTTGGAATGGATCAACCCCCTATATGAAACACAGGATCCGATCCTCCTGGACCTAATGGCCTTCCTGGTGGCCTTTCTAATGGTCTTCGATGATCCTAACCCGGAGGCTCCTGCTGAAGCTTCACTTCCCAATATCCCGGAGCAGCCCCAATGGGTAATGTGTGTGGGTAGCGCAATAGTCCTCCAGCCCAATGAGACTACTGCCCACCCAGAATCCTCACAGGGTGACTACGCTTTCCGGAATACTTCTCCCAACCTCAAGAGGCAGTCCAGACGTGCTAGACGTAGAGGCAAGCCGTCACACCAGGGTCTGTCCTCCCTGAGACCTCCTGACCCCAACCTTGAAGTCCCTACTGAAGCTTCATCTCCCTGTATCCCGGAGAAGCCCCAACGGGTAATGTGCGTGGGTAGTGCACCAGTTCTCCTGCCCGAAGAGACTTCTGCCCATCCAGACTCCACACAGGAGAACTTCCTGCACCCGGCATCAGATGCTTCACCCACTTTAACCGGTGTGCATGTCCAAGGATGCTCCAAAGCTGTGGTTACCTCAGAGTCTGTGCACCTCTACTACCTGGCGGAGGACCCCCTGTTGCCTCCTGAATCCTCCGGGATACCACTCGATGACAAATGGAGAGAGAATTCTCTACACCCGGTACACGATACTTTGTCCGCTTCGTCCTGTGAGCCTGACAATGGGTACCCCAAAGTGGTAGTTACCCCCGAGTCTCTACACCCCTCCGACCAGGCGGAGGACCTCCAGTTGTCTCCTGAACCCTTCGGGGTGCTACCTGGTAGCGAAAGGACAGAGACTCTCCTATACTCTGTACCTGATACCTCGCTCGCTTCGTCCAGTGAGTCCAACCTAGTGTACTCCGAAGCAGAGGTTACTCCCGAGTCTCTACACCCCTCCGACCAGGCGGAGGACCTCCAGTTGTCTCCTGAACCCTTCGGGGTGCTACCTGGTAGCGAAAGGACAGAGACTTTCCTATACTCTGTACCTGATACCTCGCTCGCTTCGTCCAGTGAGTCCAACCTAGTGTACTCTGAAGCAGTGGTTACTCCCGAGTCTCTACACTCCTCTGACCAGGCGGAGGACCTCCAGTTGTCTCCAGAACTCTTCGGGGTGCCACCTGGTGGTAAATGGACAGAGACTTTCCTATATCCTGGATCTGATACCTCGCTTGCTTCGTCCAGTGAGTCCGACCTAGTGTACTCTGAAGCAGAGGTTACCCGTGAGTCTCTACACCCCTCTGACCAGGCGGAGGACCGCCAGTTGTCTCCAGAACCCTTCGGGGTGCCACCTGGTGGAGAATGGACAGAGACTTTCCTATACTCGGTACCCGATACCTCGCCTGCTTCGTCCAGTGAGTCCGACCTAGTGTACTCTGAAGCAGATGTTTTCTCTGAGCCTCTGCACTCTTCTGACCCGGCGGAGGACCTCCAGTTGTTTCCTGAATCCTCCGGGGTACCACCAGAAAACAAAGAGACAGTGACTTTTCCTCATTATGTACCTGATAACCCGTCTATTTCTTCCTGTGAGCTTGACGAGATGTACCTCGAAGCAGAGATTACCCCCAAGTCTCTGTCCCCCTCCAACCCGGTGGAGGACTTCCAGTTGTCTCCTGTACCCTCTGGGGTGCCACCTGAAAATATGTGGAGAGAGACTTCCTTGTGTGCTGTTCCTGGTACTCCACCCGTTTCGTCTGTTGCTAAGGGTGGCTGGATGGGAGGTAGCATCCTAGCTACCCAGAGGAGACCAGTTTTTCCGGTGGACAGGGGAAGTGATCTCTTCGAAGTGAAGAATTGGCCCTCGAATTCCCTGCGGAAGATTCTGGCAGGCCTGAAGAAGAGGGGGCGTAAGGGGGGGGGGTACTGTAACATACCTGGCGGCGTCCTTGCATAGTGGTCCATCTCCCACTGTGCAAGAGCGCGCACTTGATCTCCTGTCCAGAATGTCTCTCTGGCTTCCCTCCATGCTGTCTGTTTGTGTCTGTTTCTGCTGCTTAAGGGCGGCGCCCGATCACTTCCTGCTTTTTGTACCTGCTGTGGGTCACACCCCTTGTGCGTCCTCAGCCTATTGCTGTCTGTCACCTGGTATATAGCTCAGCTGCTCCCATCTATCCCTGCCTGAGCATAGTGTTTCATTCAGTGTGTGCTTGCACTCTGAAGGTGCCAGGTCCCGTTCTGTGTTCTCTTGTCTGCCTATCCTGGAGGCTGTATTTCCAGGCCTGTCTGAACACGCTCCTAGCCTGTTCCTCCTGCCTTCTAGGGGCCGATTACCTAGACCCGTTCCTGTATCTTGTCTGACCTGTCTGAACACGCTCCTAGCCTGTTCCTCCTGCCTTCTAGGGGCCGATTACCTAGACCTGCTCCTGTATCTTGTCTGTCCTGTCTGAACACGCACCTTGCCTGTTCGTCCTGCCTCTCTGGGGGCCGTATTCCCAGACCCGCTCCTGTATTCCGCTGCAGTGTCGGTCTCCTCCGTACACTCAGTTCCAGTCTGAACTCTCTCCTATCCTTTACCTATTTTGCCTCTTTGTCCGTTCCCTTCCTTTTTCTGCAGAGTCTGAACTCGTACCTAACTCCTGCTTGTTGTCTCTGTACTCCCGTTTGTGAGTTTGTGGTCCACTCGCTACTTCTCTGCTAGTACCCTGTGGGTGTCTGGCTCTGCCTTTCCCTTCCTGTCTGTTCCGTGTGAACAGAGCCCTGTCCCCCCTACTCAGCCTAGCCTGCTCTGACTCCTTTGCTCACCGCTCCGGTGGTTCTAGCCTGCTCTGACTCCTTTGCTCACCGCTCCGGCGGTTCTAGTCTGCTCTGACTCCTTTGCTTACCGCTCCGGCGGTTCTAGCCTGCCCTGCTTCTGCCCACTGCTCCGGCAGTCCTGTCCTGCCCTGCTTCTGCCCACTGCTCCGGCAGTCCTGTCCTGCCCTGCTTCTGCCCGCTGCTCCGGCAGTCCTGTCCTGCCCTGCTTCTGCCCGCTGCTCCGGCAGTCCTGTCCTGCCCTGCTTCTGCCCGCTGCTCCGGCAGTCCTGTCCTGCCCTGCTTCTGCCCGCTGCTCCGGCAGTCCTGTCCTGCCCTGCTTCTGCCCGCTGCTCCGGCAGTCCTGTCCTGCCCTGCTTGTGCTCGCTGCTCCTGCAGCCCCGTCCTGCTCTGTTCTTGCCCACCGCTTCGGGCGTTCCCTCTCTGCTGTGGTTGTCTACCGCATCTGCGGTTCTGTGACCCAGTCTGTACTGGGTCTTAACCTTTCTGTGCTCCAGCCCGTCCTTTCGGCCAGTACCTCCCTGCCTGCATACTCGCCTGTATCCACCCATCTGCATACCTGCCGTGTTTGCTTATATCCACCAGTCTGTGCCAGCCTAACCTGCCTGTTCCTGAGTCCCAGTGTGTACTGGGTCCTATCCCGCCTGTCTTCCTACCTGCTAGTGCCTCCCTGTTTGCACTCTAGCTGCGCTTGCCTTTACCCGCCTGCCTGCATACCAGTCATGCCTGCCTATACCCTCCAGTCTGTGCGCCAGCCTAACCAGCCTGATCCAGTAATCCCTGTGTGGGTCAACCCCCGTGTCCGGAGTTTGACCTGGAGTAGCACCTGGTCCCTCTGCCCGGTTTCTCCCTGGTGCACTGGCGTCGTATGCCGTCGTGCCATCTTGGTCGGATCGGCCAGATACTTAGTCACGCCCCTCCAGGCACTCTCGGGTTCATGGTCCAGTGGAATCACTACAATCACACGCACACGCCGCTCAGACCGGGCGTGTGCATAACAATAAACAACTGACCATAAACATGAACCAAAAGTCAAACCCAAGTTCAGTGCTTGCAAGCCCTATATTCGGGTTTCCAGTACCGTAAAACAAAAAACTACAAAGTGAGGGGAGCGGCCCACCCCCAGGAAACTGGAGACTACCGAGGCTCTCACCCTTATCTAACACACAAACACCCTGTCCCTCCCTATTAAAGAAAAAAAAAACCTGTCCCTACTGCCCTACCAATCTTTCCCTACCTGTCCCTACCTGTCCCTCTCTGACCCTCACAACCAACCTAATGCTAACTACCTATCCCTGAAGACTGTCCCTGTCTGTCCCTCCCTGACCTTACACATCTATCTGACCCTACGAATAAATATAAAATATAGAAAGGGACTAAACTAATCCTATCACAGACACACATACCCTAACTCTCCCTAGGGCACATTAAATGAGGACCCCCTCCATAGAAGGGAAGCCCTCCCTGCACCCAGCCTCTCATACTCCAGCGAGCGCACTTTTGCCAGGTCACCCAGGATGTTCCTAATCACCTCTTCCCGGGGGAGGACTTTCTGCTGGGTGGACACTAAACACCATGCATTCCACGTGTAAAACCTAGTCACTAAGCTAACTAAGAAAACAGTGCCCCGATCTCGGCCACCAAGGGACCTGAATGCCCCATAGGCCCACTCCGCATAGGAACGGCCTGCCAGCTTTGGCCAGCCAATGGAAGCACCCACCATCTTGTAGACCTCTGTATTAAAGGGACACCGAAGCAGGAAGGGCTCCATGCTCTAGAGCATGCTGCCACACTCCTCGCGGGGACAATCCCGGTCATCAGAGTTCCTGCACTTCAGGCTGTCCCTAACATACAGTCTCCCATGGAAGCCGCACCAAGCCAAGTCCCAAAACTTCAAGGGCATCCGCTTAGAGTTTAATAACCCAAGCCCCACCTCCAGATCCCGGCTTGGGCAATCCTTGAGGGCCAGGGGCTTCTGGAAGTGGGTCAACAGAACCCTATTGTCAAGTAACCTCCTTGACAAGGTCCTGATCTCCCACACTCCCAGACCCCACCGGCGGATCACCTTCACAACCAGGGTAGCATAAGCCGGAAGATGCCCATGAGGCGTGCGAAGGTCCTTCACCCGCCCTCCTGTCTCCTATTGCTGGAAGAAAGGCCGAAACCACCCCCTACAGGAGAATACCCACGGAGGAGCCCTCTCTAACCAGAGGTTGGGGATGTTTGCCTTAAGAAAGGTGTTTACTAGAAACACCACTGGGTTGACCATACCCAACCCTCCTAGTCTCCTCGTGCGGTACGTGACCTCCCTCTTGATTAGGTTCAGCCTATTCAACTATAATAGTTGGAAGAACAGGCTGTAGACTCGTGTCCAAAGAGGCTCTGGCAAGATGCAGACGCTGCCCAGGTATATTAATAAAGGGAGCAAATACCCCTTGGCCAGGTTAACCCTTTACCTCAGGGTCAAGGACCAATCCTTAAGTCTGCCCTCCCAGATTTGCTGGGGATAGTCCCCCGGGCCGAAACTGATGCCTAAAATTTTTGCTGTGGCCTGAGGCCCTGGAAGGGTGTCCGGGAGATCAAAACTTGGATCTCCCCCTCCCAGCCAGAGACTCTCACACTTATCCTGGTTGATCATGGACCCAGAGTAGCGCTTAACCTCAGACATGACCCAGTCTGCCTCCTCTCTTGAGGATACAAAAAGGGAAATGTCGTCGGCGTATGCCACTACCCTCAAGGTGGCCTCTGGCTCCGCCCCGTCCATCCCAACTCCCACTAACGGTCCGCGTTCCACTCTCCTTAAAAAGGGGTCGATCGCAAACACGTACAACAGTGGGCTCAGAGGACAGCCCTGGCGGACACAAGATTTCACCTCAAAAGGGTCTCCGACCCAACCGTTCACGAGCGGAAAAGTCTCTGCCCCATTGTATAACACTCTCAACCAATCAACAAACCTCCCAGGCAGACCGTACCTCAGAAGGACGGACCAGAGGTACTCATGGTTAACCCGGTCAAAGGCCTTCGCCTGATCTAAGGACAGCAAGTACCCCTTCCAGTGACCTGCCCTGCCCTGCTCCACTGCCTCCTGGACACCGAGCACAGCACTAAAAGTACTGCGGCCTGGAACAGAGCAGTGCTGGGCCCCCGAAAGGAGCCGGGGTGCAAACTTCACCAACCGATTAAAAAGCACCTTTTCCAGAACATTTCGGTCCGTATTGAGAAGCGCTATGGGACGCCAATTCTCAATACGGGACAAGTCTTTACCCTTCGACAGAATAATCAGGGCGGACTTCCTCATTCAACCGGGCAGAATGTCCGAGGAGAAACATTCATTAAAAACCTCAGTCATGAGGGGAACCAAAGAGTCCCTAAAAGTACTGTAAAACTCGGATGTTAAGCCATCCGGACCGGGCTGGACCCCATCAATGGCCCGTCTCACTTCCTCTTCCCTGATTACTTCTGCCAAAACATGAAGAGAGGGGTCATCTCCTGGCTCAGGTATGGTTTCAGCCAGGAAAGCCGACATCTCATCCCGATCTGGATCCTTCCTTCCCAAGAGGTGCGAGTAGAAGGATCTGACCATCTCCAGGATCCCTGATTTGAATCTGTTCAGGGAACCCGTACTGTCGATCAGTCATGTTACCATCTTGCAACTCACTGACATCCTGCAGTTCCTGTAGGGGTCGGGCGAGCGGTACCTCCCGAAATCCCTCTCAAAAATTAAGGATGTGTGCCTATCATACTGGCACCCCTTGATCAAGGCCTTCACCCTGGAGATTTCCTCACGGTCCCCTCTAGTCGAGATGAGCTGCTCGAGTTTCCTCCCCAGCTCCCGATACAGGCTGTACCTGTTCAGGCCTCTGAGGCTCGAGAGCTGACGGAAGAACCCAGCAACCCTTCTTTTGAAGATCTCCCACCACTCAGACTTACTGCTACAGCGACCCAAGAGAGGTACCTGGCTCTGAAGAAATTCCTCAAAGGATTGGCTCACATCCGCTTCTTCCAACAGGGACGAATTCAGCTTCCATAGGCCTCTCCCTATCCGGGGAGTCTCTGTAACATTCAAGGAAAAGAAAATGAAACAGTGATCGGAGAATTCTACCTCAACAGCGGACAATGCAGAAGAGACGGCTTCCTCCTTTAAAAAAAAACCTATCTATCCTAGACCTACAACTACCCCTATGAAAGGGGAAACCCCCGTGTGCCGGATGTGGACATCCACTAGGCGAGCTTCACTTGCTATGCTGTTAAGGGTATTACTATCAAAAGCCAGCCTTCGGTCTCCGGGGCCTCCCCTATCACGGGATCTAGTTATAGTATTAAAGTCCCCACCGAAGACCACCTGCCGGCTTGTAAAAAGATAGGGCTTGATCTTCAGGAAGAGACATTTACGGTCCCACTTTGACTGTGGACCATAGATGTTAATGAGCCGGAGCTCCTGTCCCCTCATGAAGACGTCAAGGACCAAGCATCTCCCCATTTCTACCTCAATCACCTGTCTGCATTCCACCGAAGCGGCCTTAAAAAGGACCGCTACCCCGCTATACGGCTCGTCCGCAAGAGACCAGTATGAGGGCCCGCACCTCCACTCCCTCCTTGCTTTGTTAATGGCCCCCATGTCCGTTAGTCTGGTCTCCTGCAAAAATAAAATGTCAGCCTCAACTCGGCTGAAAAAAATCAAAGGCCATAAATCTGGCCGCATCTGAGTTTATACTGGCGACATTAATCGACGCCAGAGTCAACGGGGTAGGTTCCGCCATCATGGGTAATTGAGTTAGACGGCCTTCTTTTTGACCTTACCCCCTGATTTTTTGTGCTCACCTTCAGAGTAGGGGCCAGACTCTCCCCTCCTCTTCAGTGACACAGAGGTGTCCATAGCACCCGACACCTCCTTCCCCATACTGGGTTCCTCACCTCTGGACCCCGAGCAGTCTCCCCCCAAAGGAAAGTGAGCCCCCCGAAGGACGGACCCCGCCGCTCCCTGAATGCACCTCAGATGTTACCGCCGGTCCCTCACCCCCGGCCTCCGACACAGCAGAGTCATCGAGGGCATGGAACCGGTTGGAGAGGGGGATCAGAGGGGAGCCGGTGAGCCCTTCCGTAGGCACCTTAGTGGCCAGGGGGGGGCTTTAGATGTTTTTGCCCCTTTTCTGTTCCTCCTCCTCTGACTCTTACTGGTCTTACCATCACCTGATTTTTTAGGCTGCTCCACCACCTCCTCGTCCAGACTTTCATACTGGGAGGAGTCATCAGAAGCAGCCACCTCCTCCCTCTCCATCCTCCTGATCTCCTCGTTCACCGTCTCCTCCCCCAGGGCCTCAGGGGCTCCGGCTACCGCTTCTGGGGTGGGGACAGACATCACCCCAGTCGCCTGAGGCTTATCCTGCCCCCTACCCCCACGGCGCCTCACCTGTTGCCACTGGTGGGCAGATGTACTGGCCTCGCCTTCCCTCACTGGCCCCTCAGCTCCTCTCCCGCCCCCACCTCCAGCTCCAGCAGAGGATGCACTGCCGGGGACCCCCCTCGGCTATCCCTCGCCTGACCAGAGATGGTGTTAGAAACGGAGCAGGGGCAGCGGCTATACAGGTGGCCTAGGTCACTACACAGGTGACACCTAATGTCACCACAGGCTGCGGCAAGATGACCTACCCCGCCACACAAGGCACATTTCTGCACCTTGCAGCCCGCGTTGAAGTGGCGGGGATCACCACACCTGTGGCAGACCTTCGGTTGCCCCTGGTAGAAGATCAGGATCCTGTCCCTCCCCAGAAATGCTGAGGAGGGGATGTGGGTGACAGTACCGCCTGAGACCTTCAACCTCACCATGAAGGTCCAGCCCCCTGACCAAATACCGAACTCGTCCCTGTGTTTCTTTGGGACGTCCGTGACCTCCCCATAGCGAGAAAGCCATGTCACAATGTCAATACCAGAGAGTGACTCGTTATTGGTTAGAACGGTCACTCTCTTTACTCTGCATTGGCGAGACACCGCCTGCACGGCAAAGTCTCGCCAGCCGGGCTCCCCCTTCATGAGTTCAAAATTCGACCAGAAAAGCTCTAGGCCCTCCGGCCAAACAAAACTGATGTCAAAGATGGGGGTACCAAAAGGACGCTTCACTGCCCCTCCACTGAAGACGGACCACATTCCTCCTGGCCACCCCCTGCCCGGCTGTCAGAAGGGACCACACTGTCTCCCCCTCCCTTTTATCTTGGAAGGCGGCCTGGCCGTGTCTATCCAGCCAAAAGGCCAGGTCCACCTCTCTTCCCTCTACCTGGATCGTCCGTTCTCCCTTCTTGAGGGCCTCCAGGAAACGGCGCCGCAAGTCACCATCCCTGAGGTCCAGAGGTAAGGAAGCCCCCCGAGAAGACCCCGAGGCCCCGGCTACTACCCCCGCAAAACTCCGAGGACCAGCAGCCGGGGGGGCAGATGGACCAGCCCTGTCCCCACTCCCCCCACTACCAACAGACATACCATTCTTACCCCCGGCCACAGACACGCCAACATTCGTGTCCTCAACCACAGCCACATTCATACCTACGCCATCCCCATCCATGTCAACAGTCACCCCACTTGGGCCACTCTCACTCACATGCACACTGGGGTCACAGTTTTTCATTTTTTGCAAGCATTTTTTGCCAGCAGTTTTTCCACTGCTGCCACCTGCTGGCAGCACCTTCCCTGCCGGGGGGATTTGGGAGCCAGGTGCTGAGACTTTTGCCGGTGCCCCTGCCCCAGATAAGCCCACGAACACAGGGGACACCGACAGGCAGGCACCACCTCTGCTGTCTGTTACAGCTGTGGCACCACTGCTCCCAGCAGCTGCCAACACTAAGACCCGCCCCTTTTCGGGCGGAGCCACGCCCACTTGGGCGGGTTTTGCCTGCGAGGCCACGCCCCCCGCACTGGGCAGCACGGTGGGGGCCCCGGAGGCCACTCCCACTGGTGCCGTGGATGACAGGGAGGCCACGCCCCTGCACCAGGCAGCACAGTGGGGGCCCCAGAGGCCACTCCCACCGGTGCCGTGGATGGCAGGGAGGCCACGCCCCCCACACCAGGCAGCACGGTGGGGGCCCCAGAGGCCACTCCCACCAATGCCTTTGGTGACATAGAGGCCACGCCCCCCGCACCAGGCAGCACGGTGGGGGCCCCAGAGGCCACTCCCACTGGCGCCGTGGACGGCTGGGAGGCCACGCCCCCCGAAGCCGGCCACGCCGGGACCCCCGAAGCCGACCCGGAACCGGGTCTACTCACAGGGGCCCCTGGACCAGCGGCACCAGCTCTCAGGGGCATAGCACCCCCTACCGTCACACCCGTTGCCACAAAAAGCCTGGCCACCCCAGCTCCGGTGGCCGGCCCCAGGCTAGGCCACTCCCCCTCGGCACCCAGCGGCGGTGGAGCCACCCGCGCTGACCCATTACTGGGCCCCTGCGCAGGGGGCCCCGACCTCGCCACGGATTTTGCCAGGGGAGCAAGCCCCACCTTACGCTTATGAGCCGGCTCTGCCGGAGCCGCAGGCCCCGCGCCCCTTATCTTAACAGGTTTCTGGGTCCCTAAAAGTGATCCAGATTTTTTAGTGGATCCGTGTGTGAGGGACCCAGACACCCCAGCACACGCCGCCGGAGATGCGGCCCCGGCTGTCGGTGCACCTCCGGCAGCGCAAGAGGCAGCGGCAGATGTACACGCCGCCCCCCGCATGCCAGCAGGCGCACCAGGTGCCAGGCCAGACCCCCCTTTTACAGGGGATCCAGCCCGAGCACCACCACTGATGACTCCCACCATCGGGCCGCCCTCCGCGCCATGCTCCATATCAGACACCTCGGACCCACTGCCTCCATTACCAACAAACAGAGGCAGCGCTCTGCGTGCCATGGCCTATGTTCTCCCCGCTCCCTCGCTGTGGACCCACAACAGAGTCCAAGCCGGGGTGGGTGGCGGGTGCCGCACGACGGGACAGGGGGGCCCCAGAGAGGGGGACATACACGAACTTATGTGCAATAGATGTTTTCTTTTTTTTTTTTTGCTTTTCTCTTCGTCCCACTCCCGGGTGCCTCATCCTCGCAGATCTCATCCCCGAACGTAAGCTGACCAAAACGTACCGGGGACTCGATCTGCTGGATCTGCTGCATGATAAGGCAGCCCCCCTCACTGCTGCTACTCCCATCCTCCTCATCCTCCCCCTTGCTCCCGCTGCCCTCTGAAGGGCTAGAATCAGACGGGAGAGCCATCTGCTCAGGGGCTATCCCGCTATGCGATGCCTGGTGATCACTTACCAGGCCACCAGGCGGTGGGTAGGGTGCGACCTCCTCCACGCATACCTCTTCTTCCTCCTCCTCCACCGCCTGGCCGGGGTCCTGTGACCCCTCCAGAGCCCCACCGGTCATGGCTCTGAACCGGTCATCATTCCGCAGCTTCTCCATGAAGGGTCCACTGCCTGCCAATATGGTGCTCCTGCGGTCCTCCAGGTCTTGTATGGCCTGCTTGATCTTCCGGACCGCGGCGGATAGCTCAGGCTTCTTGCTGCCAGAGGCCCTTTCGGACCTCTCCTGAGATACCCTCAACTCCCCCCAGAGGGAACTTAGCTTTTTGGAGGTGTCCTCATACTCGCAGAGGTGCGCATGGATACGGGAGGCATAGGTGACGGTTGCCTCCCTCGCCACCTTGGTACCCCAATCAGGGGGCACCGCTGCAGCACCTCTGCTGGCACTCGACCCACCTCCGGAGGGAGGAGCCGCCGCGGTCATAGCCTCGGGGGTCCTCCGGGTCCTCATGCCGGACCCCTTGCTGCCTCGGCCTGATGTTGTCGCCTTAGCCTGGTTGGTGTTCCTCCCACCCCCCGCCGGCTTAGACCGGGAGGTGGGAGCCGGGGGCCCAGCCCCGGAGGCCAGTCCCACTCTGAGCTTCCTTTCCTGGGAAGGGGGCAGACAAAAAGTCCCAGATGGAAAAGATTACCTCCCTTCCCAGGAGCTCACTCCAAACGCAGCACTCAGCACAGCTCACAGCAGGCTCCACCTCCACCACTTCCTGTAGGGAACTGCAACAGGCTGAACTGGAACTCTTTTTTATTATAAAATTACAAAAACACAGATACACAACACAAATACAAACATTATACAATAAGAAACAAAAGCCCCAGCAAAACACAGCCCCAAATCCCAAAAATTATGTAGAGTCCAATAAATTAACGTACGACACAGAAATGTCCACACAAAAATGTCTCTGTAGGAGACCCCCCAGCAAGGGAAGACCCTAACACACCCTCTTCCTGCCCTGAAGTATACTAGACCCCCAACACTCTTCCACTCACACCTGCACATTTACACCTAACCCCCTAAAAAGGAAAACTAAAAAACTGGCCCATCGCCCAAAATCAAAATATAGGCCACCTGGCCAAAACTTAACCCACTCTACAACACACATTTTTTTTTTTTTTATAATTTTTTTATTTTTTTATTTTTTTTTTCCCCACCACCCTTTTTTTTTTTAAACACCCAAGGTCCCACGAAAGTCTGTGGCCTTATCACAGCAAGGTAACCACGAAAGTTTGTGGCCTACACAAAAAGGTCCTTTTGCCTTTTCTGGCATCCCGCAGGACGTCCAAATTTCCACACAAAAACATCCCAACACCTACCCCCCACCCCCCTAAAGCCCCCCACCCAACCTAAACTAACCCCCCCACACGCACAATACACATACATAATTTATATACAGTACACAACACAACAGTAACAATAATACACAACATAATAACAATATAACAAAGACTAACCATATACCTACATGACATAACAACTTAACCATAAGACCACTAACCATGTACCAAAAGATCAGACCCAAGTTCAGTGCTTCCAAGCCCTATATTCACATTCTGATACTGTCAAACAAAAAACTACAAATGTGAGGGGAGCTGCCCACCACCAGGAAACTGGAGACTACCGAGGCTCTCACCCTAATCTAACACACAAACAGCCTGTCCCTCCCTATTAAAGAAAAAGAAAAACCTGTCCCTACCGCCCTACCAATCTTTCCCTACCTGTCCCTACCTGTCCCTCTCTGACCCTCACTACCAACCTAATGCTAACTACCTATCCCTAAAGATTGTCCCTGTCTGTCCCTCCCTGACCCTACACATCTATCTGACCCTACAAATAAATATAAAATATAGAAAGGGACTAAACTAACCCGATCACAAACACACATTCCCTAACTCTCCCTAGGGCACATTAAATGAGAACCCCCTCCATAGAAGGGAAGCCCTCCCTGCACCCAGCCTCTCATACTCCAGCGAGCGCACTTTTGCCAGGTCACCCAGGATGTTCCTAATCACCTCTTCCCGTGGGAGGACTTTCTGCTGGGTGGACACTAAACACCGTGCGTTCCACGGTAAAACCTAGTCACTAAGCTAACTAAGAAAACAGTGCCCCGATATCGGCCACCAAGGGATCTGAATGCCCCATAGGCCCACTCCGCATAGGAAAGGCCTGCCAGCCTGGGCCAGCCAATGGAAGCACCCACCCTCTTGTAGACCTCTGTATTAAAAGGACACCGAAGCAGGAAGTGCTCCATGCTTTCAAGCATGCCGCCACACTCCTCGCGGGGACAATCCCGGTCATCAGAGTTCCTGTACTTCAGGTTGTCCCTCACATACAGTCTCCCATGGAAGCAGCGCCAAGCCAAGTCCCAAAACTTCAAGGGGATCCGCTTAGAGTTTAATAACCCGAGCCCCACCTCCAGATCCCGGCTTGGGCAATCCTTGAGGGCCAGGGGCTTCTGGAAGTGGGTCAACAGAACCCTATTGTCAAGTAACCTCCTTGACAAGGTCCTGATCTCCCACACTCCCAGACCCCACCGGCGGATCACCTTCACAACCAGGGTAGCATAAGCCGGAAGATGCCCATGAGGCGTGCGAAGGTCCTTCACCCGCCCTCCTGTCTCCCATTGCTGGAAGAAAGGCCGAAACCACCCCCTACAGGAGAATACCCACGGAGGAGCCCTCTCTAACCAGAGGTTTGCGATGTTTGCCTTAAGAAAGGTGTTTACTAGAAGCACCACTGGGTTGACCATACCCAACCCTCCTAGTCTCCTCGTGCGATACGTGACCTCCCTCTTTATTAGGTTCAGCCTATTCCCCCATAATAGTTGGAAGAACAGGCTGTAGACCCGTGTCCAAAGAGGTTCTGGCAAGATGCAGACGCTGCCCAGGTATATTAATAAAGGGAGCAAATACCCCTTGGCCAGGTTAACCCTTTCCCTCAGGGTCAAGGACCTACCCTTCCACTGATCCACCTTCTGGGCGGCAATCTTAAGTCTGCCCTCCCAGTTTTGCTGGGGATAGTCCCCCGGGCCGAAACTGATGCCTAAAATTTTTGCTGTGGCCTGAGGCCCTGGAAGGGTGTCCGGGAGATCAAAACTAGGATATCCCCCTCCCAGCCAGAGACTCTCACACTTATCCCGGTTGATCATGGACCCAGATACCACAGAGTAGCGCTCAACCTCAGACATGACCCAGTCTGCCTCCTCTCTCGAGATTACAAAAAGGGAAACGTCGTCGGCGTACGCCACTACCCTCAAGGTGGTCTCTGGCTCAGCCCGGTCCATCCCGACTCCCACCAACGGTCCGCGTTCCACTCTCCTTAAAAAGGGGTCGATCGCGAACACGTATAACAGTGGGCTCAGAGGACAGCCCTGGCGGACACCAGACTTCACCTCAAAAGGGGGTCCGACCCAACCGTTCACAAGCGGAAAAGTCTCTGCCCCATTGTATAATACTCTCAACCAATCAACAAACCTCCCGGGCAGACCGTACCTCAGAAGGACGGACCAGAGGTACTCATGGTTAACCCGGTCAAAGGCCTTCGCCTGGTCTAAGGACAGCAAGTACCCCTTCCAGTGACCTGACCTGCTCTGCTCCACTGCCTCCCGGACACCGAGCACAGCACTAAAAGTACTGCGGCCTGGAACAGAGCAGTGCTGGGCCCCTGAAAGGAGCCGGGGTGCAAATTTCACCAACCGATTGAAAAGCACCTTTGCCAGAACCTTTCGGTCCGTATTGAGAAGCGCTATGGGACGCCAATTCTCAATACGGGACGAGTCTTTACCCTTTGACAGGATAATCAGGGCGGACTTCCTCATTGAACCGGGAAGAATGTCCGAGGAGAGACATTCATTAAAAACCTCAGTCATGATGGGGACAAAAGAGTCCCTAAAAGTCCTGTAAAACTCGGATGTTAAGCAATCCGGACCGGGCGATTTTTTAGGCCGGAGCCCATCAATGGCCCGTCTCACTTCCTCTTCCCTGATTGCTTCTGCCAAAACATGAAGAGAGGGGTCATCCCCTGGTTCAGGGAAGGTTTCAGCCAGGAAAGCCGACATCTCATCCCGATCTGGATCCCTCCTTCCCAAGAGATGCGAGTAGAAGGATCTGACCACCTCCAGGATCCCTGATTTGGATCTGTTCAGGGAACCCGTACTGTCGATCAGTCCTGTTACCATCTTGCAACTCACTGACATCCTGCAGTTCCTGTAGGGGTCGGGCGAGCGGTACCTCCCGAAATCCCTCTCAAAAACTAAGGATGTGTGCCTATCATACTGGCACCCCTTGAGCAAGGCCTTCACCCTGGAGATTTCCTCACGGTCCCCTCCAGTCGAGACGAGCTGCTCGAGTTTCCTCCCCAGCTCCCGATACAGGCGGTACCTGTTCAGGCCTCTGAGGTTCGAGAGCTGACGGAAGAACCCCGCAACCCTTCTTTTGAAGATCTCCCACCACTCAGACTTACTGCTACAGAGACCCAAGAGAGGTACCTGGCTCTGAAGAAAATCCTCAAAGGATTGTCTTACATCCGCTTCTTCCAACAGGGACGAATTCAGCTTCCATAGGCCTCTCCCTATCCGGGGAGTCTCTGTAACATTCAAGGAAAAGAAAATGAAACAGTGATCGGAGAATTCCACCTCAACAGTGGACACTGCAGAAGAGACGGCTTCCTCCTTTAAAAAAAAACTATCTATCCTAGACCTACAACTACCCCTATGAAAGGTGAAACCCCCGTGACCTGGGGTGTGCCGGATGTGGACATCCACCAGGCGAGCTTCGCTTGCTATGCTATTAAGAGTATTACTATCAAAAGCCAGCCTTCGGTCTCCGGGGCCTCCCCTATCACGGGATCTAGTTATAGTATTAAAGTCCCCACCGAAGACCACCTGCCTGCTGGTAAAAAGATAGGGCTTGATCTTCAGGAAGAGACATTTACGGTCCCACCTTGACTGTGGACCATAGATGTTAATGAGCCGGAGCTCCTGTCCCCCCATGAAGACGTCAAGGACCAAGCACCTCCCCATTTCTACCTCGATCACCCGTCTGCATTCCACCGAAGCGGCCTTAAAAAGGACCGCTACCCCGCTATACGGCTCGGCCGCAAGAGACCAGTATGAGGGCCCGCACCTCCACTCCCTCCTTGCTTTGTAAATGGCCCCCATGTCCGTTAGTCTGGTCTCCTGCAAAAATAAAATGTCAGCCTCAACTCGGTTGAAAAAATCAAAGGCCATAAATCTGGCCGTATCTGACTTTATACTGGCGACATTAATCGACGCCAGAGTCAACAGGGTAGGTTCCGCCATCATGGGTGATTGAGTTAGACGGCCTTCTTTTTGACCGTACCCCCAGATTTTTTGCGCTCACCTTCAGAGGAGGAGCCAGACTCTCCCCTCCTCTTTAGTGACACAGAGGTGTCCATAGTACTAGACGCCTCCTTCCCAGTACTGGTTTCCTCACCTCTGGACCCCCTGGCAGTCCCCCCCCCTAGAGGAAAGAGAGCCCCCCGGAGGACGGACCCCACCGCTCCCTGAAGGCACCTCAGATGTTACCGCCGGTCCCTCGCCCCCGACCTCCGACACAGCAGAGTCATCGAGGGCATGGAACCGGTTGGAGAGGGGGATCAGAGGGGAGCCGGTGAGCCCTTCCGTAGGCACCTTAGCGGCCAGGGGGGGGGCTTTAGATGTTTTTGCCCCTTTTTTGTTCCTCCTCCTCCGACTCTTAATGGTCTTACCGTCACCTGATTTTTTAGGCTGCTCCACCACCTCCTCGTCCAGACTTTCATACTGGGAGGAATCATCAGAAGCAGCCACCTCCTCCCTCTCCATCCCCCTGATCTCCTCGTTCACCGCCTCCTCCCCCAGGGCCTCAGGGGCTCCGGCTGCCGCTTCTGGGGTGGGGACAGACATTACCCCAGTCGCCTGAGGCTTATCCTGCCCCCTACCCCCACGGCGCCTCACCTGTTGCCACTGGTGGGCAGATGAACTGGCCTCGCCTTCCCTCACTGGCCCCTCAGCTCCTCTCCCGCCCCCACCTCCAGCTCCAGCAGAGGATGCACCGCTGGGGACCCCCCCTCGGCTCTCCCCCGCCTGACCAGAGATGGTGTTAGAAACGGAGCGGGGGCAGCGGCTATACGGGTGACCTAGGTCACCACACAGATGACACCTAATGTCACCACAGGCCGCGCCAAGATGACCTACCCCACCACACAAGGCACATTTCTGCACCTTGCAGCCCGCGCTGAAGTGACGGGGATCACCGCACCTGTGGCAGACCTTCGGTTGCCCCTGGTAGAAGATCAGGATCCTGTCTCTCCCCAGAAACGCTGAGGAAGGGATGTGGGTGACAGTACCGCCTGAGACCTTCAACCTCATCATGAAGGTCCAGCCCCCTGACCAATTGCCAAACTCGTCCCTGTTCTTTTTTGGGACGTCCGTGACCTCCCCATAGTGAGAAAGCCACGTCAAGATATCGACCCCAGAGAGTGACTCGTTATTGGTTAGAATGGTCACCCTCTTTACGCCATTTTGGTGAGACACCGCCTGCACGGCAAAGTCTCGCCAGCCGGGCTCCCCCTTCACCAGTTCAAAATTCGACCAGAAAAGCTCTAGGCACTCCGGTCGAACAAAACTGATGTCGAAGACGTGGGTACCAAAAGGATGGATCAGGGCAAAAATGTCAGTCGCCCTGAAGTCCATCTTCAGGCTGGACAGACATCTGTCTGAGATGATTTAGTGAATCCTGCTTTGAGCAGGGGGTTGGACCAGATGACCCAGGAGGTCCCTTCCAACTCTACCATTCTATGATTCTATGATTCTATGATTCAGGAGGAGCTCCACGACCCTCGCTCTTGGCGGGCACGCTTCACTGCCCCTCCACCGAAGACGGACTACATTCCTCCTACCCCCTGCCCGGCTGTCGGGAGGGACCACACTGTCTCCCCCTCCCTTTTATCTTGGAAGGCGGCCTGGCCGTGTCTATCCAGCCAAAAGGCCAGGTCCACCTCTCTTCCCTCTACCTGGATCGTCCGTTCTCCCTTCTTGAGGGCCTCCAGGAAACGGCGCCGCAAGTCACCATCCCTGAGGTCCAGAGGTGAGGAAGCCCCCCGAGATGACCCCGAGGCCCCGGCTACTACCCCCGCAAGACTCAGAGGACCAGTAGCCGGGGGGGCAGATGGACCAGCCCTGTCCCCACTCCCCCCACTACCAACGGACATACCATTCTTACCCCCGGCCACAGACACGCCAACATTCGTGTCCTCAACCACAGCCACATTCATACCCACGCCATCCCCATTCATGTCAACAGTCACCCCACTTGGGCCACTCTCACTCACATGCACACTGGGGTCACAGTTTTTCATTTTTTGCAAGCATTTTTTGCCAGCAGTTTTTTCACTGCTGCCACCTGCTGGCAGCACCTTCCCTGCCGGGGGGATTTGGGAGCCAGGTGCTGAGACTTTTGCCGGTGCCCCTGCCCCAGATAAGCCCACGAGCACAGGGGACACCGACAGGCAGGCACCACCTCTGCTGTCTGTTACAGCTGTGGCACCACTGCTCCCAGCAGCTGCCAACACTAAGCCCCGCCCCTTTTTGGGCGGAGCCACCCCACTTGGGCGGGTTTTGCCTGCGAGGCCACGCCCCCCGCACCAGGCAGCACGGTGGGTGCCCCGGAGGCCACTCCCACCAGTGCCGTGGGTGACAGGGAGGCCACGCCCCCCGCACCAGGCAGCACATTGGGGGCCCCAGAGGCCACTCCCACCGGTGCCATGGATGACAGGGAGGCCATGCCCCCCACACCAGGTAGCACAGTGGGGGCCCCAGAGGCCACTCCCACTGGTGCCGTGGATGGCAGGGAGGCCACGCCCCCCACACCAGGCAGCATGGTGGGGGCCCCAGAGGCCACTCCCACCAATGCCTTTGGTGACAGGGAGGCCACGCCCCCCGCACCAGGCAGCACGGTGGGGGCCCCAGAGGCCACTCCCACTGGTGCCGTGGACGGCTGGGATGCCACGCCCCCTGAAGCCGGCCGCGCCGGGACACCCGAAGCCGACCCGGAACCGGGTCTACTCACAGGGGCCCCTGGACCAGCGGCACCAGCTCTCAGGGGCATAGCACCCCCTACCGTCACACCCGTTGCCACAAAAAGCCTGGCCACCCCAGCTCCGGTGGCCGGCCCCAGGCTAGGCCACTCCCCCTCGGCACCCAGCGGCGGTGGAGCCCCCCGCGCTGATCCATTACTGGGCCACTGCGCAGGGGGCCCCGACCTCGCCACGGATTTTGCCAGGGGAGCAAGCCCCACCTTACGCTTATGAGCCGGCTCTGCCGGAGCCGCAGGCCCCGCGCCCCTTATCTTAACAGGTTTCTGGGTCCCTAAAAGTGATCCAGATTTTTTAGTGGATCCGTGTGTGAGGGACCCACACACCCCAGCACACGCCGCCGGAGATGCGGCCCCGGCTGTCGGTGCACCGCCAGCAGCGGCAGATGTACACGCCGCCCCCCGCACGCCAGCAGGTGCACCAGGTGCCAGGCCAGACCCCCCTTTTACAGGGGATCCAGCCCGAGCACCACCACTGATGACTCCCACCATCGGGCCGCCCTCCGCGCCATGCTCCATATCAGACACCTCGGACCTCACTGCCTCCATTACCACAAACAGAGGCAGCGCTCTGCGTGCCATGGCCTATGTTCTCCCCGCTCCCTCGCTGTGGACCCACAACAGAGTCCAAGCCGGGGTGGGTGGCGGGTGCCGCACAACGGGACAGGGGGGCCCCAGAGAGGGGGACATACACGAACTTATGTGCAATAGATGTTTTCTTTTTTTTTTTGCTTTTCTCTTCATCCCCCTCCCGGGTGCCTCATCCTCGCAGATCTCATCCCCGAACGTAAGCTGACCAAAACGTACCGGGGACTCGATCTGCTGGATCTGCTGCATGATAATTAGTGTTGAGCCACCCCCGTAGTGTTCGAGTTCGGTTCGGTTCGTCGAACACCCTTGTGTTCGCCGAACTGTTCGTCGAACACCTTCGAACACCGTTAAAACCAATGGCAGGCAAACAAAAACACATAGAAACACATAGAAAACACCTTCAAAGGTGTCCAAAAGCTGACAAACTGCTCAGAAGACACAACTAACACATGGAAAAGTGACAAGTACATATAGTCATGCGAAAAGAAAAGAGGTGGAGGAGTAAAAGGAGGGGGAGACACAGATATAGGCATGTCATGCCCTTCTAAAATCCAAAAAGTGAGAAGCCGAGACGGCCAGTCCGCTCCTGCCCGTGCCACCTCCGTGTCGCCGGGTTTGTGCCAGAGCCGCGGTGAACCCTGACGGCCAGCCCCCCTCTCCCAATACTGGTGCCTGTCCGCTGGTGGGTCGAGAGAGCCCCCCTGTGGTGGAGGCAGCTCTAAGCTTTTTAATTTAAATTGTCCCTCTAATTTGAATGAATACACTTTAAATCCATTTACAAGGATCTATTGGAGGGCAAGTCTCATGCCAGCAGCCGCGTAATTCCAGCTCCAGTAGCGTCCACTAAAGCTGCTGCAGTTAAAAAGCTTTTATAAGGATCGAGCTCGGCTGTCCACCGCAAGGCATCCTAGTGCCAGTCCCAGCCCCTATGCCTTGGGGTGCCTCCTGATGCTCTTCACTGAGTATCCCGTGGTCCCGAAGCATTTCCTTTGAAAAAATTAAGTGTCCAAACTACAGGTGGTGTAGCTTGCTTAACAGCCGGGATAATCTGCTGACTAGCAGACACTGCTACTAGGCACAAAGTATTTCCTGGGCTAGATGCAGTTAAAAATTTGTAAGTAGATACTCTCGTTGGATGCTGAAAAAGCATTCCATAGAGTCTCCTGGCACGCCATATATGATTCTCTTAAAAAGCTTGGGGTAGGGGTCTAGGGGACCCTTTTATAGCCAAAATCACGGCCCAGTATCACAATACGTCACCTAGGCTGAAGATAAATGGAACTGTAGCACCGAGGGCTCGGTTGCTACAGACGTATTGCACCTCACCCAGAGGTGTGATATCTCACTCTCAGATAAGGATGGAGTGTGGATCAGGACCCGACACCTGCATGCATTACACCACATTGCCGTGGGGCAGGGCGACCAATATGCCCCTGAGATGGGCACGACAGTCCCTGTCCCTGGCTGGAGTGGGGGGAGGGAACACTGAGGAAGGGGAACCCTGCAGTGCAGGAGCAGGGAGGAAGCAGTTCCTGGGTGCATTGAGAAGGGAGTATAAAAGGTGGGCACCATCTTAGTTCAGTGCAGAGAAGTCTGAGTAGAAGTGGCAGGGAGCAGGGGCTCTGCATGAGCTCTGCTCCGGAGGCGGGCCTAGTAACAGAGGCCCAGGCCTGCAAGAGGGAGAAGGAAGGAAGAGGAGCGGAGAAGGCTCCAGGAACGAGGAATGAAGGGATCCCAGGGGTGCGGACGGGCGAGTCGCCACCGCACGCCCGAATCCACCTGCGTGGAGGGGTCAGGCCAAAGGGGGAGACCGGTCCCCGAACTAGTGGAGGCAGGAAACGACCCTCAGCTAGAAACCGGAGGCTCTGACATTTTATGTGGCGCAGCCCCTTGCTCCACCCGCTAGGAAGGCATCACATAGGGTCAGGGAAACTGGCGCCAAGTTTACCAAGAGGAGGCCCGAGGCAGCCGGACAGAAGTGTTGGTAAGAAAGGCCAGACAAAGGACACACAAAGGGGGTCCTGTGAAGCGCTCCAAAGTTATCTGGGAGTTGTCTGAGCCCCTCACCTGGTGAGCAAAGTACGACGTGGGCAGCCGTTACCTGCAGACGTGGTCTGGATAATAAGAACTGTGAGTAAAGGCCCTGAACTGCATCACTGACTCCGTGTCGTTACTGCTGCTGCCCTGCACCATCACCCCCATCCTCCGCATACACTGCCCTGAGGCTATACTCCTCCCGTGGGGAGTTATGCTACGCTCTGCTGCACCCACAACACCAGCCTTAGCGGTCTGCCCTGTAGCGGCGGTTCACTCTGACCGCAATCCACGGGTGGCGTAGTCGGACATTTAAACATCAAAACCACATAAATAGTTCCGCCACTGGTTTGACCGCCCTGAGCCACGGAACCGGAACGCCGCCACGAAGACTACAACCACCAGCATCCACCAAAAAGGGTCCGGCTCCGGGTGTCCCAAGGCCCAGGGGGTGCGTCAGAACATTTTCATCACCTTTCACAATCACCAATGGGACAAGGCAGGGATGTCCTCTGTCCCCTCTCTTATACATCCTAGTGACGGAGCACCTGCTCTCATCAATTCGCCATAACCCCAATATTAGGTGGATTGAGGTGGGAGGCACCGAGTACAAGTGCTCTCTATTTGCTGATGATGTCCTAGTATATATCACTCAATCACATATATCCATCCCTGCTGTTATGGCTGAAATAGATCACTTTGTTACATGGTAAAATTTTAAAATCAATGCAGCGAAGTCTGAGGCCCTCGATGTCTCCCTCCCTAAATCCATATAGGATTCCATCCAGTCCAACTTTCCCTTTGCCTGGCCCTCACAGGGTATCAAATACTTAGGAATTCCTATTCATAGAGACCTCTCCCATCTATGTTATCTTAATTTTGGGCCCTTTATTGAACAATTCCATACAGACCACGGTTGGCAAGTTAGAACTGTAAGATTCACTACGTGAACCACTGGTGTTTTGTGGAAAAGCACATGTACACCGCGTTCCAAATTATTATGCAAAAAGTGTTTAGGAGTGATAAGGGAAGAATTTGTTTGTTTGTCAGTTAAACTCATTGATGGTGATGTGTGTCAGGGCTCTTTATATCACTGTAAGCAATTGCAGACACCTGTGCTAATTAGTTTGGCAGGTGTGTCCAATGAAAGGCAAGACTACTTAAGAAGGCTCTCTCACATTATTAAGCAGCCTACATTTTCTGCCAAAATGGGAAAGAAAAAGGATGTGTCGGCTGCTGAGAAGCAACAAATTGTGGAGTGTTTAGGTCAAGGCATGACTACAATCAACATTGTGCGATGATCAGGATGAAGTGTCTTGGCAATCAAGAAGTATGTAGCTGATTCACAGTACACACGTGTGCGTGCTGATAAGGGCAAATTGAGGACTCTTTCCTACAGGCAATTACGTCAGGTTGAAAGAGCAGCGGCAAAAAAGCCTTGTCATAGCAGCAGACAAGTTTTTGAGGCTGCTTGTGCCTCCAACGTCCCCCGAACAACAAGATGCAGGGTCCTTCAGAGGTTTGCAGCTGTGCATACGCCATCCTGTCGACCTCCTCTATCCACTTCACACAAGCAGAAACGGCTCCAGTGGGCCAAACATTACATGAAGACTGATTTCAAAACTGTTTTGTTCACGGATGAGTGCCGTGCAGCGCTCGATGGTCCAGATGAATGGAGTGGAGGATGGGTGGTTGATGGACACCCCACGCAAACACGGCTACAGCGCCAACAAGGAGGAGGTGGAGTAATGTTTTGGGCTGGAATCATGGGGAGAGAGATTGTCGGCCCCTTTAGGATCCCTGAAGGCGCTAAAGATGAACTCCATAATGTATGTGGATTTTCTCAAACAGCACTTCCTGCCATGGTTCAAGAAGAAGAACCGTGTATTTCACAGCAAGATCATTTTTCTGCATGATAATGCACCATCTCATGCTGCACATAAAACATCTGCATCTCTGGCTGATATGGGGATAAAAAGGGACAAACTTATGGTGTGACCCCCATGCTCCCCTGACCTCTACCCCATTCAGAACCTTTGGAGCATCATTAAAAGGAGTGTCTATGATGGCGGGACGCAGTTCACATCTAAGCAACAGCTCTGGGAGGGTATTCTGTCCTCATGCAAAACAATTGAAGCAGAAACCATCCAAAACCTGACAAATTCAATGGACGAGAGAGTTCAGAAGCTCCTTTCGAACAAGGGGTCCTATGTGAAAATGTAACATCACCTAGAATAAAGTTTTGAGTTGAAAACTGTTTGATTTCAGTTTCTAACAACCTGCTAATGCTTATAATTTCAAAAATGACCATTTTTTTGGTCTTTATTAAAATGAAAAGGTTGATCGAAAAGTTTGGGGGATCTAAGAGTGTGGCAACCCAGTAGTCATGATTACTTCGAATTCTGACAATATGAGGGTCATGCTGCAGGTAGTGCAGCAAGAAGGCACTTATGTGTCTTGCACATCTCGGAGCCCCAAAATTATTTTCCGGGCTAGATGCAGCTAAAAATTATTTTTAATTTTAAATCTGGTGAAGCTTATTATAGATGGCCTAATAGGATCAGTGCTGCACACTGCTACAAAGCCCAAATTATTTTCCAGTCAAGATACAGATAAACATGATTAGTAATTTGAAAGCTTAAAATGGTTGGTAGGGTGATTTTAACCAATCATCAAGCTTTTACTCTCCCCAGGATGACACAGGGGTAGAAAAGTCGTTTCGGATCCATGATTTGTTCATCTTTATGAACGTGAGTCTGTCTACATTATCAGTGGAGAGCCGCGTGCGCTTATCTGTCAGCACACCACCAGCAGCGCTGAACACACGTTCAGACAGAACGCTGGCTGCAGGGCATGACAAGATCTCCAAGGCGTAAGTGGCTAGCTCCGGCCATTTATCCAGATTGGAAGCCCAAAAAGAGGAAGGGTCCAGTGACACAGTCGTGGCTTCAATGTTTACTTGGAGATACTCCTGTACCATCGTCTCTAGGCGTTGACTATGTGTCAGACTTCTTGTCTCCTGTGGCCTTGCAAAGGATGGGCTAAAAAAGTGGTGAAATGATTCCGCAAAATTGATGTTACCAGCAGATACTGTGGTTCTGTTACGGTTTGAGTGCTGAACACTTGACGGTCCCACGGTTGGCAAGTTGGAACTGTGAGATTCACTACGTGCACCACTGGTATTTTGTGGAAAAGCACATGTAAGATTCTGCAACAGTCTCTGCTGATACTCCTGCATGCGTGCATCCCTTTCTATGGCAGGAATAATTTCTGCAAATTTACTTTTGTACCGGGGATCTAACAGTGTGGCAACCCAGTAGTCAGGATTATTTCTAATTCTCACAATTCGATGGTCATGTTGCAGGTAGTGCAGCAAGAAGGCACTCATGTGTGTTGCGCATCCAGGAGCACCAAGTCCCTGTTGTGTTGGTGGCGAGGTAACAATCATGCTTCCTTCCTCTGTCCTCTCCCCCCAACCTCGTACAACAGAAATGTGATCAAGGTCTCCCTCATCTGATGAGTCTTCCATCAGTTCGTCCTCCACTTCTTCCTGGGCTCCTGCACCTTCCTCACTAGTTTGGCTGCTACCATGCGCCCTGGTAAAATCATCTCCCCCACCCTCACATGCCTGCCGCCTTGGTGCTGCCGACCGTCTGGACCTTGCAGATGTTAGCCCTTCCGCATACAACTCCTCCTCCTCTACTTCCTCCACCTCCTCTTGTGCCACCACCTGACTCCGAATTCTGTTTAACATGTGCTCCAGCATGTAATTCACCGGAATAGTCATGCTGATAATGGCATCGTCAGCACTAAACATCTTCGTCGCCATTTCAAAACTGTGCAGAAGGGTGCATAGGTCCCTGATCTGAGACCACTCCTCCAGCGTGATTTGCCCCACCTCTGAATCTCGTTGGCCCAGGCTATACGTCAGAACGTATTGCACCAGGGCTTGTCGGTGCTGCCACAGTCGCTGCAACATGTGCAGAGTTGAATTCCACCGGGTAGGCATATCGCATTTTAGCTGGTGAAGTGGCAGGCCCAACGACTTCTGTAGAGATGTAAGTCGCTGAGCTGCGGGATGCGAACGGCAGAAGTGAGCACACAGCGACCGTGCCCTCTGCAGAAGGCCATCTAGTCTGGGATAGTGGGCTAAAAATTGCTGGACAACCAGGTTCAACACGTGAGCCATACAAGGCACGTGTGTGACATTGCCCCGGCGAAGGGCCGCACCCAGGTTTGCAGCATTGTCGCACACGGCCTTCCCTGGTTTCAGGTCCAGTGGAGACAACCATTCATGAAATTGGTTCTCCAGAGCTGACCACAACTCCTCAGCTGTGTGACTCACATTTCCCAGACATTTCAATGTAAAAACCGCCTGATGACGTTGAGCCCTACTGCCAGCATAGTAAGGAGGTGTGCAGGATCCCTTCTGCGCAGTTAGAAAGCTTGTGGCATGACCAGACAGGCTTTGGGTGCAGGTGGAAGACCGAGAGGAGGTTGAGGAGGCAGAAGCAGTGGAGGAACTTTGACATAAAGAGGATTGACGCACAACTCGTGGGGACGGCAAGACTTGGACAGCAGCCCCTTGTCCTGCTGTCACCATAGTTACCCAGTGCCCAGTCAGCGACATGTAACGCCCCTGTCCATGCCTACTCGTCCAAGTGTCTGTGGTGAAATGCACCCTGTCACACACAGAGTTTCTCAAAGAAGCGGTGATGTTGTGTGCGACATGCTGGTGGAGCGCAGGCACACATTTCTTTGAG
Organism: Phyllobates terribilis; assembly: GCF_046119375.1. Taxonomy (NCBI): domain Eukaryota; kingdom Metazoa; phylum Chordata; class Amphibia; order Anura; family Dendrobatidae; genus Phyllobates; species Phyllobates terribilis. The sequence goes on from NW_027362771.1 coordinate 197,817,077, forward strand.
AAGTAGTGCCGACTGGGCATCTGGTACTGGGGCACTGCGACGGACATAAGGTCTCGAAAATCCTCTGTGTCCACCAGGCGGAAAGGCAGCATTTCTGTAGCCAAGAGCTTGCAGATGGTGAAATTCAACCTCTTAGCTTTCTCATGGCTAGGAGGAAATGGTCTTTTACTTGTCCACATCTGAGGGACCGAGGGCTGGCTATTGTGCTTAGACGGGGTTGATAAGGGTGTCCCCGGCAAACTGCCGGTCTGTGAGGAAGATGCAGGAGGACATGTTAGGTTGCCTTGATCCAAAGGTGGTGCTATCGATGTCGGACAGCGCTCAAGACCAGCTGGTGTTACCACCTCCAAAGAAAATTATGACCTGCCAATCACGCTGGCTGTTGCGGGTAAAGAGGTGGCAGGTCTGCGCCCCAAAACAGGTGTGACTGCTGTCCCCCCAGTCACAGAGGATGAAGAGGCCGCGGATGCACAAGATATGGCAGACGGTGGTTGGCCCGGCCGGCTAGGCCGCATTGTAGCACACTGAGCTTCCCACTGCAACTTATGCTTCATGTCCATGTGCCGGTTCATGCATGAAGTACTCAAACTATGTATTTTTTGGCCTCTACTTAGCTTTTGCTGACAAATGTTACAGATAACACGAGTTGGGTCATCTTTATCGATCTGAAAAAATGCCCAGGCTATGAAAGGCTTAGCACCCATGCGACCTGAAGAGCCACCACGACTTGTGGTGAGAGGCAGAGTTGTGTTTGAGGATGCAGTTGTTGACGTGCTTCCAGTACTACGTCTCTGTCCAGGAAGGCGCAACCTGACCTCGTCGTCACTAGCATCTTCCTCCACCTCCTCTGCTGACCTCATCTCTTGGCTGACTGTGGGTTGACAGTAAGTGGGATCTCCGACCTCATCATCATCACCCTGTGCGTTATCACACCCGTCGTCCTCAGAGCCAACCTGTTCCTGCCCTGACAAAAAACTAAAGTTGTCGCTCCAATCAGGTATTTGAGTCTTATCATCGTCTTCCTCATTGTCTCCACCAACAGGAGTTACAGTTTGGGAATGAGGGTCTACATTATGGTCAGAACCTTCTGCGTCTGGTCCTGGATCCGACTCATAAAGATTCTGGGCATCAGTGCAGATCATTTCCTCGTCTGGATTCACAGAAGCACTGGAGTCGACCTCTGATTCCCAGGCTATAGTATGAGTAAACAGCTCTGCAGACTCAACCATCTGTTCTACCTCATACTCAGACGGGCAGCTGGAGATTTGGGAGCTGTGAGGAAGCAAGTGCGATTTGGGTGACACCTTTGAGGACTGGAGTATTTGTGATGTTGAAGTTGATGTGGAGGAGAGCCCACTTAAAGGAGCACTTGATATATGCGTTGAAGCACCTGCTGTTTTTGTGCCTCATCTGGAATTTGTAGCGATTGGCGTGGCCGTAAGAAAGGGATCTTATCACATTGTCCGCTAAAAGAAGTAGACATTTTAGTTTGGCTGGAAGATGGTCTTTCTTCTGCACCTACCCCACGGACACAACCTTTTTTCCCCTTCCCAGCACGCCTATTCCCCTTTCCACCAGCAGCAGGCCTTTTTCCACTCATTTTGGTGGTTAACTAATTCACAACTCTGGAGTTGTTTGCACAAAAAAACAATGGATGGTAACCGAGCAGAGCTGAGTGGCCAAACTGTGGTATTAGGCCAAAACTATTGGCTGGGTTAGATGCAGAAAAAAATTATTTTTAATTTGCAACCTGATGGAGGTCAGTATAGATGGACTAATAGACCAAGTCCCACACACCGCTAGAAGCCCAAATATTTTTTCAGAGCTAGATGCAGAAAAAAATTATATTCAATTTGCAACCTGCTGGAGGTCAGTATAGAAGGACTAATAGAACAAGTCCCACACACTGCTAGAAGCCCAAATATTTTTTCAGAGCTAAATGAAGAAAAAAATTATTTTTAATTTGCAACCTGATGGAGGTCAGTATAGATGGACTAATAGACCAAGTCCCACACACTGCTAGAAGCCCAAATATTTTTTCAGAGCTAGATGCAGAAAAAAATTATTTTTAATTTGCAAACTGATGGAGGTCAGTATAGATGGACTAATAGAACAAGTCCCACACGCTGCTAGAAGCCCAAATATTTTTTCAGAGATAAATGAAGAAAAAAATTATTTTTAATTTGCAACCTGATGGAGGTCAGTATAGATGGACTAATAGACCAAGTCCCACACACTGCTAGAATCCCAAATATTTTTTCAGAGCTAGATGCAGAAAAAAATTATTTTTAATTTGCAACCTGATGGAGGTCAGTATAGATGAACTAATAGAACAAGTCCCACACGCTGCTAGAAGCCCAAATATTTTTTCAGAGATAAATGAAGAAAAAAATTATTTTTAATTTGCAACCTGATGGAGGTCAGTATAGATGGACTAATAGACCAAGTCCCACACACTGCTAGAAGCCCAAATATTTTTTCAGAGCTAGATGCAGAAAAAAATTATTTTTAATTTGCAACCTGATGGAGGTCAGTATAGATGGACTAATAGACCAAGTCACACACACCGCTAGAAGCCCAAATATTTTTTCAGAGCTAGATGCAGAAAAAAATTATATTCAATTTGCAACCTGCTGGAGGTCAGTATAGAAGGACTAATAGAACAAGTCCCACACACTGCTAGAAGCCCAAATATTTTTTCAGAGCTAAATGAAGAAAAAAATTATTTTTAATTTGCAACCTGATGGAGGTCAGTATAGATGGACTAATAGACCAAGTCCCACACACTGCTAGAAGCCCAAATATTTTTTCAGAGCTAGATGCAGAAAAAAAATATTTTTAATTTGCAACCTGATGGAGGTCAGTATAGATGGACTAATAGACCAAGTCCCACACACCGCTAGAAGCCCAAATATTTTTTCAGAGCTAGATGCAGAAAATTTTTTTATTCAATTTGCAACCTGATGGAGGTCAGTATAGATGGACTAATAGACCAAGTCCCACACACTGCTAGAAGCCCAAATATTTTTTCAGAGCTAGATGCAGAAAAAAAATATTTTTAATTTGCAACCTGATGGAGGTCAGTATAGATGGACTAATAGACCAAGTCCCACACACTGCTAGAAGCCCAAATATTTTTTCAGAGCTAGATGCAGAAAAAAAGTATTTTTAATTTGCAACCTGATGGAGGTCAGTATAGATGGACTAATAGAATGATGCTATGCCCAAAAGATTTTACTTCACTAGGTGCAGTAAAAAAATTGGTATTCTATACACAGGTGGTATATCTTGCAACACAGATAGGCTACTCCACTGACTAACACACTCTGCAATAGGCCAAAAAGGATTAGCTTTGCTAGATTCAGCCAAATGCTGTGAAAAAAACTTGCACAGCACTGGCACAGACCTGCCTGGCAAAAACTGATAGGAACTGATGTAACCTAGTCCTGAAAAGGACTCCAATTACAATTAGTCTTTACTCCCACAATCTATCTATTTAAGAGCACAGACCTGCTTGATAAAAGTCGTAGGAAATGCTGTAACCTAGTCCTTAAAAGGACTGCAATCACAACTATTCCCTACTCCCAAGCTATCTGTATATTTGTGCGAAAATTGGCTTGAAATTAACAAGGTATAGCGCACACAGCAACAGCGGTGCCGTCTAACACGCAGCTGCAGCAGTGAGAAAATGGTGGCGACGGGGAAAATGGCTTGGTCTTATAGGGCAAGGACATGTGACATACACTGCCAATCACACATGCCCTTGCTTGTGTGAAAAAAAGCACTTCGCTCCGTGTGTGCGCTGCTGATAGGCTGACAGATTGCACCTCCCCACTGCAAATGCGGGAAAGAGAAAAAAAAATGGAGATCTTCATTGTTCCTGCAGAGATCCATCCCCTGCCCCTCCCCCCGCCCCGCTGTACACTCAAACTGCGTATTAACATTAATTTTCATCATTACTGAGAAAAAATCCAGTTATGATTTTGGTGCACGAACAGTTATCGAACATAACCTCGAACAGCCGAATTTTTCTCAAATTGTTCGTGTTCGCCGACCGGCTAGAACACCGCCCAAAACAGCTCGAATTTGAGATTGGCGAACAGTTCGAGTAGAACAACGCTCATCTCTAATGATAATGCAGCCCCCCTCACTGCTGCTACTCCCATCCTCCTCATCCTCCCCCTCGCTCCCGCTGCCCTCTGAAGGGCTAGAATCAGACGGGAGAGCCATCTGCTCAGGGGCTATCCCGCTATGCGATGCCTGGAGATCACTTACCAGGCCACCAGGCGGTGGGTAGGGTGCGACCTCCTCCACGCATACCTCTTCTTCCTCCTCCTCCACCGCCTGGCCGGGGCCCTGCGACCCCTCCAGAGCCCCACCGGTCATGGCTCTGAACCGGTCATCATTCCGCAGCTTCTTCATGAAGGGTCCACTGCCTGCCAATATGGTGCTCCTGCGGTCCTCCAGGTCTTGTATGGCCTGCTTGATCTTCCGGACCACGGCGGATAGCTCAGGCTTCTTGCTGCCAGAGGCCCTTTCGGACCTCTCCTGAGCTACCCTCAACTCCCCCCAGAGGGAACTTAGCTTTTTGGAGGTGTCCTCATACTCGCAGAGGTGCGCATGGATACGGGAGGCATAGGTGACGGTTGCCTCCCTCGCCACCTTGGTACCCCAATCAGGGGGCACCGCTGCAGTACCTCTGCTGGCACTCGACCCACCTCCGGAGGGAGGAGCCGCCGCGGTCATAGCCTCGGGGGTCCTCCGGGTCCTCATGCCGGACCCCTTGCTGCCTCAGTCTGATGCTGAAGCCTTAGCCTGGTTGGTGTTCCTCCCACCCCCCGCCGGCTTAGACCGGGAGGTGGGAGCCGGGGGCCAAGCCCCAGAGGCCAGTCCCACTCTGAGCCTTGTTTCCTGGGAAGGGGGCCGACAAAAAGTCCCAGATGGAAAAGATTACCTCCCTTCCCAGGAGCTCTCTCCACAGGCAGCTCACTCAGCACAGCTCACTGCAGGCTCCGCCTCCACCACTTCCTGTAGGGAACTGCAACAGGCTGAACTGGAACTCTATTTTATTATAAAAGTACAAAAACACATATACAAAACACAAAAACCAAACCACAGAAACAATTATACAACCAACAAACAACTAACAACCAACAAAAACCCAGCAAGACATAACCTAAAATCTGAAATTATATAGAGTCCAACAAAGAAATATATGACGACACAAAGTCCAAGTCCTCCAGCAGACTCTCTAGGAGACCCCCCAGCAAGGGAAGACCCTACCATACCTCCAGGGTGCGCCCTAAAACGCACCCGACCCCCAGCATTCACAACATCCATACCTGCACATTCATACCTAACCCCCTAACAAAAAAGCAAAACTAAATAACTGGCCCATCGCCAAAAATAAAGAAATAGGCCACCTGGCCGAAAATTTAATACACAGCAACCCTATTTTTTTTTTTTATATTTTTTATATATATATATATATATATATATATATATATTTTTTTTTTTTTTTTTCTCCCCACCACCATTTTTTAAAACACCCAAGGTCCCACGAAAGTTTGTGGCCTTATCACAGCAAGCCACGAAAGTTTGTGGCCATCAAAATCACAAATAACGGGTCCTTTTTCCCGCATCCCGTAGGACGTCCATTTTCCCAAAACCCCTCCCCCCTCCCCCCCTGAAATCCCCCACCCAACCTACACTAAACCCCCCACCCATACAATACACAAAACTATACACGTATATACATTACACAACATAACCAAAGCAAACACAACATAACAATAGCACAATATAAACAACTGACCATAAACATGAACCAAAAGTCAGACCCAAGTTCAGTGCTTGCAAGCCCTATATTCGGCTTTCCAATACCGTAAAACAAAAAACTATAATGTGAGGGGAGCAGCCCACCACCAGGAAACTGGAGACTACCGAGGCTCTCACCCTAATCTAACACACAAACAGCCTCCCTATTAAAGAAAAAGAAAAACCTGTCCCTACCGCCCTACAAATCTTTCCCTACCTGTCCCTACCTGTCCCTCTCTGACCCTCACTACCAACCTAATGCTAACTACCTATCCCTAAAGACTGTCCCTGTCTGTCCCTCCCTGACTCTACACATCTATCTGACCCTACAAATAAATATAAAATATAGAAAGGGACTAAATTAACCCTATCACAGACACACATACCCTAACTCTCCCTAGGGCACATTAAATGAGAACCCCCTCCATAGAAGGGAAGCCCTCCCTGCACCCAGCCTCTCATACTCCAGCGAGCGCACTTTTGCCAGGTCACCCAGGATGTTCCTAATCACCTCTTCCCGGGGGAGGACTTTCTGCTGGGTGGACACTAAACACCGTGCATTCCACGTGCAAAACCTAGTCACTAAACTAACTAAGAAGACAGTGCCCCGATCTCGGCCACCAAGGGACCTGAATGCCCCATAGGCCCACTCCGCATAGGAAAGGCCTGCCAGCCTAGGCCAGCCAATGGAAGCACCCACCCTACTGTAGACCTCTGTATTAAAGGGACATTGAAGCAGGAAGTGCTCCATGCTTTCAAGCATGCCGCCACACTCCTCGCGGGGACAATCCTGGTCATCAGAGTTCCTGTACTTCAGGTTGCCCCTCACATACAGTCTCCCATGGAAGCAGCGCCAAGTCAAGTCCCAAAACTTCAAGGGGATCCGCTTAGAGTTTAATAACCCGAGCCCCACCTCCAGATCCCGGCTTGGGCAATCCTTGAGGGCCAGGGGCTTCTGGAAGTGGGTCAACAGAACCCTATTGTCAAGTAACCTCCTTGACAAGGTCCTGATCTCCCACACTCCCAGACCCCACCGGCGGATCGCCTTCACAACCAGGGTAGCATAAGCCGGAAGATGCCCATGAGGCGTGCGAAGGTCCTTCACCCGCCCTCCTGTCTCCCATTGCTGGAAGAAAGGCCGAAACCACCCCCTACAGGAGAATACCCACGGAGGAGCCCTCTCTAACCAGAGGTTGGCGATGTTTGCCTTAAGAAAGGTGTTTACTAGAAACACCACCGGGTTGACCATACCCAACCCTCCTAGTCTCCTCGTGCGGTACGTGACCTCCCTCTTGATCAGGTTCAGCCTATTCCCCCATAATAGTTGGAAGAACAGGCTGTAGACCCATGTCCAAAGAGGTTCTGGCAAGATGCAGACGCTGCCCAGGTATATTAATAAAGGGAGCAAATACCCCTTGGCCAGGTTAACCCTTTCCCTCAGGGTCAAGGACCAACCCTTCCACTGATCCACCTTCTGGGCGGCAATCTTAAGTCTGCCCTCCCAGTTTTGCTGGGGATAGTCCCCCGGGCCGAAACTGATGCCTAAAATTTTTGCTGTGGCCTGAGGCCCTGGAAGGGTGTCCGGGAGATTGAAACTTGGATCTACCCCTCCCAGCCAGAGACTCTCACACTTATCCCGGTTGATCATGGACCCAGAAGCCACCGAGTAGCGCTCAACTTCAGACATGACCCAGTCCGCCTCATCTCTCGAGGATACAAAGAGGGAAACGTCGTCGGCGTACGCCACTACCCTCAAGGTGGCCTCTGGCTCCGCCCGGTCCATTCCGACTCCCACCAATGGTCCGCGCTCCACTCTCCTTAAAAAGGGGTCGATCGCGAACACGTATAACAGTGGGCTCAGAGGACAGCCCTGGCGGACACCAGACTTCACCTCAAAAGGTTGTCCGACCCAACCGTTTACGAGCGGAAAAGTCTCTGCCCCATTGTATAACACTCTCAACCAATCAACAAACCTCCCGGGCAGACCGCACCTCAGAAGGACGGACCAGAGGTACTCATGGTTAACCCGGTCAAAGGCCTTCGCCTGATCTAAGGACAGCAAGTACCCCTTCCAGTGACCTGCCCTGCTCTGCTCCACTGCCTCCCGGACACCGAGCATAGCACTAAAAGTACTGCGACCTGGAACAGAGCAGTGCTGGGCCCCCGAAAGGAGCCGGGGTGCAAACTTCACCAACCGATTAAAAAGCACCTTTGCCAGAACCTTTCGGTTCGTATTGAGAAGCGCTATGGGACGCCAATTCTCAATACGGGACGAGTCTTTACCCTTCGACAGAATAATCAGGGCGGACTTCCTCATTGAACCGGGCAGAATGTCCGAGGAGAGATATTCATTAAAAACCTCAGTCATGAGGGGGACCAAAGAGTCCCTAAAAGTCCTGTAAAACTCGGATGTTAAGCCATCCGGACCGGGCGATTTTTTGGGCCGGAGCCCATCACTGGCTCGTCTCACTTCCTCTTCCCTGATTGCTTCTGCCAAAACATGAAGAGAGGGGTCATCCCCTGGCTCAGGGATGGTTTCAGCCAGGAAAGCCGACATCTCATCCCGATCTGGATCCCTCCTTCCCAAGAGGTGCGAGTTGAAGGATCTGACCACCTCCAGGATCCCTGATTTGGATCTGTTCAGGGAACCCGTACTGTCGATCAGTCCTGTTACCATCTTGCAACTCACTGACATCCTGCAGTTCCTGTAGGGGTCGGGCGAGCGGTACCTCCCGAAATCCCTCTCAAAAACTAAGGATGTGTGCCTATCATACTGGCACCCCTTGAGCAAGGCCTTCACCCTGGAGATTTCCTCACGGTCCCCTCCAGTCGAGACGAGCTGCTCGAGTTTCCTCCCCAGCTCCCGATACAGGCGGTACCTGTTCAGGCCTCTGAGGCTCGAGAGCTGACGGAAGAACCCCGCAACCCTTCTTTTGAAGATCTCCCACCACTCAGACTTACTGCTACAGCGACCCAAGAGAGGTACCTGGCTCTGAAGAAATTCCTCAAAGGATTGTCTTACATCCGCTTCTTCCAACAGGGACGAATTCAGCTTCCATAGGCCTCTCCCTATCCGGGGAGTCTCTGTAACATTCAAGGAAAAGAAAATGAAACAGTGATCGGAGAATTCCACCTCAACAGTGGACACTGCAGAAGAGACGACTTCCTCCTTTAAAAAAAACCTATCTATCCTAGACCTACAACTACCCCTATGAAAGGTGAAACGCCCGTGACCTGGGGTGTGACGGATGTGGACATCCACCAGGCGAGCTTCGCTTGCTATGCTATTAAGAGTATTACTATCAATAGCCAGCCTTCGGTCTCCGGGGCCTCGCCTATCACGGGATATAGTTATAGTATTAAAGTCCCCACTGAAGACCACCTGCCGGCTGGTAAAAAGATAGGGCTTGATCTTCAGGAAGAGACATTTACGGTCCCACCTTGACTGTGGACCATAGATGTTAATGAGCCGGAGCTCCTGTCCCCCCATGAAGACGTCAAGGACCAAGCACCTCCCCATTTCTACCTCGATCACCCGTCTGCATTCCACCGAAGCTGCCTTAAAAAGGACCGCTACCCCGCTATACGGCTCGGCCGCAAGAGACCAGTATGAGGGCCCGCACCTCCACTCCCTCCTTGCTTTGTAAATGGCCCCCATGTCCGTTAGTCTGGTCTCCTGCAAAAATAAAATGTCAGCCTTAACTCGGTTGAAAAAATCAAAGGCCATAAATCTGGCCGTATCTGACTTTATACTGGCGACTAGTGTTGAGCATTCCGATACTGAAATATCGGGTATCGGCCGATATTCGCGGTATCGGAATTCCGATACTTAATTCCGATACTATTGCAATATCGTATACCGGAATCGGAAGTTCCCATAATGCAATGAGACATTTTCATTTTATTCAGCCAATGAGGATCCTAAGAAGTGTGGGCACATCCTGTTAGGCATGTAGGCATCTTAACTAATGGCATGGCTGTGATTGGCTGCTGAAATGATGTCATGATGCACTATAAAAGCCACCGCCGCCATTTTGAGCTCACTCTGCTGTGAATTCAGTTAGGGATAGGACGCTGTTGTTCTGAGGGACAGTTTTAGCTACCTATTTGCTCTATACTGCTTTACCCAAGCTACTTTCTAAATCACTGTGCCTTGCAGTGCTAGTGCACAGTTCCCTGTGCTGTTCACCGCTATCTGCAAGGTCTGTGTGTGTGAGTGCAGCTCACCCTGTAGTGTGTGCTTCAGCCAAGTCTGGTTGTAGTGCACTCAGTGTGTGTCACTGCCTCATACATTGTCCTTTTTTGCCAATTCATAATTTTTCCTGATATCTCCTATTAGTGTGGTGGTTCCATCTGTATTCAGCTAAATTGGTTCCAAACACACTATATAGGAGTAGATAGAGAAATTTTTTTCCGTCTTGCAGCACTAGTGCACAGTGCTCTGCATCTGTACTGTTCACCGCTGTCTGCAAGGTCTGGTGTGTGAGTGCAGCTCACCCTGTAGTGTGTGCTTCAACCCCGTCTGGTTGTAGTGCACTCAGTGTGTGTCACTGCCTCATACATTGTCCTTTATTGCCAATTCATAATTTTTCCTGATATCTCCTATTAGTGTGGTGGTTCCATCTGTATTCAGCTAAATTGGTTCCAAACACACTATATAGGAGTAGATAGAGAAATTTTTTTCCGTCTTGCAGCACTAGTGCACAGTGCTCTGCATCTGTACTGTTCACCGCTGTCTGCAAGGTCTGGTGTGTGAGTGCAGCTCACCCTGTAGTGTGTGCTTCAACCCCGTCTGGTTGTAGTGCACTCAGTGTGTGTCACTGCCTCATACATTGTCCTTTATTGCCAATTCATAATTTTTCCTGATATCTCCTATTAGTGTGGTGGTTCCATCTGTATTCAGCTAAATTGGTTCCAAACACACTATATAGGAGTAGATAGAGAATTTTTTTTCCGTCTTGCAGCACTAGTGCACAGTGCTCTGCATCTGTACTGTTCACCGCTGTCTGCAAGGTCTGGTGTGTGAGTGCAGCTCACCCTGTAGTGTGTGCTTCAATCCCGTCTGGTTGTAGTGCACTCAGTGTGTGTCACTGCCTCATACATTGTCCTTTATTGCCAATTCATAATTTTTCCTGATATCTCCTATTAGTGTGGTGGTTCCATCCATATTCAGCTAAATTGATTCCAAACACACTATATAGGAGTAGATAGAGGAGCCTTTCTGCAGCATTGGGCCCTGCAGCCCCAGCCAGATTAGTATTAGCCTATTTTTTGCAGCCTCATCTATTGCATTGTAGGTTACCTTCCTACATTGTAATAGCTACAAAAAGTTTGTGATACTATCGTTATTACATCTTTAGGCACATCCAGTGTCTTTTTGTGACAAAAAAAACCTAAATAAAGTTCACCAAACACTCCACTTTACAGTTGTGTAGGCCACATTAGCTCATATTAAAGTCTAGTCCACACTTTATAAAATTAGTGTTTCTTATACCTGTTAGCAGCTGTTCAGGAATAAGCACACTAAGCCCTTAGTACTTTTCTGCCTATCTTTATCAGTCTACCAAGATGAAGAAGGCAGGGAGTAAGGCATGTGGTCGTGGTCGTGGGCGTGGGCGTGGAGTTTCTGCAGGGAGAGGACGTGAGGATTCTGTGCCTGCAGGGAGAGGACGTGGGGATTCTGTGCCTGCTGCGGGCACCAGTGACTCAGCATCCCCCAGTTTTACCAGGGAACAGTCCTTTATGCGCAGCTTTGTAGGAGCTAGCCGTACCCCACTGCTGCGCGAGGACCAAATTGAAGCCGTTGTCGGATGGATGGCAGCTAACGCATCGACTTCAATTAGTTCCAGATCCTCTCAGGTCCTGAGCACTGAAGAGCACCCATCTGTCTCTTCACCACCTGCCAAATTGCCCAGGCAGTCAGAGAGCCCTGGACAGGAGCCATCTCTACTTCTGTTCTCTGAATCTCTTCGCTTGGAAAGAGGGGGCCAGCCAAGCAGAATTCGAGAATTTGAAGAAGAGGTAGTATGCAGTGATGCGCAACCGTTTTGTCTCTCTGAATCTGAAGAGGCGGGTGGGCCAGTGCCTATGGTCAGCAGCACACCTCAGTACGCATCTGATGATGAGACTCAGGTGCCACTTTCTGGTGCGTACTGTGCTGTCGAGACTACCCAGGAGAAGCAGTTGTTTGAAGAGGGTGGTGTAGATGATGAGGTCCTTGACCCATCATGGCGTGAGGGACAGGAAGGTGGTGGGAGCAGCTCTGAGGAAGAGATTCCCCGAACGGCCCAAAAAGGAGGGAGAGGGAGGGGGCAGACTTGGTTGCCTGTAGCCTCCACTTCGGCACCCATTAGGAGCATGGCTCTTCCAAAATCCAAAGCGGGCGCTCCCAAGACTTGCAGTGCCTGGTCCTTTTTTGACACAGTTGCAGATGACATTTGCTTTGTCAAATGCAAGCTGTGTAATCAGAAGGTGAAAAGAGGGAAAAGTGTCAGCAACCTCAATACCACAAATATGTGGAAACATGTGCGGACCAAGCACGTGGTGGAGTTACACAAACACACTGAAGACCTAGGCCAACCTACAGCGCCACCTACCACCTCTTCAGCTCGTGTTGTAGCCTCTTCCTCCAGCTCACACACAGCTGGTTCGGCTTCCTCACAGGATCGCCATGGAAGAATCTCTGGCACTGTTGTACAGAGACACAGTGTAATTCCACCCACAGCACCACTTTCCCAGTCATCCTCACACTCCCAGGCCAGTCTACAGCCATCGTTAGCACAGGCATGGGAGAAAAGGCGCCCATACTCGGCAAACCACCCCCGAGCACAGGCTCTGAATGCTGGCATTGCTAAACTACTGGCCCTTGAAATGCTATCATTCAGGCTGGTGGAGACTGACACATTCCGTAACTTTATGGCATTGGCAGTCCCACAATACAACGTGCCCAGCCGCTTTTATTTCAGCAGGCAAGCCGTCCCTGCCCTGCAACATCATGTGGAGGGAAAAATTAAACATGCGCTACAAAACGCCGTCAGTAGCAAGGTCCACCTGACCACTGATGCGTGGACCAGTAAGCATGGACAGGGACGATACCTTTCCCTCACTGCCCATTGGGTAAATGTTGTGGAGCCGGGTACAGATCTTGAGAGTGGCGCTGTACGTGTTCTGCCAACTCCAAGGATTGCAGGAATCCAGTCTGTACACATTGACTCCTCCTCATACTCCAGTTCCTCTGAATCAGCGCTGCAGGAGCCGTCACGGTCTACCTCCACATCGACCCGTGAACGGTTACCTGTTATGATGACCGATATGAGCACAGCCGTGGCCAAACGTCAACAGGCCGTATTAAAATTAATTTCTTTGGGGAATCGAAGCCACACAGCGCAGGAGCTCTGGAATGCCATCAAGCAGCAGAGTGACGTGTGGTTTGTGCCAGCGAATCTCCAGCCAGGCATGGTAGTGTGTGACAATGGCCGAAATCTGGTGGCAGCTCTGGGCCTAGGCAACCTCACTCACATCCCATGTCTGGCACATGTGCTCAACTTGGTCGTGCAGAGTTTTTTGAGGGACTATCCGGATCTTGATGCACTGCTTCACAAGGTCCGCATAGAGTGCGCTCACTTGCGGCGTTCCAGCAATGCAAGATCACGCATTGCAGCTCTGCAGCGCCGATTATGTCTTCCGGAACATCGCATCATATGTGACCTACCCACCAGGTGGAATTCAACGTTACATTTGTTGGAGAGGTTGTGTGAGCAGCAGGCAGCAGTAATGGAGTACCAGCTGCAGCAGGCGCAAACAAGTCGCAGTGCGCGCCGTTCACACTTCACCACCACTGAGTGGGCCTCTATGAAGGACATTTGCCACGTTTTGCGTGCCTTCGATTATTCCACGCGGATGGCGAGTGCAGATGATGCACTAGTCAGCATGACTATCCCCCTTATCTGCCTGCTTGAAAAAACACTGCAAGCACTAAGGGACGAGGTTTTGGAAGAGGTGGAGGATGAGGAGTCACAAATGCCATCTGCTTCTCTACAGTCTGCGCAACGTGGTTCCTCACAAAGGCCTAGGCAGGGGACACTTTGTGAGGAGGATGAGGAGGAGTCAATGGATGAGGAAGACATCTGTCCAGAGGAGGGAGGTACACAATGCTCTAGTAGTCAGTATCTAGAGCGAGGGTGGGGTGATGCAGAGCAGGCAGAGATCACGCCTCAAGCAGGGGACAGTGTTTCTTGGCCAGTTGGCAGTCTGCAGCACATGGTTGATTTCATGCTGCAGTGCCTCAGAAACGACCGCCGCATCGCCCACATTCTCAACACGGCTGATTATTGGGTGTCCACCCTCCTAGATCCTCGCTACCGGGACAACTTACAAAGCCTCATAACACCATTGAACCGGGAGCGTAAAATGCGGGAGTACCAAGACGCACTGGTGCATTCCATCATGTTCTCCATTCCAAACGAGAGCAGTGCTGCTAGTGCTTTACAAAGCAGCTCAGTGCGTCGAGGCAGTGGAGGAAGCTCTGCACAAAGAGGGAGCAGAAGCAGCGCCTCAGCACAAGGCAAGACCAGTATGGCCGAAATGTGGCAAAGTTTTGTGTCCCCGCCGCCACAAATGTCTACACCATCACAGACAGCTCCAGTCAGCAGGAGGCAACGTTTCCGTCAGATGGTGACAGACTACATGTCTTGCCCTCTTAGTGTACTCCCAGACGGCTCTTCTCCCTTCAAGTTTTGGGTCTGTAAGCTGGATACATGGCCAGAGCTTAGTCAGTATGCACTGGAGGTGCTAGCTTGCCCTGCTGCTAGTGTATTATCGGAACGCGTCTTTAGTGCCGCAGGTGGTGTACTAACAGACCGTCGCATGCGACTATCCTCCGATAACGTTGACCGGCTTACTTTTCTCAAAATGAACAAGGCCTGGATCTCTCATGAATTTTCCAGTCCTCTTCCAGAATAAATAATTGGTTGGCAACAGTATCCAGGTCTCCTGTTCTGTTCATGTTTCTACCACCTGAACTGTAATCCCTGAGCTCCAACACCGCCAGTTGGCGCTCGGAAGTGCCGTCTGCACAGTCAACACTTGCTGCCGTGTTATTGGGGTTCAGTAACGTCAGCTGTTCTCCTGCTGTGCGGACGGCAATTTCTCCTGATTTGTCCACATCCACTGTACTACACATTTTAAAGTTGCTCCAATTACTCCTCTGGCTCCTCTGTTTTCATTCTTATCCCTGGGCTCCAGCACCGCCAGTTGGCGCTCGGAAGTGCTGTCTGCACAGTCAACACTTGCTACCATGTTATTGGGGTTCAGTAACGTCAGCTGTTCCCCTGCTGTGCGGACGGCAATTTCTCCTGCTTTGTCCACATCCACTGTACTACACATTTTAAAGTTGCTCGAATTACACCTCTGGCTCCTCTGTTTTCATTCTTATCCCTGGGCTCCAGCACCGCCAGTTGGCGCTCGGAAGTGCCGTCTGCACAGTCAACACTTGCTGCGGTGTTATTGGGGTTCGGTAACGTCAGCTGTTCCCCTGCTGTGTTCACGGCAATTTCTCCTGCTCTGTCCATATTCACTGTGCTACTTATTTAAAACTTGCTCCAATTACACCTCTGGCTCCTCCGTTTTTAGTATTTACCCTGGGCTCCAATACCGCTAGTTGCTGCTCAGAAGTGCCGTCTGCACAGTCAACGCTTGCTCCAGTGTTATTGGGATTCAGTAACGTCAGCTGATCCCCAGCTGTGTGTCCGGCAAATTCTCCTGCTTTGTCCACATCCACTGTAGTACGGATTTAAAACCTCCTCCAAATACACCTCTGGCTCTTCTGTTTTTAGTATTTACCCTGGGCTCCAGCACCGCCAGCTGGTTCTCGGCAGTTCCATTGGCTCTTGTACCTTCTGCTACCCATCCGGGTTCCAGTACCGTCAGCTGGTTCTCGGCAGTGTCTTTGGCACGGGTACTCCCTCCTGCCCAGCCTGGTTCCAGCACGCCAGCTGTTTCCGGGTAGTGTCAACGTCACTTTGCCTCCAATGCGTTGTCCTGTCGTGTTGCGGTCGGGTTAGCCGACTCTATGGTGCCTGCAGTTTAGGTGACTCCTATGTGGGCTGCGGGATCTGGCAATGAAGGCTGGTTCCATAGTGCCAATAGGACAAGCACCCTCTGTAGGACTGTGGGTTTTGGTAACTGCGGCCGGCTCGCGGCCTTGAACTTTTTTTTTACATGGGTACCTTCTGCTACCCATCCGGGTTCCAGTACCGTCAGCTGGTTCTCGGCAGTGCCTTTGGATTAGGTGCCTCCTTCTCGGTATCCAAGTTCCACCAACGTCTGCTGGTCCTTGGTAGTGCTTTCTGGCACAGGTACCTCCTGCTTAGTAACCGAGTTCCAGTAACATCAGCTGGTCCTCGGTAGTTCCATTGGCTCTTGTACCTTCTGCTACCCATCCGGGTTCCAGTACCGTCAGCTGGTCCTCGGTAGTTCCATTTGCTCTTGTATCTTCTGCTACCCATCCGGGTTCCAGTACCGTCAGCTGGTTCTCGGCAGTGTCTTTGGCACGGGTACTCCCTCCTGCCCAGCCTGGTTCCAGCACGCCAGCTGTTTCCGGGTAGTGTCAACGTCACTTTGCCTCCAATGCGTTGTCCTGTCGTGTTGCGGTCGGGTTAGCCGACTCTATGGTGCCTGCAGTTTAGGTGACTCCTATGTGGGCTGCGGGATCTGGCAATGAAGGCTGGTTCCATAGTGCCAATAGGACAAGCACCCTCTGTAGGACTGTGGGTTTTGGTAACTGCGGCCGGCTCGCGGCCTTGAACTTTTTTTTTACATGGGTACCTTCTGCTACCCATCCGGGTTCCAGTACCGTCAGCTGGTTCTCGGCAGTGCCTTTGGATTAGGTGCCTCCTTCTCGGTATCCAAGTTCCACCAACGTCTGCTGGTCCTTGGTAGTGCTTTCTGGCACAGGTACCTCCTGCTTAGTAACCGAGTTCCAGTAACATCAGCTGGTCCTCGGTAGTTCCATTGGCTCTTGTACCTTCTGCTACCCATCCGGGTTCCAGTACCGTCAGCTGGTCCTCGGTAGTTCCATTTGCTCTTGTATCTTCTGCTACCCATCCGGGTTCCAGTACCGTCAGCTGGTTCTCGGCAGTGTCTTTGGCACGGGTACTCCCTCCTGCCCAGCCTGGTTCCAGCACGCCAGCTGTTTCCGGGTAGTGTCAACGTCACTTTGCCTCCAATGCGTTGTCCTGTCGTGTTGCGGTCGGGTTAGCCGACTCTATGGTGCCTGCAGTTTAGGTGACTCCTATGTGGGCTGCGGGATCTGGCAATGAAGGCTGGTTCCATAGTGCCAATAGGACAAGCACCCTCTGTAGGACTGTGGGTTTTGGTAACTGCGGCCGGCTCGCGGCCTTGAACTTTTTTTTTACATGGGTACCTTCTGCTACCCATCCGGGTTCCAGTACCGTCAGCTGGTTCTCGGCAGTGCCTTTGGATTAGGTGCCTCCTTCTCGGTATCCAAGTTCCACCAACGTCTGCTGGTCCTTGGTAGTGCTTTCTGGCACAGGTACCTCCTGCTTAGTAACCGAGTTCCAGTAACATCAGCTGGTCCTCGGTAGTTCAATTGGCTCTTGTACCTTCTGCTACCCATCCGGGTTCCAGTAACATCAGCTGGTCCTCGGTAGTTCCATTGGCTCTTGTACCTTCTGCTACCCATCCGGGTTCCAGTACCGTCAGCTGGTTCTCGGCAGTGCCTTTGGATTAGGTGCCTCCTTCTCGGTATCCAAGTTCCACCAACGTCTGCTGGTCCTTGGTAGTGCTTTCTGGCACAGGTACCTCCTGCTTAGTAACCGAGTTCCAGTAACATCAGCTGGTCCTCGGTAGTTCCATTGGCTCTTGTACCTTCTGCTATCCATCCGGGTTCCAGTACCGTCAGCTGGTCCTCGGTAGTTCCTCAGCTTTCTTGTACCTTCTGCTACATTTCCAAGTTCAAGCTTTTTGAAATGGTTCTTGGTAATCACTCTGGATCTCCCTGACGAGGACCCTGAAGACGAGGACCCTGAAGACCAACCCTAAGAAGACGAGGACCCCGAAGACAATGACCCTGAAGACGAGGACCCTGAAGACCACCCCGAAGAAGACGAGGACCCTGAAGACCACCCCGAAGAAGACGAGGACCCTGAAGACCACCCCGAAGAAGACGAGGACCCCGAAGACGAGGACCCAGAAGACCACCCCGAAGAAGACCAAGAAGATGACCCTGAAGAAGTTGACCAAGAAGACAAAGAAGAGAAGACAAGCACCAAGATACAGAAAAACAAGAGACAGAAAACCAAGAAGCAGAAATACAAGAAGCTGCAGAACAAAAAGCGGAAGAACATTAAGCATAAGACTAAAAATCAGAGCAAAAGATAATATCTAAATTATAAGCAGAAGATGACTAAGCAGTGTATGGGGGTGAGTCCGTTCCTCCTCGTGGTGCCCCTGGAATAGACCTGCTGCTGCAGGCCAAACTGAACGCGGACAAATCCTGTTGTAAATCTTTTGTGACGGGCAGAACGAAAGGTGTAATGTCCAACCTTTTATAGATAACAACTACAGGAATGCCTGTCACAAATAAGAATATGATGAAGAAGAAGAATATGAAGAAGATGAAGAAGTAGAATATGAAGAATGTAAAAAAAAGAATAATACGAAGAAGGTGAAGAAGAAGAAGGTGAAGAAGAAGTGGATGAAAAAGATGCTGAGGATGATGAAGGAGAAAGTGTGGGAGAAGTAAAAAAGAAGGTGAAGAGCATGGAAGTAGTGAAACATAAATATCTGACAAAATATAAAAATACTTAACATAGTTAATATTTCCGTAACTCAGAACATAATAAAAAAATATTAATTCCTGCTATTCCATTTGACTGGGCTAAACCTCTATGCCTTTATTGTCTCCCCCACCTCCCCCAATACATTCTACATTATTCTTAGTTGTTTTCCTTCATGTAGAAATAACCTACAAGGAAAGAAAGGGTTTATTTTAATTCCGATATTTATGTCCCATTGACTTGCATTGGTTTCCGGTATCGGAATCGGCGATATTCGATACTTTTTCGGTATCGGTCCGATCCAATCCGATCCGATATTTCCCGATATCGGAAGGTATCGCTCAACACTACTGGCGACATTAATCGACGCCAGAGTCAACGGGGTAGGTTCCGCCATCATGGGTGATTGAGTTAGACGGCCTTCTTTTTGACCGTACCCCCAGATTTTTTGCGCTCACCTTCAGAGGAGGAGCCAGACTCTCCCCTCCTCTTTAGTGACACAGAGGTGTCCATAGTACTAGACACCTCCTTCCCAGTACTGGTTTCCTCACCTCTGGACCCCCGGGCAGTCCCCCCCCCCAGAGGAAAGAGAGCCCCCCGGAGGACGGACCCCGCCGCTCCCTGAAGGCACCTCAGATGTTACTGCCGGTCCCTCGCCTCCGACCTCCGACACAGCAGAGTCATCGAGGGCATGGAACCGGTTGGAGAGGGGGATCAGAGGGGAGCCGGTGAGCCCTTCCGTAGGCACCTTAGTGGCCAGGGGGGGGGCTTTAGATGTTTTTGCCCCTTTTTTGTTCCTCCTCCTCCGACTCTTCATGGTCTTACCGTCACCTGATTTTTTAGGCTGCTCCACCACCTCCTCGTCCAGACTTTCATACTGGGAGGAATCATCAGAAGCAGCCACCTCCTCCCTCTCCATCCTCCTGATCTCCTCGTTCACCGCCTCCTCCCCCAGGGCCTCAGGGGCTCCGGCTGCCGCTTCTGGGGTGGGGACAGACATCACCCCAGGCTCCTGAGGCTTATCCTGCCCCCTACCCCCACGGCGCCTCACCTGTTGCCACTGGTGGGCAGATGAACTGGCCTCGCCTTCCCTCACTGGCCCCTCAGCTCCTCTCCCGCACCCACCTCCAGCTCCAGCAGAGGATGCACCGCTGGGGACCCCCCCACGGCTCTCCCCCGCCTGACCAGAGATGGTGTTAGAAACGGAGCGGGGGCAGCGGCTATACGGGTGACCTAGGTCACCACACAGATGACACCTAATGTCACCACAGGCCGCGGCAAGATGACCTACCCCACCACACAAGGCACATTTCTGCACCTTGCAGCCCGCGCTGAAGTGACGGGGATCACCGCACCTGTGGCAGACCTTCGGTTGCCCCTGGTAGAAGATCAGGATCCTGTCTCTCCCCAGAAACGCTGAGGAAGGGATGTGGGTGACAGTACCGCCTGAGACCTTCAACATCATCATGAAGGTCCAGCCCCCTGACCAAATGCCAAACTCGTCCCTGTTCTTTTTTGGGACGTCCGTGACCTCCCCAGAGCGAGAAAGCCACGTCAAGATATCGACCCCAGAGAGTGACTTGTTATTGGTTAGAACGGTCACCCTCTTTACGCCATTTTGGCAAGACACCGCCTGCACGGCAAAGTCTCGCCAGCCGGGCTCCCCCTTCACCAGTTCAAAATTCGACCAGAAAAGCTCTAGGCCCTCCGGTCGAACAAAACTGATGTTGAAGACGGGGGTACCAAAAGGATGGATCAGGGCAAAGATGTCAGTCGCCCTGAAGTCCATCTTCAGGAGGAGCTCCACGACCCTCGCTCTTGGCGGGCACGCTTCACTGCCCCTCCACCGAAGACGGACTACATTCCTCCTGGCCACTCCCTGCCCGGCTGTCGGGAGGGACCACACTGTCTTCCCCTCCCTTTTATCTTGGAAGGTGGCCTGGCCGTGTCTATCCAGCCAAAAGGCCAGGTCCACCTCTCTTCCCTCTACCTGGATCGTCCGTTCTCGCTTCTTGAGGGCCTCCATTAAACGGCGCCGCAAGTCACCATCCCTGAGGTCCAGAGGTGAGGAAGCCCCCCGAGAAGACCCCGAGGCCCCGGCTACTACCCCGCAAAACTCCAAGGACCAGCAGCCAGGGAGGCAGATGGACAAGCCCTGTCCCCACTCCCCCCACTACCAACAGACATACCATTCTTACCCCCGGCCACAGACACGCCAACATTCGTATCCTCAACCACAGCCACATTCATACCCACGCCATCCCCATCCATGTCAACAGTTACCCCACTTGGGCCACTCTCACTCACATGCACACTGGGGTCACAGTTTTTCATTTTTTGCAAGCATTTTTTGCCAGCAGTTTTTCCACTGCTGCCACCTGCTGGCAGCACCTTCCCTGCCGGGGGGATTTGGGAGCCAGGTGCTGAGACTTTTGCCGGTGCCCCTGCCTCAGATAAGCCCACGAGCACAGGGGACACCGACAGGCAGGCACCACCTCTGCTGTCTGTGGCATCACTGCTCCCAGCAGCTGCCAACGCTAAGCCACGCCCACTTGGGCGGTTTTTGCCTGCGAGGCCACGCCCCCTGCACCAGGCAGCACGGTGGGGGCCCCGGAGGCCACTCCCACCAGTGCCGTGGGTGACAGGGAGGCCACGCCCCCCGCACCAGGCAGCACAGTGGGGGCCCCAGAGGCCACTCCCACCGGTGCCATGGATGACAGGGAGGCCACGCCCCCCACACCAGGTAGCACAGTGGGGGCCCCAGAGGCCACTCCCACCGGTGCCTTGGATGGCAGGGAGGCCACGCCCCCCGAAGCCGGCTGCGCCGGGACCCCCGAAGCCGACCCGGAACCGGGTCTACTCACAGGGGCCCCTGGACCAGCGGCACCAGCTCTCAGGGGCATAGCACCCCCTACCGTCACATCCGTTGCCACAAAAAGCCTGGCCACCCCAGCTCCGGTGGCCGGCCCCAGGCTAGGCCACTCCCCCTCGGCACCCAGCGGTAGTGGAGCACCCCACGCTGACCCATTACTGGGCCCCTGCGCAGGGGGCCCCGACCTCGCCACGGATTTTGCCAGGGGAGCAAGCCCCACCTTACGCTTATGAGCCGGCTCTGCCGGAGCCGCAGGCCCCGCGCCCCTTATCTTAACAGGTTTCTGGGTCCCTAATAGTGATCCAGATTTTTTAGTGGATCCGTGTGTGAGGGACCCAGACACCCCAGCACACGCCGCCGGAGATGCGACCCCGGCTGTCGGT
Organism: Phyllobates terribilis; assembly: GCF_046119375.1. Lineage (NCBI taxonomy): Eukaryota > Metazoa > Chordata > Amphibia > Anura > Dendrobatidae > Phyllobates > Phyllobates terribilis. The sequence continues at coordinate 197,838,946 of NW_027362771.1, forward strand.
GCACCGCCGGCAGCGCAGGAGGCAGCGGCAGATGTACACGCCGCCCCCCGCACGCCAGCAGGCACACCAGGTGCCAGGCCAGACCCCCCTTTTACAGGGGATCCAGCCCGAGCACCACCACTGATGACTCCCACCATCGGGCCGCCCTCCGCGCCATGCTCCATATCAGACACCTCGGACCCACTGCCTCCATTACCACAAACAGAGGCAGCGCTCTGCGTGCCATGGCCTATGTTCTCCCCGCTCCCTCGCTGTGGACCCACAACAGAGTCCAAGCCGGGGTGGGTGGCGGGTGCCGCACAACGGGACAGGGGGGCCCCAGAGAGGGGGACATACACGAACTTATGTGCAATAGATGTTTTCTTTTTTTTTTTTGCTTTTCTCTTCGTCCCCCTCCCGGGTGCCTCATCCTCGCAGATCTCATCCCCGAACGTAAGCTGACCAAAACGTACCGGGGACTCGATCTGCTGGATCTGCTGCATGATAAGGCAGCCCCCCTCACTGCTGCTACTCCCATTCTCCTCATCCTCCCCCTCGCTCCCGCTGCCCTCTGAAGGGCTAGAATCAGACGGGAGAGCCATCTGCTCAGGGGCTATCCCGCTATGCGATGACGGGAGATCACTTACCAGGCCACCAGGCGGTGGGTAGGGTGCGACCTCCTCCACACATACCTCTTCTTCCTCCTCCTCCACCGCCTGGCCGGGGCCCTGCGACCCCTCCAGAGCCCCACCGGTCATGGCTCTGAACCGGTCATCATTCCGCAGCTTCTCCATGAAGGGTCCACTGCCTGCCAATATGGTGCTCCTGCGGTCCTCCAGGTCTTGTATGGCCTGCTTGATCTTCCGGACCGCGGCGGATAGCTCAGGCTTCTTGCTGCCAGAGGCCCTTTCGGACCTCTCCTGAGATACCCTCAACTCCCCCCAGAGGGAACTTAGCTTTTTGGAGGTGTCCTCATACTCGCAGAGGTGCGCATGGATACGGGAGGCATAGGTGACGGTTGCCTCCCTCGCCACCTTGGTACCCCAATCAGGGGGCACCGCTGCAGCACCTCTGCTGTCACTCGACCCACTTCCGGAGGGAGGAGCCGCCGCGGTCATAGCCTCGGGGGTCCTCCGGGTCCTCATGCCGGACCCCTTGCTGCCTCGGCCTGATGCTGAAGCCTTAGCCTGGTTGGTGTTCCTCCCACCCCCCGCCGGCTTAGACCTGGAGGTGGGAGCCGGGGGCCCAGCCCCGGAGGCCAGTCCCACTCTGAGCCTTGTTTCCTGGGAAGGGGGCAGACCAAAAGTCCCAGATGGAAAAGGTTACCTCCCTTCCCAGGAGCTCTCTCCACACGCAGCTCACTCAGCACAGCTCACTGCAGGCTCCACCTCCACCACTTCCTGTAGGGAACTGCAACAGGCTGAACTGGAATGGAGCCTCTTGCTATGTGCACTGCAATGTGCTACCCTGGCTGCCTGCCTAGCACTGATATCTCTGCAGCTGGATTAGTCCTCAGAAGGACTGTTAGCTGAGATGGATATGTGTCTCTAATATAGTCTGGTATACCTACACTAACTAGAAACAAGCAAATCTCTCCCTAGCTCAGCAGCAGCTCTCCCTACACTGCCTGATTGTGGAGTAGACTGTAACGAGCATGGCGGCGCCAGGTCTGATATAGATCTGATGACACTGCGGCCAGCCAATCACTGTAACGCCACAACCAATATGGCTGCAGCATTATAGTGTGTGGTAGACAACTTCTGATTGTTGATTGGCGATCTAAAGAGTGCCAAACATGCAGGGAGGAGACCCAAGCTCCCGCCGATCAACCCCGGAAATACTCAATGAGCTTCGAGCATTGAGATGCTCAGGCGAGCATCAAGCAGTAGCGAGCATGCTCGCTCATCACTAGTATAAACAGTATCTATTAATCTATCTATCTATCTATCTGTATATATCTATCAATCATTCTATCAATCTACTCATATTTATCTATCCATATATCTATCTATCAATCTATTATCGATCTATTATCTATTTATCTATCTATATATCTATTCATATATCTATTTAGCTATCTATCTACCTATCTAATTATCTATTTATCTATCCATATATCTATTATCTATCTCTATCTATTTATCCATATATCTATCTATCTATCTATCTATTAGCTATCTAGCCATATATCTATCTATCTATTCAAATATCTATTATCTATCTATCCATATATCTATTATCTATCAATCAGTCTATTGGTAGATGGATAGATAGTTATATATAGGTAAGTAATAGATATGCAGATGATAGATAGACAAACAGACAGACAGACTGCTTGATAGATAGACTGCTAGATATATAATAGATTAATAGATAGAGGGATAATAGATAGATACATAGATTACAGGGGGACCCCAGAAAAAATTGACGTTACGTCCTCCAATAAAATGTAACCAGTAAAGGCTAAACAGACAGCTTTGAGCTGATATTAATAGCCAGGGAAGGGGTCATGGCTACTAGCCCCCTCTGAGGCTAAAAATAGCAGCTCTCAGCTGCCCCAGAAAGTGTGCATCCATAAGATGCGCTAAATCTGGTACTTAGCCTCTGCTCTTCATACTGTCGTGTAGCAGTGAAGAGTGGGGTAATAGGGTTTGGGTTCATGTCAGCCTTGTATTGGCGGCTGACATGAAGCCCAGGTTAGTAATGGAGAGGTGTCTGTCTATAAGACGCTCCCATTACTAATTCAATAGTAAAATTGGCTAAATAAAGACATGGCCAGAAAAAAGTCCTTTATTTGAAATAAAAAGCACACCGAATTTTATTTGATTCTTCATTAACAAAAATAAAATAAAATAAAACATATTCCTCACCTGTCCGAAGAGATGACACTCCAGATTGTCCCACGGCAATCTGGGTCACCTCTAGAAAGCAGGCAATACACTGACACAGGAGTGTAACCACTCCTGTGTCAGTGTGCAGGCTGAGCTTCTGGCAGAGAGTTCACATGAGTTCATCAGCTGGAAAAGACCCAGTCATTTTCCACGTAGCCACCATTTTCTCACTGCTGCAGCTGCGTGTTAGACGGCACCGCTGTTACTGTGTGCGCTATACTTTCAGTGTTAATTTCAAGCCAATTTTCGCACAAATCTACAGATAGCTTGGGAGTAGGGAATAGTTGTGATTGCAGTCCTTTTGAGGACTAGGTTACATCATTTCCTATGACTTTTATCAGGCAGGTCTGTGCTCTTAAATAGATAGGTTGGGAGTAAAGACTAATTGTAATTGCAGTCCTTTTGAGGGCTAGGTTACATCAGTTCCTATCACTTTTTGCCAGGCAGGTCTGTGCCAGTGCTGTGCAAGTTTTTTTCACAGCATTTGGCTAAATCTAGCAAAGCAAATCCTTTTTGGCCTCTTGCAGTGTGTGTAAGTCAGTGGAGTAGCCTATCTGTATTGCAAGCTACACAACCTGTGTATAGAATACAATTTTTTTTACTGCACCTAGTGAAGTAAAACCTTTTGGGCATAGCATCATTCTATTAGTCCATCTATACTAACCTCCACCAGGTTGCAAATTCAAAATAATTTTTATCTGCATCTAGCTCTGAAAAAATATTTGGGCTTGTAGCAGTGTGTGGGACTTGTTCTATTAGTCCATCTATACTAACCTCCACCAGGTTGCAAATTCAAAATAATTTTTATCTGCATCTAGCTCTGAAAAATATTTGGGCTTGTAGCAGTGTGTGGGACTTGTTCTATTAGTCCATCTATACTAACCTCCACCAGGTTGCAAATTAAAAATAAATTTTATCTGCATCCAGCTCTGAAAAAATATTTGGGCTTGTAGCAGTGTGTGGTACTCATCGTATTAGGCCATCTAAACCAAGCTCCACCAGCTTGGAAATTAATAATAATTTTTAGCTGCATCTTGCCTGTAAAATAATTTTGGGCATATTAGCAGTGTTTGGTACTCATTGTATTAGGCCATCTATACCAAGCTCCACCAGCTTTGAAATTATTAATAATTTTTAGCTGCATCTAGCCCGGAAAATAATTTTTCTTCCCAATTGTGGTAGCAATAGAAATATGGGGCGCACTCCTGGCTAACAAAAATATACGCTTCATAACATAAAACACCAGTCTAGCGCACTAAATTAATAAGATGGCATCATCGTCTCTCCCAGTGCTAGGCCTACTAGGCCGGCTAGCATTCCTGTGCCTAAAACACAATGTATGGGTCCGCGCTAGCCATGAGGCAGAGGTGTCTAAAGCTGCTGCTAACGCTTTATCACAATTCAATTGGTAGATTTTCACAGAGCTCCTCCCCAACGCCCACCCATCGGGCAACAGTTGCCCACCCTCCCTATGAGATCTAGTGGCGAATAGTTGATGCCATTAATCAGAGCGTCAGTTGCCCCGTCGACGTGTCAAGCATACGGTAAGGCATGGGAAGAGTGGACACGACTAGTAGCAGGCAGACGGGTTTACCAATGTGAACAAGCCAGATTACAAGTCACCATAGATTTTCTCCACCAGCTAATGATGAGGGGCATATCAGGGGCGTCAGTAGCATTTCACTTCCAACTACTGAATTGGGGAGATGTGACAAAGAGATTCATCATCAGACAATCCATAAAAGGGTGGAAAAGGGGTCAGTCAAGTCAAGAGTGTAGACGTCCCGTCCCGTGTCACTAAAACTGATTTCTCACATCATATCCCTAACACCATTAACATGACACTCACAATTTGAAGCAGCACTACTGTCTACTGCATTTGCGATCGCCATCTTCGGGGCGCTATGCATAAGCGAATTAATCCCTCAATCCAAAATTACCACAAGTGGAGGCTTCTTACACCAGGATGTAGTCATAGCCAATAATGCAATACGTCTACGCATACGCCAATCGAAAATGGTTCCAGCGGGCAGGGGCACTTGGGTACTTCTACAACCCACAAACGGTACACTGAGTCGGGTAACAATAGTAAAAACATATAGAACCATCAGATCACAAAGTAATTTCTTCCTGTCACACATTGATGGAATGCCATTATCAAGATACCAGTTCCAAACTATATTTAATAAATGCTTAACATCGTCAGGGAACCACCCCAAAGATTACGGGACACACTCATTCCGCATAGGCGCGGCCACGGAAGCAGCAAGAGCAGGACTGTCAGAAACGGAAGTTCAGAGGATAGGGAGATGGCGATCCACGTGTTTGGCGAGATACATAAAACCGGACTTGTTATCCTAACGTGGTTTGTTTCTTTTACAGGTGACGCTAAGTCAACAGTGTGGGTGATAGGCCACTCGTACATATATTGGGCAGAAAAAAGGGCTAAAGTCCGCCCAGGCGGGAGGAAATTAGAGTTTCATAACACATATTTCAACTGGAGAGGTATTAGAGGCCTGCTATGGCCACAGGTACTAATGGAGGTAATCAAGGTAGGGAGAGAGGCAAGAGGTCCGGTCATCTTAGTTATACAGGCCGGGGGAAACGACCTAGGTCATCACAAGAGCACATAACTAATGGCAATAATGAAACTAGACACTGAGCGCTTCAGAGAATTTTTCACAAAACTAACTATACTATGGTCAGAGATTGTGCCGATAGCGGTATGGCAAGGTGCGCGAAACATCACAGCCATCGAACGGACAACGCGGGTAATAAATATTTGGATGGCAAAATTTAGAAGAGACAGAGGCAGTGTAGTGATACAGCACCGACAACTGGAAGGAGATAAAGCAGGCCTCATACGGCTCGACGGTGTTCACTTAATGGATATTCGACTGGACATATTCCTGTCAGGACTCCAGGACAGAGTGGAACAAGCGTTAAGAGTGATGGATGGGGGTCAGAGTCCTACATACGAGTACGCTGGATCCTCCGTGGCCTGGAAATAGAAAGGACATGTTGGAGAGTTACACTTGTTGGCCAACTTGCCGGTGTGGAGACGCAGGGCATGCTGCAAAAAGCTGAATTATTTTAGAAATAAAATGCCTTTCTAATGGAATGAGTATAAAGAGTTAATAAAGCTGTGACTGATCCTCACCCATCCAGTTGTAAGAGTTACATTATTGTATTGTCAAGGAAAGGGGGGCGGTAGGGGGGCTGAACGTCTGGGTTTGGTTGGGGGTCCCCACAGTCTGCCTAGGCTAGATGCATTTAAAAATTCTTATTAGATACACAGGCGGTGCAGCTTGCTTCGCAGCTGGGCTACTATGCCCAAAGTATTGCCTAGGCTAGAAGCAGTTAAAAATTCTACGCTGACTAGCAGACACTGAAGATTTGGAGCAGACCTCTGAGTAAACAGCTCTTCAGACTCAACCATCTGTGATACCCCAAGCCATAGTGTATGTAGTTTCTTACAGTTAAAAGGGGGGGGGAGCGACCCAACCCACCTGGAATTGACGATGCCAACGTCACGTAAAACACAGCAAGGGGACTCCAAAAAGAGTCTCCATTTTGTTTAAAAATTGTGGCACAGACACCACTTAAGTGGCATCAATTGCCCCAGAGTTGCTTAAAATGTTGGTGAGGTGATTTTACCAAATCCTCAAGCTTTTAGTCTCCCCAGGATGACACAGGGGTAGAAAAGTCCTTGCGGATCCATGATTTGTTCATCTTTATGAACGTGAGTCTGTCTACATTCTCAGTGGACAGCCGCGTGCGCTTATCTGTCAGCACACCACCAGCAGCGCCGAACACACGTTCAGAGAGAACGCTGGCTGCAGGGCACGACAAGATTTCCAAGGCGAGAGTGGCGAGCTCCGGCCATTTTTCCAGATTAGACGCCCAAAATGAGCAAGGGTCCAGTGACACAGTTATGGCTTCGATGTTCACTTGGAGATACTCCTGTACCATCCTCTCTAGGCATTGACTATGTGTCAGTCTTCTTGTCTCCTGTGGCCTTGCAGAGGATGGTCTAAAAAAGTGGTGAAACGATTCCACAAAATTGCTGTTACCAGCAGATACTGTGCTACTGTTACGGTTTGAGTGATGAAGACTCGACAGTCCCACGGTTTGCAAGTTTGAACTGTGAGATTCACTACGTGCACCACTGGTGTTTTGTGGAAAAGCACATGTAAGATTCTGCAACAGCCTCTGCTGATACTCCTGCATGCGTGAATCCCTTTCTATGGCAGGAATTATTTCGGCAAATTTACTTTTGTACCGGGGATCTAAGAGTGTGGCAACCCAGTTGTCGGGATTACTTCGAATTCTGACAATCCGAGGGTCGTGTTGCAGGTAGTGCAGCAAGAAGCCACTCATGTGTCTTGCACATCCAGGAGGACCAAGTCCTTGTTGTGTTGGTAGCGAGGTAGGAATCATGCATCATTCCTCTGCCCTCTCCCCCCAACCTCGCACAACAGAAATGTGATCAAGGTCTCCCTCATCTGATGAGTCTTACATGCCCATCGCCAGTTCGTCCTCCACTTCTTCCTCGGCTCCTGCACCTTCCTCAACAGTTTGGCTGCTACCATGCGCCCTGCTTAATCCCTCTCCCCCACCCTCCCATGCCTGCCGCCTTGGTGCTGCCGACCGTCTGGACCTTGGAGATGTTATCCCTTCTGCATACGACTCCTCCTCTACTTCCTCCACCTCCTCTTGTCCCACCACCTGACTCTGAATTCGGTTTAACGTGTGCTCCAGCATGTAAATCACCAGAATAGTCATGCTGATAATGGCATAATCGTCAGCACTAAACATCTTCTTCGCCATTTCAAAACTGTGCAGAAGGATGTGTGATGCCCCTGAGGGTTCAGTCGTCACAGAGGTACTGCATCTCACCCAGAGTTGAAGTATCTCACCCTCAGGTAAGGAAGGAGTATGGCTCGGGACCCTAACACCTGCATCCAACACATACCCGCAGTGGGGGTAGGGCGAGATTGCACCTAAGGGAGACCACAGTCCCAGGTCGCTAGCTGGTGGAAGGGTCCTATGTAGTGTGTGTGGGTGGAGAAAGCAGCTTAGGGGAGCACATGACAGGGAGAGTATAATTAGGAAGCCATCTTAGAAAGAGCAAGCCAGTCAGAGGAGAAGTGACTGGAGCAGAGGATCTGCATGAGCTCCGCTCCGGAGGCGGGCCTAGCCTGGGAGGCCCAGGACTGAAGGAGAGAAGAGAGGAGTGGGAGCAGGAAGGCTCCAGAAACCGAAGGGACCCTAGGGGTACGGGCCGTGCAGAAGGCCACCCGTATGCCCGCTGCTACCAGGAGGTAGAGGGGTCAGGCCAGATAAGGGGAACTGGTCCCTCAACTAGCGGAGAAACAGCAACGCTCAACTAGAAACCGGAGGCTGCAGCATTTCATGTACTGCAGGCCAAAGTCCACACCAGTCTCATTAAGAAGGTAGCCACATAGGACCCAGGGGACGGAACACACGTCGCCCGCCAAGGCCCAAGGATACCGGATAGAAGTGTCACTGGGTGAGAGGTGCAGGGAGAACGCCAGAGAAAGGATACACAGAAGGGGGTCCTGCTAAGTACTCCGGAGCTATCTGGGGGTGGACTGAGCCCCTCACTGAGTAGGCACAGCACGATGGGGGAGATTGCTCTGGTACCTGTAATCTGGACTGCAACAACTGTGAGTAAAGATCTTGGGACTGCATCACACGGACTCTGTGTTCATTACTGACTCCCTGCACTACAACCACCATCATCCACCCACACTGCCCTGAAGCTACACTCTTCCTGTGGGGAGTAATAATACCATTGCTGCAAAACCACCAGCTTCAGAGGATTGTTCCACAGCGGCGGCCCCTTTGGCCGCACTCCACAGGTGGCGTAGTCGGACATTATAAAACCCATATATATAAATTACCCTTGGATTGGGTCACGGACCGGGTCGCCGCCACAGTGACTACAACCCATAGCGACTACCGGCACTGCTCCGGGTACCCCACGGCCCAGGGGGCGCGTCAACTTCACAGGTCCCTGATCTGAGACCACTCCTGCAGCGTGATTTGCCCCACCTCTGGATCTCGTTGGCCCAGGCTATACATCAGAACGTATTGCACCAGGGCTTGTTGGTGCTGCCACAGTCGCTGCAACATGTGCAGAATTGAATTCCACCGTTTTGTCACATCACATTTCAGCCGGTGAACTGGCAGGCCCAACGACTTCTGTAGAGATGTAAGTCGTTGAGCTGCGGGATGCGAACGGCGGAAGTGAGGGCACAGCGACCGTGCCCTCTGCAGAAGGCCAACTAGTCCTGGATAGTGGGATAAAAATTGCTGGACAACCAGGTTCAACACGTGAGCCATACAAGGCCCGTGTGTGACATTGCCCCGGCTAAGGGCCGCACCCAGGTTTGCAGCATTGTCGCACACTGCCTTCCCTGGTTGCAGGTCCAGTCTAGACAGCCATTCATGAAACTGGGTCTCCAGAGCTGACCACAACTTCCCAGCTGTGTGACTCACATTTCCCAGACATTTCAAAGTAAACACCACCTGATGCCATTGAGCCCTGCTGCCAGCATAGTAAGGAGGTGTGCGGGATTCCTTCTGCGCAGTTTGAAAGTGGGTGGCATTAACAGACAGGATTTGGATGCAGGTGGAGGACCGAGAGGAGGTTGAGGAGGCAGAAGCAGTGGAGGAACTTCAAGATAAAGAGGATTGATGTACAACTCGTGGGGATGGCAAGAATTGGACAGCAGCCCCTTGTCCTGCTGTCACCATAGTTACCCAGTGCCCAGTCAGCGAGATGTAATGCCCCTGTCCATGCCTACTCGCCCAAGTGTCTGTGGTGAAATGCACCCTGTCACACACAGAGCTTTTCAAAGAAGCGGTGATGTTGTGTGTGACATGCTGGTGGAGCGCAGGCACACCTTTCTTTGAGAAGTAGTGCCGACTGGGCATCTGGAACTGGGGCACTGCGACGTACATAAGGTCTCGAAAATCCTCTGTGTCTACCAGGCGGAAAGGCAGCATTTCTGTTGCCAACAGCTTGCAGATGGTGAATTTCAACCTCTTAGCTTTGTCATGGCTAGGAGGAAATGGACTTTTACTTGTCCACATCTGAGGGACCGAGGGCTGGCTGTTGTGCTTAGACAGGGTTGAGCAGGGTGTCCCCAGCAAACTTGCCGGTCTGTGAGGAAGATGCAGGCGGAAAATTTAGGTTGCCTTGATCCAAAGGTGGTTCTCTCGATGTCGGAGAGCGCTCAACACCAGCTGATGTTTCCACTTCCAAATGAAATGATGACCTGCCAATCACACTGGCTGTTGCGGGTAAAGAGGTGGCAGGTCTGCGTCCAAAAACATGTGTGACTGCTGTCCCCCCAGTCACAAAGGATGAAGAGGCCGCGGATGCACAAGATGGGGCAGACGGTGGTTGGCCCGGCCCGCTAGGCTGCATTGTAGCACAGTGAGCTTCCACTGCAACTTATGCTTCCTATCCATGTGACGGTTCATGCATGAAGTACTCAAACTATGGATTTTTTGGTCTCTACTTAGCTTTTGGTGACAAATATTACAGATAACACGAGTTGGGTCATCCTTATCGATCTGAAAAATGCCCAGGCTATGCAAGGCTTAGAGCCCATGCGACCTGAAGAGCCACTACGACTTGTGGTCAGAGGCAGAGTTGTGGTTGAGGATGCAGTTGTTGACGTGTTTCCATTACTCCGTCTCTGTCCAGGAAGGCGCAACCTAACCTTGTCGTCAATAGCATCTGTGACGCCCAGCTGCGCTTGGTATCACAGATCCTAGAAGAGTGCATTGATGGAATCCTCCACAAGAGGCCCCCATAAACATTCACACATCTCCACCTTCCACCTCAGACCAGCAGAGGGAGCCCATTAGGGATATAAATAGGGAAGGTGGAGCTAGGCAGTTCAGTTCCTCTGAAGAGTTCCTGCAGTAGAGAAGCCTAAGAGAGGTCAGTCTGCAGTGGAGCTCAGTCTAGTCTAGAGAACTCAGTTAATAGTTCAGCATTGGAGCACGAGGCTCCTGTTAGCTAGATTCAGTGAGCCCAGTTAGAGCTTAAGGTATGCCGGCGAAATAAGATCGGTAAAGCGCGGCAAGCTGCCGTTAGTGTGTATAGCCTAGTGAGGGCCCGAGTAGGCCAAAGGCGAGTGGAGAGTTAGTACATAGGGGGCAGAGGAGCTTAACCAGTTCACCCCGAAGCATTTACCGGACACCGGATCTGAGCTTACCGGGATCTCTATGACCCAGCAAGGCATAACCGGAATCCCTGGAGAACTACAAGTCCCAGGATCGCTAAGGTGCTGATACGTAACAGAGCCAGGAGACGCTTAGGCCCCGCATACTGGGAGCGTGAACTCCAAGACAAGGCCCTACCACAAGGTCAGCCAGCGCAGGACAGTGACAATGTTAGGCCTAGCTCCAGGCAGGTCAGAAACTTACTACGCAGAGGCAAGAAACAGGAGGCCCTACACCCGCTCATTGGGGAGGATCCTGATATGCACCCTTCACCCTACAGTGCTCCGGGATGTGCCTGAATTTCCACTAGTCAAAGGTACTGAAGTGACTATCGTGTCCGTTCCCGTTCTTGCTCTGACCCAGCTGGGTCTCGCCTGTCCTGCATTCCCCCTGCATACGCTTTTCTGAGGCCTAGCTTCACCTGTGGGGAGCTATACCATCGAGCTGCCTTATCACCGGCCTCAGTGGACTGCTGCATCGCTGGTGCTTCTCACCAGATATCACAGGTGGCGTCACGAACTCTTATAAAATTAACAATTATTCACCCTTTTAAAGAGTGACCCCAGGGTACGGGCCCGGGAGCCGACCACCGCAACATCCCAAAGGCCTGGCAAAGGCCCGGGTACTGAGTCATCCCCATCCCCTGGGTTGTCACATCCTCCTCCACCTCCTCTGCTGACCTCGTCGACTGGCTGACTGTGGGTTGACAGTAAGTGGGATCTCCAACCTCGTCATCATCACCCTGTGTGTTCTCACACCCGTCGTCCTCAGAGCCAACCTCTTCCTGCCGTGACCGAAAAGTCAAGTTGTCGCTCCAATCAGGTATTTGAGTCTCATCATCGTCTTCATCATTGTCTCCACCAACAGGAGTTACAGCTTGGGAACGAGGGTCTACATTATGCTCAGAACCTTCTTTATCTGGTCCTGGATCCGACTCATAAAGATTCTGGGCATCAGTGCAGATCATTTCCTCGTCTGGATTAACAGAAGCTCTGGAGCAGACCTCCGTTTCCCAGGCTATAGTATGAGTAAACAGCTGTGCAGACTCAACCATCTGTGTTACCCCATACTCAGATGGGCAGCTGGAGACTTGGGAGATGTGAGGAAGCAAGTGCGATTGGAGTGACACCTCTGAGGACTGGAGTATTTGTGATGTTGAAGTTGAGGTGGAGGAGAGCCCACATGAAGGAACACTTGATATCCGTTGCAGCACCTGCGGTTTTTGTGCCTCATCTGCAATTTGTAGCGATGTGCTTGTCCGTAAGAAAGGGATCGTATCACATTGTCCACGAAAATAAGTAGACATCTTAGTTTGGCTGGAAGATGGTCTTTCTTCTGCAGATGTTATTCCCCCCCACCGCGGGGGGGCTCGACCCACCAGCGGACATGCACCAGTATTGGGAGAGGGGGGCTGGCCGTTAGGGTCCACCACGGCTCAGGCACAAACCCGGCGACACGGAGGTCGCACGGGCAGGAACGGACTGGCCGTGTCTGCCTCGCACTCCAGCATAGTCCCTCTGCCCGCTCACGCCCATAACCTCAAAGGGATGTGCAAGCGGCTTTTCTTCCCAGGGCTGTTCCCCTCCCAGCAGGAACGTGGGGGAGCTCAGGTCGGCCTTCCACTGTACTCCCTTACCTCCCTCGCCCTCTTTCCTTTTTCCGTTCTCCATCTAACCCCTCGGCTCTGTGGTGTCCGCTCTCCCTCCAGCTCTCTCCTTCTCACAGGTGGACTACCACGTGTATTCACACTGTGTCAAATCTTTTGGGCCCAGGCATAAGAAGTTGTCATGGTAATGGATAATATGTGCCCCCTTAGAAACCTCAAATAGTGAGCAGGATCTGGAACTCGGTGTTCGACGAACAGTTCAGCGAACATACGGGTGTTTGACGAACCGAACCGAACTCGAACACTACGGGGGTGGCTCAACACTACTGAATATTCATATTCACAGTGTAGGCTGCAGCGGGCGGCTGCTGCCTCCTGTGCCCCACTCCTCCACCGCTACTGCTCCCCCCACACCCCACATAAATACGCCCCCCCACAACATCCGGACTATAAGACGCACCTTCCATTTTCCTCCAAAATTTGGGAGGAAAAATGTGCGTCTTATAGTCCGAAAAATATGGTAACAGGTCTGTGAGAGACAGAATTCTTGTTGGCTGGTAGATGATCAAATACTTATTTCATGCAATAAAATGGAATTTGATTGTTTAAAAATCATACAATGTAATTTTCTATTTTTTCTTTTTACAGTCTCTCACAGTTGAAGTTTATCTACGATAAAAATTACAGAACTCTCCAAGGTGTAACTTGCAAAATCATTAGTGCATCAAATACCTATTTTCCCCACTGAATTATGTATATATATATATATATATATATATATATATATATATATATATATATATACAGTATATATTGTGACAGTGTCACTGGTTTTATATGTGAGGGGAGGTATGTGTCACTCAGGATGCTCTCCTGTGTGAACTAAGACCTACTTTATTTTTCTGCCAGCGTGTTATATGCTGGTAGGTTTACTCTGTTAAAGGGTGTGCGGTTTTATGGGAATGGCAAACAGTGCGGGACGCCATTCCCCCTACCTCCCCTCAGGGTGTGGCTGAGCAATGTGTAAAAGCTCAGTCCTTTTTTTATTCTGGGGAGTGTGGTCTGGAGAGGGAAGTCTCCAGACAGTATTGTGGAAGCTGCAGAGCTTGTTACCTGCACTTTACCTGTGCAGTTTATGCTACCGAGAGCGGGTGGAACCCGCTCACCTATGGACTGAGCTATACTTTGTTTTGTTTTCTCGTTGAACCCAGGGGGGGTCTTGTTTATTTTTCCTGTGGAACCCTGCATGGGTTTATGCCAGATAATAAACCAGCAGAAAGGTAACCTGAGAACGTGTGTCCTTACTCTGCCTCCGGGAGAGCCGAGCGAGTCGTCTTGCCACAATATATATATATCTATCTATCTATCTATCATTAATGCTGTTTATTTGTTTATAAAAAAAGGAAAAGTTAAAAACTTTCTGCTCAAGATTTTTAATTTTAACAAACTTTATTTATTAGGACAATTGTTTAGCCGATCTATACCCCATGTGATCTTTACCCCCCTTTGTTTGGAGCCTTTATGTTAATATTTTATGTATTTATGTGTATGTGTACTGCTGTTTTTTTGTTCATGTGGTTGTCCTGAAGAAGAAGTTGGATGACTTTGACATTAAATCACTTTGAATTATATTCTGTCTCGTGGATCTATTAAGCCATTACAGTGGTTACACAATCTATCAGGTGTGCATCTCCTGCACTGTAAAGAATCTTATCATATGTTTTCTCTCCAGCATATTCCTTTCCCCTTTCAATTAAATGTATGCATTATTCTCAATTTCCTCACATAATAATCTTCTTCACTGCTGTGCCATGCAAATTGTACAGTCATGGCCAAAAGTTTTGAGAATGACACCAAAATTATATTTTCACATGATCTGCTGGCCTATGGTTTTTATTAGTGTTTGTGTGATGTTTATATCACATAAAGGAATATAATTGCAATCATATTATGACTACCAATAGGTTAAATTGACAGTTAGAATGAGTTAATGCAGCAAGTCAATATTTGCAGTGTTGCCCCTTCTTCTTCAAGACCTCTGTAATTCTCCCTGGCATGCTCTCAATCAACTTTTGGACCAAATCCTGTCTGATAGCAGTCCATTCTTGCATAATCAATGCTTGCATTTTGCCAGAATTTGTAGGTTTTTGTTTGTCCACCCGTCTCTTGATGATTGACCACAAGTTCTCAATGGGATTAAGATCAGGGGAGTTTCCAGGCCATGGACCCAAAATCTCTATGTTTTGTTCCATGAGCCATTTAGTTATCACCTTTGCTTTATGGCAAGGTGCTCCATCATGCTGGAAAAGGCATTGTTGGGTGCCAAACTGCTCTTGGAATGTTGGGAGAAGTTGATCTTGGAGGACATTCTGGTACCATTCTTTATTCATGGCTGTGTTTTTAGGCAAGACTGTGAGTGAGCCGATTCCCTTGGCTGAGAAGCAACCCCACACATGAATGGTTTCAGGATGATTTACAGTTGGCATGAGACAAGACTGGTGGTAGTGCTCACCACTTCTTCTCTGAATAAGCTGTTTTCCAGATGTCCCAAACAATCGAAAAGGGAATTCATCAGAGAAAAGGACTTTGCCCCAGTCCTCAGCAGTCCACTCCCTGTACCTTTTGCAGAATATCAGTCGGTCCCTGATGTTTTTTCTGGAGAGAAGTGGCTTCTTTGCTGCCCTCCTTGAAACCAGCTCTTGCTCAAAGAGTCTCCGCCTCACAGTGCGTGCAGAAGCACTCACAACAGCCTACTTCCATTCCTGAGCAAGCTCGGCACTGCTGGTAGTCCGATCCCGCAGCTGAAACAGTTTTAAGATACGGTCCTGGCGCTTGCTGGTCTTTCTTGGGCACCCTGGAGCCTTTTTGACAACAATGGAAGCTCTCTCCTTGAAGTTCTTGATGATGCGATAGATTGTTGACTGAGGTGCAATCTTTGTAGCTGCGATACTCTTCCCTGTTAGGCCATTTTTGTGCAGTGCAATGATGGCTGCACGTGTTTCTTTAGAGATAACCATGGTTAACTGAAGAGAAACATTGATACCAAGAGCCAGCCTCCTTTTAAAGTGTCCAGTGATATCATTCTTACTTAATCATGACTGATTGATCGCCAGACCTGTCCTCATCAACACCCACACCTGTGTTAATGGATCAATCACTAAAACGATGTTAGCTGCTCCTTTTAAGGCAGGACTGCAATGATGTTGAAATGTGTTTTGGGGGTTAAAGTTCATTTTCTGGGCAAATATTGACTTTGCAAGTACAGTAATTACTGTTAAGCTGATCACTCTTTGACATTCAGGAGTATATGTAAATTGACATTACCAAAAATGAAGCAGTAAACTTTGGAAAAATTACTATTTGTCTCATTCTCAATACTTTTGGCCATGACTGTACAGTGCTTTATGACCTTCTCACCTTATCTCTATGGCTAAACCTGTAATGTCCTCTCACTACCCAGATTCACAATAAAATGTCTGCTGCATTACCTGATTCTATTTTTATACGGTGTATGATAGTCCATCTTGATTAATTGTGCTATACCATGTGATGTGATAAATGCAAAACATTATGAAAAAGCTAATTTGGCCACCCCCATGGACAAGTGAGCCTTCTGTGGTTGCTGTAGTCTTTTGAAATGTGTGAAATTATGGCAGCCATTTTAGACAATTCATGGGAAGCAAATTAAAAATTGTTCAAATTTATTAGGTTCAGTGAGTTCCTTAAACTTTGACACAATTTTGATCTGGATTGAATCCATTCACTCATCTCTAGTGATTGAAGTTTCAGGTCTTCAGGGGGAGTGAAAAAATTTGCACACAAATTTTGAAAAAATGTTAAACAACTAAAATCTTCTAAGGTTCAAATCACTCCCCTTTTCCATTCCAAAACACATAAAATAAGCATTAAAGCCATATCCATAAAAGTCCATACTATCAAATTGTAATCTATCGATCTAAAAATGCGATCAAAAACTCGTATGTAAATCAACCCAAAAAGGTGTCACAGAAACAACATTAGGTCACAATACTAATGCACAATATGATGCAGTAGACTCCGATTGTAAAGGCAGAGGCGGCACAGGTACAAACTACAGATGACAAATCATTATCAACCACTTCATTAGTATTTTGTGTATGTGCCACCTTTGCCACCTTTGATTTTTTCTCAGGGGCCTCCTGAATCCTGTAGTGTACTAATACTGTAACGTGGAAAATAAGGCTGTTTTTTTTCTGTGATGTTTTTTGAACTTGATGTCCTATTTCGTGAATAATTAAAAAAAGGACCAAAAAAATGATAGGTTGGCATGCAAAAAGAATGTGTCTCAAAACAAGTTAACACAAACCAAATTATTTTTAAAAGAAAAAGTTTATAATTATTTAAATTCAGTAAAATATATAAAAAAGTATGTATACAAATATACACAGTATATGTGTGTGTGTGTGTGTATATATATATAAATATATATTTTTATATATATATATATATACAGTATATACACATACATACAGTGTGTGTATGTGTGTGTGTATATATATATATATATATATATATATATATATATATACAGTACAGACCAAAAGTTTGGACACACTTTCTCCTTTAAAGATTTTTCTGTATTTTCTTGACTATGAAATTGTACATTCACACTGAACGCATCAAAACTATCAATTAACACATGTGGAATTGTATACTTAACAAAAAAGAGTGAAATAACTGAAAATATGTCTTATATTCTAGGTTCTTCAAAGTAGTCACCTTTTGCTTTGAAGACTGCTTTGCACACTCTTGGCATTCTCTTGACGAGCTTCAAGAGGTAGTCACCGGAAATGGTTTTCATTTCACAGGTGTGCCCTGTCAGGTTTAATAAGTTGGATTTCTTGCCTTATAAATGGGGTTGGGACCATCAGTTATGTTGTGCAGAAGTCAGGTGGATACACAGCTGCTAGTCCTACTGAATAGACTGTTAGAATTTGTATTATGGCAAGAAAAAAGCAGCTAAGAAAAACGAGTGGCCATCATTACTTTAAGAAATTAAGGTCAGTCAGTCCGAAAACTTGGGAAAACTTTGAAATTGTCCCCAAGTGCAGTTGCAAAAACCATCAAGCTCTACAAAGAAACTGGTTCACATGAGGACCGCTCCAGGAAAGGAAGACCAAGAGTCACCTCTGCTTCTGAGGATAAGTATATCCGAGTCACCAACCTCAGAAATCGCAGGCTAACAACAGCTCAGATTAGAGACCAGGTCAATGCCACACAGAGTTCTAGCAGCAGACACATCTGTACAACAACTGTTAAGAGGAGACTTTGTGCAGCAGGCCTTCATGGTAAAATAGCTGCTAGGAAACCACTGCTAAGGAAAGGCAACAAGCAGAAGAGACTTGTTTGGGCTAAATAACACATGGAATCTACATTAGACCAGTGGAAATCTGTGCTTTGGTCTGATGAGTCCAAATTTGAGATCTTTGGTTCCAACCACCATGTCTTTGTGCGATGCAGAAAAGGTGAACGGATGGACTCTAAATGCCTAGTTCCCACCGTGAAGCTTGGAGGAGGAGGTGTGATGGTGTGGGGGTGCTTTGCTGGTGACACTGTTGGGGTTTTATTCAAAACTGAAGGCATACTGATCCAGCATGGCTACCACAGCATCTTGCAGTGGCATGCTATTCCATCTGGTTTGGGTTTAGTTGGACCATCATTTATTTTTCAACAGGACAACGACCCAAAACACACCTCCAGACTATGTAGGTTATATTTGACCAAGAAGGAGAGTGATGGGATGCTACACCAGATGACCAGGTCTCCACAGTCACCAGACCTGAACCCAATCGAGATGGTTTGGGGTGAGCTGGACCACAGAGTGAAGGCAAAAGGGCCAACAAGTGCTAAGCATCTCGGGGAACTCCTTCAAGATTGTTGGAAGACCATTTCCGGTGACTACCTCTTGAAGCTCATCAAGAGAATGCCAAGAGTGTGCAAAGCAGTCATCAAAGCCAAAGGTGGCTACTTTGAAGAACCTAGAATATAAGACATATTTTCCATTGTTTCACACTTTTTTGTTAAGTATATAATTCCACATGTGTTAATTAATTGTTTTAATGCCTTCAGTGTGAATGTACAATTTTCATGGTTGCCAACCGTTGTTTATGGACTTGTGTTAACCCGGCTGCGAACCGAATGGACTTTCTATTTTACCTGTGAGTTTGCTAAATAAAAGCTGCTTATGTTGGACTTGCTTGGGTCACTGCCTCAGTTACTGCACGGTGTGAACACCGCCGCCTTACAATCAACACACACACGCATTTGGTATCACCATAATTATACTGAATTGCAGAATACTTTACCTTTTTTGTCCTTTTTACTGCACATTGAACACTATGCTAATTTATTTTTGCGTTTTCTATAGAAGTCTATATGAGTATATCAAAAGCAAAAAAAACACCATACACGGAGCAGGCGATGAAGAAAAATTCTAAAAACACCAAAAAGCCCCATAAAAAGATACAAGAATGCAGTGTAAATTTTTCAATTATTCACAATAGACCTATAGATTCACTAAATTAACACCTTGCCACAAAATTTTTCTGAAAAAACACAATCTTAAAATGCCACCAAACTGCCACAAAAATTGCTGTGTGTGGATCCAACATTATACAAATTCTTCACTCATAACAAGTTTTGGCAAAAGTGTGTTCTAGGTAAAATCTCTCAAAATGGAAAAAATGAACATAGCCTTACAAGTTGGGCTTCAACATTCTCCAAAGATGAGATAAAGGGATGAAGTAGTTATTCATTTGATGAAAAAAGTATCATTTTTTTGCATTCAGCAGATAAATGTATGTTATACCTAAGCCCATTAAGCATCTTTCCTCTCTCTCTTTACATTTTTACAATAGATATGAAATTCATCTCTTATATACTGATGCAATGAATGGGCTTCTCCAAGCAGAACGTCAATAGAATATGAGTTCTAGAATGTTTTGTGGATTCACAAAAGAGATGTGCTGCTGTGCTGCATTGAAATCTAATACTAATTATATATTCACTTTTGAGAATGGGAATTCTATATATATGTATGTATATTGTGATGCAATTAAAATGTGTCAGGACGCTGCCATAAATATTCCAAGAAAGGTGTCCTGTTTTACAACATATGTTGGATGATAAAGTAATGAATTTTTTTCATCTAGTATTTAAGCTGTATATTTTTTTATATTTTTTCATGTAATATTACTATATCACAGTGGATTTAACTTGACACTGATAAAAAGAAAATAAATAATAAAATAAGATTTGGTGCATTCTGCACTTCAAATTTAGTACTTTGGTTCAGGTGACATATGAAACTCAAACAGACTTCAAGCAAAGTTTGTGGTAGAGTTTTAGATAGAATATCAGAAAAGGTGTATTTTGGGGTGAAAATAGTGCAATGTAGTTTAAAATAGCAGTTAATGGTACTTTTTTTTATTCTAATCTGTATCATGACATTTTTATCATCTTCAAACGTAAATGTACTGCGGCCTGTTTTCTGCGGCCTGTAAAAATGACAAACACACTCTTGCACTAAGGCCACGGCCCCACTATCAGTATTTGGTCAGTATTCAGTTAGTATTTTTTCTCAGGAGTGGGAACCAGAACCAGGTGAGGAACAATCAGAGAAAAGGTTTAATAGAAACAAGTCACCAATTCTGCATTTATCTCCCACTCCTGGTTTTGGCTCCCACTCCTGAGAAAAAATAATGACCGAAAACTGACCAAATACTGATAGTGGGGCCCCAGCTTTCAATGAGTATAGTGTAGGAGAAAACTCTAATTCTGTTTGTTTACCACTAAACACAATTAAACACTGCTACTAGTCATGGTAGGGACAATGATAAGGATTAGGTATTAGAGCCTGATGCCTTAGGAGTCATAGGTTAAAATGTTTTCAATTTCATCATTCCAGAACAAATAAATATTGTAACTTGATGGATTGCTACTTTAAAAAACAGCTGGCAGCCTTATGCAATTGTATAGTCATACTGCTGGATATATATACATCATGGGAAAGAATGAATACCGTATATACAAAATGTGCGTGTATGTGTGTATGTATAAATCTATTGTAGCAGAGCCAGGTAGGACAGGGTTAAGTCCTAGCTCTGCAGGATTTGATTAGATGCACCTGATTAGCTTTTTTATACTAAGAACCAGGCCCTGTTGTTACTAGGTGTGTCAATCTGCTGGATGGAGCAGAGCCAAGTTTACTGCTGGTGACTAACCAACCCATATGTGAGCTGTAGCTGAGTAGCTTCGAGGGAGACACGCCGGGGTCTTTCTCTAAATAGAGACTGCAAGGGTCAGCTAGGAAAGCTGAGCAATCTGTGGATTGGAGCTGTAGAGCTGCAGATAAACGTGTGGAAGCTGCAACCTGTTTAGTGTGACTTTTGCTTAGAGATGAACACTTCTGTTTGGTGCTTGAACCCTTCAATGTTGCTGAATTACAACAATTGTGCAAAGATTAGTGAGCCAAAATTCCTACAGCATTGTAAAAGACTCATTGCCAGCTATCGCAAACTATTGATTGTATGTATTTACTGGCATCATAAACACGCTTTAAAAAAATTATGTGGGTGTTGTATCACGGGCCACAGTTACCCTGGTGATATGTGGTGGAGGATGAGGAGAAGGAGGAGGACAATAGCAAATAGCCAAAATCAGGAAGCGTATACCCATGTGTGGGTGTGAAAAGGAGCATGGGAATATACCTCCCAAAAAAAGACACTGTATTTGAGTTTATGTTAAGCTGCTATCATTTGGTGGTGTTGAGAAGTCTGGCCCAATCCAGCTCTTGTTCATTTTTATAAGAGTCAGCCTGTCAGCATTTTCAGTTGACAGGCGGATGCGCTTATCAGTTATAATTCCACAGGCACTAAAATCCCGCTCTGATATAATGCTAGCAGCAGTGCAGGCCAGGACTTCCAAGGCGTAGAGATCCAGTTCATTCCACGTGTCCAGCTTGGATACCCAGTAATTATAAGGCACAGAGGAATCACAGAGGACTTTGGTACGGTCGGCAAGGTACTCCCTCAGCATCTTCCCAAACTTTGCATTCCTTGTGAGAGTACCCTGCGCCTCAGGGCCTGTGCGATGGGAGGGGCTGAGAAAACTCTCCCAGAATTTTGATAGTGTTCCCCTGCCTCTGCTGGAAAGGAGTTGTGTCTCTCTCGCCTGTACTCCTTGGTCGTCCAACGAACTGTGACCTATTCCCCAAGCGTTTTCAGATGGGAATTTTTTTAATAGTTCCACAACAAGGGACTTCTGGTACTGCCCCATTTTTCTAGACCTGTCCTCCTCAGGAATAAGAGATAGTATGTTCTCCATGGGTCTAGAAGTGTCACCAACCAGTAATGACTGTCACCCAAAATTTAAAGAATGTGAGCGTCACGGTAAAGGCAGCGCAACATAAACTCAGACCTGAATGCCAGACTGCAGAGAGGCAAGCCTTCCATGTCTTCACCAAGAGGACAACTGACCATGCTCTCCTCCTCCTCCTCCCTGTCCTCAAGCCATCCACGCTGAATAGATGGTATGACAGTTGTGCAGGTAGTACCGTCTATAGCACAGGAAACTAGCTCCTGTTCTTCCTCCTAGTCTTCCTCATTGCCACCCAATCCATGTTGAGATGAGATGAGGCTGGGCTGTGTGTAATCACCCTGTATGGTTCCTTGCTCCATCTCATCGTGCAGAGACAGAGAAGTGGGATGGTGATGCAAATTATGGCGTCATCGCCACTCACCATCTTGGTGGAGTCCTCAAAGTTTTGGAGGATGGTACATATGTTGGACATCCATGTCTACTCCTGAGGTCTTCTGTGTGGAGTCTGAACTGAATAAAGACGGCCTTGTTGATGATGGTAGTCAACAACTGCCCTCTTCTTCTCACAAATACTTCCCAACATCTGCAGCGTAGAGTTCCAATGCGTGGGGACATCACACAACAGTCGGTGAGCAGGAAGCTGCAAACGCTTCTGAAACACGGCAAGGGTGGCGGAAGCTGTAGTTGACTTTCTAAAATCGGCACACAGGCGGCATACTTTGACAAGCAGATCTGGCTGCTCCGGGTAGGTTTTGAGAAACTGCTGAACCACAAGGTTAAGCACATGGGCCAGGCATGGAACCTGTGTGAGCTCACATCGCCTGACAGCCGTTGTTACGGGTCCGGGTGGTGGAACCTCTGTGCTTCGGAGCAAGGAGGGACCATAGGGGAGTGACTAAGTGCCTACTCAGCCTGACCAAGGTCGCACGGCGGCTCAATCGACTCCATGAACTAGGGAGGGACCGAGCAGGGGGACCAGGTGCCACTCTGGGAGTGACCTTGTGTGAGAGCAGGTGACTCCCATGGGTCAGATGGCAGGAACTGACCGGTACAGCGGATGAGCACGGCAGGAAGGCTGACGGGTGGTCCGGGTAGATAAGCAGGCTGGTTCGGCAGATAGCCATACTTGTGCTCCAGGTAGCGAGCTGGTGGGCATGACAGGTAACTGACAGGTGCTCCAGGTAGGCAGGCTGGCGGGCACTACAGGTAACAGACAGGTGCTTCCAGGTAAGCAGGCTAGCGGACACGGCAGGTAACAGACTTGTGCTTCAAGGTAAGCAGGCTGGCGGGCACGGCAAGTAACTGGCAGGTGCTTCCAGGTAGGCAGTCTGGCCAGCACTACAGGTAACAGACAGGTGCTTTCAGGTACGCAGGCTGGCGGGCACAGCAAGTATCTGGCAGGTGCTTCCAGGTAGACAGTCTGACCAGCACTACAGGTAACAGACAGGTGCTTCCAGGTAAGCAGGCTGGCGGGCATGGCAGGTAACTGGCAGGTGCTTCCAGGTAAGCAGGCTGGCGGGCAGAACTATAGACAGGCTGGCGGGCTGAACTGTAGACAGGCTGGCGAGTAGGACTGACAGGCAGTGGGACCTGCAGGCTGAAGACAGTGTTAGCACACAGAACAACAGCCTTGCACAGGCACCTCCATTTTGGAGGAGGTGCCTTATATAGGAGAAGTCCTCCGGCCATTGGCCGGGGACTCTTTAGGACGGTGCGCACGGCCCCTTTAAGAGGGAGAGAGCGCGCGCGTGCCCTAAGCACAGTGCCCGGGAAGCTGCGCATGGTATGCGCCACAGCATCAGCGGAGTGGGAGGACGCCGGACCTGGACTGCGGCGGTGAGGGGAACGGCCCCCTCTTCGTCAGGCCTGCAAGAAATTTTTTAAGAAGATGATTTGCATGAATGCTCTCCCTGGGTTCCCAAGACCTCCCCTCATGGCCAAACCACTTCCAATGCACAAGAAATAAAGTTTTTCCTCTTACCTTCTTGGTGGCCAAAATGTTTTCTACCTCAAAGACATCCTCAGCAGAGACAGGAGCTGGAGCCGTACCTGGATCATCAGAGAAAGAATTAAGGACAACAGGTTTGAGGAGGGATCCATGAAAGGTGTTGGGAATCCGTAAAGTGACCGGGAGTTTCAGCTTGTAAGCCACGGGATTGATTTGGCTGAGAACATCGAACGAACCGATAAACCGCGGACCCAACTTATAGGAAGGTATCGTGAGACCGACATATTTGGAGGAAAGCCAGACCTTGTCTCCCGGACGGAATTGAGGCGGATCCAGGCATCTCTTATCAGCATGTTTCTTCATCCGCTCGGAGGACTGAAGAAGTGCAGATCTAGTGTCTTCCCAAATAGCTGAAAATTCGCTGACCGGAGACTCTGCGGCAGGATTGTCCACTAAAGAGGAGACGGGAAACGGAATCCGGGGGTGTTAACCGTAGACCACACAGAACGGGGATTTGGAAGAGAACTCGCTTTCATGGTTATTATTGGAGAACTCGGCCAAGGGCAGGAGCTAAACCCAATCGTTATGGTGAGCATTGACAAAGTGCCGAAGAAAGCAGGTAAGAACCTGGTTGATGAGTTCCACTTGACCATTGCACTGAGGATGATAAGCAGAGGAGAAATCCAAGGAGACATCCAGCAGTTTACACGTAGCTCTCCAGAAGCGCGAAGTGAACTGAACCCTGCGATTAGACACATTGTGGAGTGGTAGGCCATGGAGACAAAAAATGTGATGAATCAAGTCCTTAGCTAGCACAGATGCAGACGGAAGACCAGGCGGAGGGATGAAGTGGGCCATTTTAGAAAAGCGGTCAGCGATCACCCAAATAACAGTACACCCGACAGAAACAGGGAGATCCGTAATGTGGTCCATTGCAATATGTTGCCACGAAGCGGAAGGCACGGTAAGAGGACGAAGACGGCCAGATGGAAGGTGCCTGGGAACCTTGTTATATGCACAGGAGGAACAAGCCGCGACGAATTTCGCAACATCCTTGCGCAGGGAAGGCCGCCAGTAATGTCGGGCGATGAGCAGAAAGGTCTTCCTCTGGCCAGCATGACCGGCTAGTTTGGATGAATGGCCCCAGAGAAGAACCTTCTTATGATCCGGAACCGCTACAAAGGTCTTACCAGGTGGAAGATGAGACAGGTCAAACGGGGCCACAGTCATTACTTTGGAAGGGTCAATAATATGTAGAGGTTCTTCTTCTGGGTGGGAAGACAGGAGTGGCATAAAGCATCAGCTTTAATGTTCTTGTCTGCCGGGCGGTAATGCAGAGTGAAGCAGAAACGGGCAAAGAAAAGAGATCACCTGGCCTGGCACAGATTTGATCTTTGGCCGTTCTTGGCCTTACCAAGGTCACACGGCGGCTCAATCGACTCCGTGAACCAGGGAGGGACCGAGCAGGGGGACCAGGTGCCACTCTAGGACCAACCTTGTGTGAGAGCAGGTGACTCCCATGGGTCAAATGGAAGAAACTGACCTGTACAGCAGATGAGCATGGCAGGAAGGCTGATGGGTGGTCAGGGTAGGCGAGCTGGCGGGCACGACCAGTAACTGGCAGGTGCTCCAGATAGGCAGGCTGGCGGGCACTACAGGTAACAAACAGGTGCTTCCAGGTAAGCAGGCTGGCGGGCATGGCAGGTAACTGGCAGGTGCTTCATGGTAGGCAGGCTGGCAGGCACTACAGGAAACAGACAGGTGCTTCCAGGTAAGCAGGCTGGCAGGCATGGCAGGTAACAGACAGGTGCTTCCAGGTAAGCAGGCTGGGGGGCACGGCAGGTAACTGGCAGGTGCTTCCAGGTAGTCAGGCTGGCGGGCACTACAGGTAACAGGTGCTTCCAGGTAAGCAGGCTGGCAGGCATGGCAGCTAACAGACAGGTGCTTCAAGGTAAGCAGGCTGGCGGGCAGAGCTAAAGACAGGCTGGCGGGCTGGACTGTAGACAGACTGGTGAGCAGGACTGACAGGCAGCAGGACCTGCGCGCTGAAGCAAGTGTTAGCACGCAGAACAACCACCTTGCACAGGCACCTCCATTATGGCTAGGGACTCTTTAGGACGGCGCAGGCGGCCCCTTTAGGAGGGAGGGAGCGTGCTCCCAAAGCACAGTGCCCAGGAAGCTGCGCGCGGTGCGCGCCACAGCAGCAGGGAAGCGGGAGGATGCAAGACCTGGACCGCGACCGTGAGGGGAATGGCATCTCTACCCGGCAGGAGGCAGAGATGCCGAGGCTACTGCCGTCACCAGGTCCAGCCATTTTCACACACGACCATGCCTGACTGTAGGTTCAGCAGTGTCAGCCACAGATCTGCCTGCTCTTTAAAAATTATCCAGAACTCTTCAGCATTGTGCAGTTTGTCACCTAAGCATATTAGCTTCAGCACAGCTGTTGCCGCTTGGCCGAGGCACTGCTTCCAGCTTGTAACTGATGTGGTCATTTCGGAGATGGAGGCTGTAGAGGAGGAGGAGGCTGAGGAGGATGAGGTGCAGGAGCTGTAGACTGTGGGGGCAACCCTGATTGACCTAGAGCCTGCAATCCTTGGCGTCAGGAAGACGTGTTCCATCCCAAGGTCCGACTGGGTCCCAGCTTCCACTATGCTAACCCAGTTTGCCATCAGCGAGATGCAACGTCCCTGCCAACAAGCACTTGTCCACGTGTGCATGGTTAGGTGGACTTTCCCAGTAACTGCATTGATAAAGGCACGGCTAATGTTGTGGGACACGTGTTTGTGTAATGGGGGGATCGCACACCGAGAGAAAAAGTGGCTGCTGGGGATCGAGTACTGAGGGATGGCCGCCTCCATCAGGTTGTGGAAAGCTTCCTTCTCCATGAGCCTAGAAGGCAATATTTTGAATGCAAGCAGATCTCGGAGCAGTGGGAATTTAGTAGTGTGACCTGTGGGGCATTGGATGCGTATTTGCGCTTGCGTTCCAAGGACAGGGGTATGGACAACTGAATGCTGCGCTGGGACCAAGACGTGCTTGCTGATGGTGCTAGTTGAGAGTGTGCAACGACAGGTGCAGGGCAGGAGGCATCTTCGCATGCACTATGGACAGGGGATTGGCTTGCACGCAAAACAGTGTAAGAAGCAGTGGTGTCGCCAGCAGACACTGCTCCTGGACCCTGGTGTGCAGCCCAAAAAGTTTAGTGCTTTGCTGCCATGTGCCTGATCATGCTGGTGGTAGTCAGGCTGGTAATTTTGCTAGCCCTGCTGATGCAGGTCTGGCAGATGCTGCAAATGGCCTTTTTGGGGTTTTCAGCAGAGTCTTTAAAAAACAACCAGACTCGGGAAGACCTAACAGTTGTACTGGTAACTTCCGGCATGTTGGTGTTACGAGGAACGGTTGCCCGCCTTCTGTCTATGACTACCACACTGCTTCTTCCTGCTTGTTGGGGTGCTCTGCCTCCCTTCCCCTGTGTGCTGCTGTCCTTGCTCTGCATGTCTTCCTGCCAGGTTGAGTCAGTTACTATATCATCCACCACCTTGTCTTCCACTTCCACACCCTCGTCCTTCTTTTTGACTTTCTGGCAATTGTGTCTCATCATCGTCCACCTCTTGTGACACTTTCCCACCGTCACTTTCGTCTGACCATGGCTGCTCAAATATTTTGGCATCGCTATATGCGATCTCGTCTTGTCCCGCTTCAAGTGGACCAGGCGAGAGGCCCGAATCTATAAATGGAAAAGTGAACAGCTTTTTGGAGTGTCCAAGTATGGGATCAGTTGTCTCCGGGCACTCGGCATGGTGGGATGAAGGAGGATCAGGGTGAGGAATATGCGGTCCAGACTCCGCCTACTGAGACTTGACCATGTGGAAGACAGTGTGGTGGTGGTGGTAGTAAAGTGACTGCAAGCATTATCCACTATCCAACCAACAACCTTTTGACACTGCTCTGGGTTCAATAGTAGTGTGCTGCGGTCCCCTAGTAATTTGGACAGGAAGATCAGGCGAGAAGATTTGGGTGTTTGTTGTGGCACAATTCCAGCTTGCCCACGGCCTCTGCATGCACCATCACATCCAGTTCCCCGTCTCTTGCTATGCACGTTGCCAATTTTAAATGGAGGACAATATCTTCCACACTCACTACAAATGGCTGAATTTGGAGTGAACTTATATGTGATTCGTGTGACGGACAAACCACAGTTTTAAATAGCTGGCCTGTAGCTAACTATTTTTAACATCAAGCTCGTGTCAATAACTTGACTGACACACTGAAACAAAATTTTAATGGAGGCCAGAAATGGCAGAATTTTCAGCAAACTTATATGTGATCCATGTGAAAGACAAATCACAGTTTTAAATAGTTGGATTTTTAGCGCTGTAATATGGAAAGGACCTGGCTGTATTCTGCAGTACCAACAAGCCAATGGCGCAGAAAAACGGTGTTCTCTGGATTGCTTTTTAAGCAAATAATCAGGATTAAGATGAAAAAAAAGCTATTCCTGGCCTCTGATACCTGGGGCTATTTCTACAAATATCTGTAAAAGCACCAACAGACAGAACTGTAATAGGCCCTCATGCTATATGCACTACAGTCTGCTATATACACTGCCTGCCTGCCTAGCACTGATATCTCTGCAGCTGGATTAGTTCTCAGAAGGACTGTTAGTTGAGATGGATAT
The DNA here is from genome assembly GCF_046119375.1 of Phyllobates terribilis. NCBI lineage: Eukaryota > Metazoa > Chordata > Amphibia > Anura > Dendrobatidae > Phyllobates > Phyllobates terribilis. Next base: position 197,867,673 of record NW_027362771.1, read on the forward strand.
GTAGAGAATCTTGTGGAATACCTACACTGACTAACAAACAACCAAATCTCTTCCTAGCTCAGCAGCAGCTCTCCCTACACTGCCTGATTGTGGAGTAGACTGTGACGAGCACAGCTTCGCCAGGTCTGATATAGACCTGATGACACTGTGCGGCCAGCCAATCACTATAATGCCACAACCAACATGGCTGCGGCATTACAGTGTGTGTCAGACAATCCCTGCATGTTGATTGGCGCTCTAAAGAGCTCTAAACATGCAGGGAGGGGACCCGAGCATCCGTCCGAGCATCTCAGATGTACTTGGCGAACACCAAGCATCTCGAGTACTGAGATTCTCGGGATCGCTCATCAGTAGCTCATCATCAAAATGTTCATTTATTTCAGTTCTTCAATACAAAAAGAGAAACTCATATTATATAGAGTCATTACAAACAGAGTGATCTATTTTAAGTGTTTATTTCTGTTAATGTTGATGATATGGCTTACAGCCAATGAAAACACAAAAGTCATTTTCTCATTAAATTAGAATACTTCATAACACCAGCTTGAAAATGATTTTAAAATCCAAAATGTTGCCCTACTGAAATGTATGTTCAGTAAGTGCACTCAATGTTTGGTCGGGGCTCCTTTTGCATCAATTACTGCATCAATGATGCATGCTATGGAAGCAACCAGCCGGTGGCTCTGCTGAGGTGATATGGAAACCCAGGTTGCTTTGAAAGCAGTCTGCAGCTCGTCTTCATTGTTGGGTCTGGTGTCTCTCATCTTCCTCTTGACAATACCCCATAGATTCTCTATGGGGTTAAGGTCAGGCGAGTTTGCTGGCCTATCAAGCACAGTGATACTATTGTTTATAAACCAGGTATTGGTACTTTTGGCAGTGTGGACAGATGCCAAATCCTGCTGGAGAATGAAATTTCCATCTCCAAAAAGCTTGTCGGAAGAGAGAAGCATGAAGTGCGCTAAAATTTCCCGGTAGATTGTTGCGCTGACTTTGGTCTTGATAAAACACAGTGGACCTATACCAGCAGATGATATGGCTCCCCAAACCATCACTGATTGTGGAAACTTCACACTAGACCTCAAGCAGCTTGGATTGTGTGCATCTCCACTCTTTCTCCAGACTCTGGGACCTTGATTTCCAAATGAAATTCAAAATTTACTTTCATCTGCAAACAACTCCTTGGACCACTGAGCAACAATCCAGGTCTTTTTCTCCTTGGCCCAGGTAAGACACTTCTGGCATTATGTATTGATCATGAGTGGTTTGACAAAAGGAATGCGACACTTGTAGCCCATGTCCTTGATACCTCTGTGTGTGATGTCTCTTGAAGCAATGACTCAAGCAGCAGTGCACTCCTTGCGAATCTCCCCCAAATTTTTGAATGGCCTTTTCTTAACAATCCTTTCAAGGCTGCGGTTATCCAGGTTGCTTGTGCACCTTTTTCTACCACACTTTTCCCTTCCACTCAACTTTCCATTAATATGCTTGGATACAGCATTCTGAACAGCCATCTTCTTTAGCAATGACCTTTTGTGGCTTACCCTCCTTGTGGAGTGTGTCAATGACTGCCCTTTGAGCATCTGTCAAGTCAGCAGTCTTCTCCATGATTGTGGAGCCTACTGAAACAGACAAGGGCAGCTTTTTAAACGCATAGGGAACCTTTGCAGGTGTTTTTTGTTAATTATTGTAATTTACTGAGGTAATGACTTTTGTGTTGACATTAGTGTTGATCGAGCACTAAAATGCTCGGGTGCTCGAAGCTCGGGGCCGAGCTCACCATGATACTCGGGTGCTCGACCCGAGCAATGAGCCCAATGTTAGTGACGCGCCCCTGGGCCTGTGTCGCGCTGCGTTGCGCATGCGGGAGCCTACCCGGAGCCGGATCAGTAGAGGGTTGTAGTCTCGTGGCGGTGACCCGGTCCGTGCCCAGGGAGTCAAACTAGACGGCAGTCTATTAGTAGTAAATAGTTGATGACTACGCCACCCGTTGAGTGCAGCCAGGGAGCTGCTGCTGCAGGGCAGACCGCTGAGGCCGGTGGTAGGATTGTGCAGCGTGATAGTATAACCCCCAACGGGAGGGGTATGGCCTCAGGGCAGCCGACGTGGATGATGGGGGTAGCAGGAACCACTCAGAGACGGTACGGTGTAGTTCAGGGTCTTTACTGGTAACAACGATAGACCCTCCCGGAGTACTTGCTAGCAAACGGGGCCTGGTCAGTCTTTGAGCAGATGGGATCTCCCCTGGCCAGGCGTAGTTATAGGCCTCACAAACTGACTGTACTCTTCTGGCTACCTTGCTAGAAGCTGATGTAAGTAGCCCACGTCCCTGAGTGTACCGTGTGGTGCTCACCCGTATGGCCGGTGACTCGGGGCCTTCTAATGGCTTCCGCTCCACGATGGCGGTGCTGGTCCCACTCGTATGACCGTGCCTTCGGGCTTCTGGGCCAGAGGACCTGAAATCCCCTGCCTGACGGATTCTGCTGCTGGGTAGAAGTTAGTCCCCACAGCCTCGGACTCCGGGTCCGGTAAAGAATCTTCTTAGTCAGGGCGAGCGCTGCAGCTGCCAGCCCCTGACTCCTTGGAACTCTGCTGTTTCCTATGCTGCTTCTTGTCTCCACTCTCCTTGTCTGACTCACCCTGCCTCAGCCCCGGGTTTATACAGGGGAAGTTCTTCCCCTCCCAAGACTGGGCAGGAGGTGTGGCATGCACAGGATCCCTGACCAAAGGACCTCCCACCTGCTCTCAGACATAACATTACATTACTGTGGAAAACCAGACCCCTGGGGTGCCACATTAGTCTATGGGAGACCCAGGCATTTTTGCGGCGGCACCCCCGGCAGTCTGTAGAAAGCCTAAAAAGTGCCCAAAATGTGACAGTGCTCAAATGACATGGGGACAGCATGGGGATTGCCCCAGGAAGCATTTCTGACCCCCCGGTCACTGCTGTCATCAACGTGGTCAGAGGTATTAAGCTACTTTTACTGGCTCACAATAAAACATACAAAAACTAAACTGAAACTGTTTTCCTGTGAAATATGTTAAGGAACATCCTTTCCAGGGTAAAGACTTGTGTATAAGGTAAAATAAATAACCAAAAACAAAAATACTCCTCCACACATTGGGCTATGTTCACAAGTAGCATTTTTATGCGTTTTTGCACTATTGAATTGCTTTCAACCGTGACAAATGCATTCACCGGGAAATGTCATTTTAACATTTTACAACCTTATCTGGCCATGTGCTGCGTGACACATGAATACAGTGCTGAAAAGACATGGGAATAGCATGGGGAAGACTCCTGGAAGCATCTCTGACACCCAGGTCACTGCCTAAAAGTGTGCCCATCAGAAGTGATCCTTGTCGCATCAGAAGATGCAGACTTGCAACTATCCCCATGCAAGTCCTTGTCTCAGGGCAGTGTTCAATTGTACCTCCCCCATTCCTTGCAATGCAAGCGCAAGTATGCAGCCTGCCACCCACCCACCCCCAGGCTGCAATACCATACTGCTTGCTCGCTTGCACTTGAAATTGGGCCTTTTAGGCATGTGGAAGCGGAATCTCGCCACCACTTCATGGCTGCGTCGGCAGCCTTGTATCCATACTCAGTCCCCAGCCGTCCGGCGGCCGGGTGTCTACGCTTGGTCCCCAGCCACCAGGTGGTGGCTGGGTGTCCATGCTCGGTCCCCAGCCGCCCCACGGGCGGGTGCCCACACATGGTCCCCAGCCGCCTGGGGGCGGCCGGGTGTCCATAAACGGTCCCCAGCCTCCCCTATTTGTCCCGATGCGCCTTATATACAAGTGCGCATACCAAAACATTACCTGTGCCCTCCCCAGTGCATTTAGCGGGAAGGACAGCTTAACCACAAACACGTGGACAAGTGAATGTGGCCAGGGATGGTCCATCTCACTGACGCCTTCACACTGGGTTAATATTGTGGAAGCCGGGACACAGTTGGACATTGGGATGCAACATGTCCTCCAGACATAGAGGATTGCGGGTCCTGGGTCAATCAGGCTCCAACACAAAGTTCAGAAGGTAGACAGCAGCAGTGGTCGGCCTCCTACTCAATGAGTAAATTATTCATGATCATGAGGTCATCCATCTCCTTAGCTTTCTGTTCCTGGGAATGCAAGCGCATGTATGTAGTAGCGGCTAGGCCTGAGTTGGTCAGCGTTTTGGGGCATATCCTACCTTCTCCGAGGATTGCTGGATGTTTTCCTGCTACTATCCCAGTTCTATAACTCCCATTAAAACAAAGCTTCAGGTGATGAATTATGGATGAAGTGGTGGCAAAGGAGAAAGAGCAGGAGGAACAGGGACCATTCACATCAATATCACGCCAGTCAACCACACATGTCTTGTAGGATATGTTTCTCTACCAAAAGGAGCTGTTTGGCTACACAGTTATAGGGCATACAGTGCGTGCAATGCCTACCAAAAACTTCGAGGCACTCCAATGCCCCTTGGAAGTGACATGGAGATCAGAGGGCCTTAACTAAACCGTTTTTTCCATTTATAGCAACTGGGTCTCCTGTACACTGTTGGCCTAAGAAGTGAATGGAAGGCATTCCAAAAATTATGAGGAACTGCAATTCCCCTTGAAACAGACGTGGATTACAGCGTACTAAAAACCTTCTACCTATTATTGGGGAGTGGGTCTCCCTTAGCGTTCGCCTTTGCATTGAAAAGCAAAGCTGACTAAAATTAGGAGGAAATGAATTTCCCGTTGGAAGAGTCGTGGAGGTTGGAGGTAATTTAAAAAAACATTTCAATGCCCCTTGGAAGAGCTGTGGAGTTCAGAGTGGTTTAACAAGATGGTTTTAATGCTCCTTGGAAGAGACGTGGAGGTCCCAGTGGAATAAAAAGACAATATCAATGCCCCTTGGAAGAGTGGTGGAGGTCGCAGTGGAATAAAAAGACAATATTAATGCCCCTTGGAAGAGTGGTGGAGGTCGCAGTGGAATAAAAAGACAATATCAATGCCCTTGGTAGAGTGGTGGAGGTCCCAGTGGAATAAAAAGACAATATCAATGCCCCTTGGAAGAGTGGTGGAGGTCGCAGTGGAATAAAAAGACAATATCAATGCCCCTTGGTAGAGTGGTGGAGGTCCCAGTGGAATAAAAAGACAATATCAATGACCCTTGGAAGAGACGTGGAGGTCACAGTAGCTTAACATGACAATTTTAATGCTCCTTGGAAGAAACGTGGAGTTCAGAGTGGTTTAACAAGATGGTTTTAATGCCCTTTGGTAGAGATGTAGAGGTCACAGTAGCTTAACAAGATGGTTTTAATGCCCCTTGGAAGAGATGTGGAGTTCAGAGTGGTTTAACAAGACGGTTTTAATGCCCCTTGGAAGGGACATGGAGGTCCAGTGGAATAAAAAGACAATATCAATGCCCCTTGGAAGAGTGCTGGAGGTCCCAGTGGAATAAAAAGACAATATCAATGCCCCTTGGAAGAGTGGTGGAGGTTACAGTGGGATAAAAAGACAATATCAATGCCCCTTGGAAGAGTGGTGGAGGTCGCAATGTAATAAAAAGACAATATCAATGCCCCTTGGAAGAGACATGGTGGTCACAGTAGCTTAACAAGACGATTTTTATGCCCCTTGGAAGAGACGTGGAGTTCAGAGTGGTTTAAGAAGACGGTTTTAATGCAGCTTGGAAGAGACGTGGATGTCACAGTAGGCTAACAAGATAACAAGACGGTTTTAATGCCCCTTGGAAGAGACGTGGAGGTCTCAGTGGTATAAAAAGACAATATCAATGCCCCTTGGAAGAGTGGTGGAGGTCCCAGTGGAATAAAAAGACAATATGAATGCCCCTTGGAAGAATGGTGGAGGTCCCAGTGGAATAAAAAGACAATATCAATGCCCCTTGGAAGAGTGGTGGAGGTTACAGTGGAATAAAAAGACAATATCAATGCCTCTTGGAAGAGTGGTGGAGGTCGCAGTGGAATAAAAAGACAATATCAATGCCCCTTGGAAGAGACGAGGAGGTCACAGTAGCTTAACAAGACAATTTTAATGCCCCTTGGAAGAGACGTGGAGTTCAGAGTGGTTTACCAAAACGGTTTTAATGCCCCTTGGAAGAGACATGGAGGTCCCAGTGGAATAAAAAGACAATATCAATGCCCCTTGGAAGAGGGGTGGATGTCCCAGTGGAATAAAAAGACAATATCCATGCCCCTTGGAAAAGTGGTGGAGGTTACAGAGGAATAAAAGACGATATCAATGACCCTTGGAAGAGACATTGAGGTCACAGTAGCTTAACAAGACGATTTTAATGCCCCTTTCAAAAACCATGCAGTACAGCATATTAAAAACATTATTCCAATCATTGGGGAGTGGGTCTCCCATAGTCTTTGCCTATGCCTTCCAAGCAAAAGTTGCCAAAAATTAGGACAGAGGTACTTGCAATGCCCCTTATAAGAGCCATGCAGTGCAGCATATTAAAAACATTATTCCAATTATGGGATTATGGGGGAGTGGGTCTCCCATAGTCTTTGCATATGCCTTTCAAGCAAAAGCTGCCAACAATTAGGATGGAGGAACTTGCAATGCCCCTTACAAGAGCCATGCACTACAGCATATTAAAAACATTATTCCCATTATTGGGGAGTGGGTCTCCCATAGTCTTTGCCTATACGTTACGAGCAAAAGCTGCCAAAAATTAGGACGGAGGAACGTGCAATGCCCCTTACAAGAGCCATGCAGTACAGCATATTAAAAACATTATTCCCATTATTGGGGAGTGGGTCTCCCATAGTCTTCGCCTATGCCTTCCAAGCAAAAGCTGCCAAAAATTAGGACGGAGGAACTTGCAATGCTGGCAACACGGACCACGGTCACCCTGGTGGTATAGTGGTGGTGGAGGCTGAGGATAAGGAGAAGAGCAAAAAATAGCCAAAATGAGGAAGCGTGTACCCATGTGTGGGTGTGAAGCGGTGCATGGGAATACACCTCCCGAAATAACACAGTGGATTTGACTTTATGTTACTCTGCTGTCATTTGGTGGTGATGAGAAGTCTGGCCCAATCCAGCCCTTGTTCATTTTGATAAGGGTCAGCTTGTCAGCATTGTCAGTTGACAGGCGAGTGCGCTTATCAGTTATAATTCCCCCAATGGCACTAAAAACACGCTTCGATAACACGCTAGCGGCAGGGCAGGCCCGGACCTCCAAGGCGTACAGAGCGAGTTCATTCCAAGTGTCCAGCTTTGATACCCAATAATTAAAGGCCACAGAGGAATCACGGAGCACGCTGGTACGGTCGGCAAGGTACTCCCTCACCATCTTTTGAAACTTTCCACTCCTTGTGAGAGTACCCCGCACCTCAGGGCCTGTAAGCTGGGCGGATCTCAGAAAACTGTCCCAGAAAGTTGTCAGTGATCCCCTGCCTCCGCTGGATTGGAGTTGCATCTCTCTCACCTGTAGGCCTTGGTTGGACAACGAACTCTGACCTCTGCCGCTAGCGTGTTCAGATGGGAATTTTTTTAACAGTTCTGCAGCAAGGGCCTTCTGATACTGCCCCATTTTTGTAGACCTCTCTACCTCAGGAATAGTGTTGAGCCACCCCCGTAGTGTTCGAGTTCGGTTCGGTTCGTCGAACACCCGTGTGTTCGCCGAACTGTTCGTCGAACTGTTCGTCGAACACCTTCGAACACCGTTAAAACCAATGGCAGGCAAACAAAAACACATAGAAACACATAGAAAACACCTTCAAAGGTGTCCAAAAGCTGACAAACTGCTCAGAAGACACAACTAACACATGGAAAAGTGACAAGTACATATAGTCATGCGAAAAGAAAAGAGGTGGAGGAGTAAAAGGAGGGGGAGACACAGATATAGGCATGTCATGCCCTTCTAAAATCCAAAAAGTGAGAAGCCGACACGGCCAGTCCGTTCCTGCCTGTGCCACCTCTGTGTCGCCGGGTTTGTGCCAGAGCCGCGGTGGACCCTGACGGCCAGCCCCCCTATCCCAATACTGGTGCCTGTCCGCCGGTGGGTCGAGGCCCCCCACGGTGGGGGGGGGGAGTAACATCTGCAGAAGAAAGACCATCTTCCAGCCAAACTAAGATGTCCACTTCTTTTCGTGGACAATGTGATACGATCCCATTCTTACGGACACGCCCATCGCTACAAATTCTAGATGAGGCACAAAAACAGCAGGTGCTTCAATGGATATCAAGTGCTCCTTCAAGTGGGCTCTCCATCACTAGTGTTGAGCCACCCCCGTAGTGTTCGGGTTCGGTTCGGTTCGTCGAACACCGGGATGTTCGAGGAACTGTTCGTCGAACTGTTCGTCGAACACCTTAGAACACCGTCGAACACCGTTAAAACCAATGGCAGGCAAACAAAAACACATAGAAACACATAGAAAACACCTGCAAAGGTGTCCAAAAGCTGACAAACTGCTCAGAAGACACTCTCTTTAAAAAAGCCGGCCGGCAAATTCAGCAGCGGCATACACCGGTACCCGACAATTTAGACAAGAAGGAATAGAGCATCACACATAGATTAGATAGATAGAAACATGTCAGTCACACATATAAGAAGCACAGTGACAGTGTTGGTTACTGCACTTGTCATTTAGTGTAAAGGATTTATTAAAAAAAATATTAGTGTTTTCATGCACCGTCTCTTTAAAAAAGCCGGCCGGCAATTCAGCATCTGTACCCGACAATTTAGAACAGAAAGAATAGAGCTTCACACATAGATTAGATAGATAGAAACATGTCAGTCACATATATAATAAGTACAGTGATAGTGTTGCTTACTGTACTTGTCATTTAGTGTAAAGGATTTATTTAAAAAAATAATAGTGTTTTCATGCACTGTCTCTTTAAAAAAGCCGGCCGGCAATTCAGCAGCGGTACCCGACAATTTAGAACAGAAAGATAGAGCATCACACATAGATTAGATAGATAGAAACATGTCAGTCACATATATATGAAGTACAGTGATAGTGTTGGTTACTGTACTTGTCATTTAGTATTAAAATAAAGGATTTATTATTAAAAAAATTGGCGTGGGGTTCCCCTTAATTTTAGGCTCTAGCGGAGGTTAAGCAGACGGCTGGGGCAGATGTTTGAAGCCTGGGAAGGGGGTAATACCCACGGAGCTTCCCAGGCTACTAATATCAGCCCCCAGCTGAATACATAGCCTTTACTAGCTATTAAAATGGGGGACCCCCCAAAAAAATGACGTGGGGTCCCCCCTAATTTAATAGCTAGCAAAGGCTAGGCAGACAGCTGGGGGCTGATATTAATAGCCCAGGAAGGGAGCCATGAATATTGGCCCCCTCCCAGGCTAGAAACACCAGCCGTCAGCCGCCCCAGAAATGGCGCATTCATAGGATGCGCCAATTCTGGCACTTAGCCTCGCTCTTCCACGCTGCCCTGGTGCGGTGGCAGGGGGTAATAGGGTTGGGGTTGATGTCAGCTTATAATGCCAGCTGACATCAAGCCCAGGTTAGTAATGGAGAGGCGTCTATAAGACACCCCCATTACTAACCCCATAGTCAAAGTTAAAAAAAACACAAACACCCAGAATAAAGTCCTTTAATTGAAATAAAGACACAATCCTTTATTGTTCTAAATTAAACCATACTTACCATCACGCCCATTCCAGCTGAAGCCAACGATCTCCTGCAATAAAAGAAAAATAATAAAGCAACCTCATCCTTACCTTTCCATGGTTCCCACGACAGCTTCAGCTCTGCTACATCGAGATGACAGGCTGGACCGCAGCAGAACGCTGCCATCCAGCCTGTCATCCCGCAGACACTGAGAAGCGCAGGCTTGCTTGCGCTGCTCAGCGTCTTTCTGTGACGACATCCAGATGAGCCGAGTTCATGTCCAATGAACTCGGCTCACCTCATGCACGTCACTGACAGCGTGGGAAAATTCTCACGCTGAAGCGCTGATTGCAGGAGAATTTTCCCACGCTGTCAGTGACGTGCAGGAGGTGAGCTGAGTTCATTGGACATGAGCTCACCTCATGCACATCACTGACAGCGTGGGAGAATTCTCCTGCACTCAGCACTTCAGCGTGAGAATTTTCCCACGCTGTCAGTGACGTGCATGAGGTGAGCCGAGTTCATTGGACATGACCTCGGCTCATCTGGATGCCGTCACAGCGAGACAGTGAGGAGCGCAAGCATGCCTGCGCTTCTCAGTGTCTGCGGGATGACAGACTGGATGGCAGCGTTCTGCTGCGGTCCAGCCAGTCATCTCGATGTAGCAGAGCTGAAGCTGTCGTGGGAACCATGGAAAGGTAAGGATGAGGTTGGTTTATTATTTTTCTTTTATTGCAGGAGATCGTTGGCTTTAGCTGGAATGGGTGTGATGGTAAGTATGGTTTAATTTAGAACAATAAAGAATTGTGTCTTTATTTCAATTAAAGGACTTTATTCTGGGTGTTGTGTTTTTTTTAAATACTTTACTAGAAATTCATGGCGGTCATGTCTAATACTGGCGTGACCCCATGAATTTTGGGCTTGGGGCCAGCTGATAATACCAATCTGGCCCTAACCCCTTTATTACCCAGTGAGCCACCGCACCAGGGCCCTGGATGAGTTGGGTACAGCGCCAGAAGATGGCGCTTCTATGAACGCGCCATTTTCCGGGATGGCTGCGGACTGCAATTTGTAGCGGGGGGGGGGGGGGGCAGAAAGCTTGGGCCTCCCTGCGCTGCAGATTCCAGCCCCCAGCTGCCTAGTTGTACCTGGCTGGACACAAAAATAGGGCGAAGCCCCACGTATTTTTTTTTTAATTATTTCATGAAATTCATGAAATAATTAAGAAAAAAAGGCCTTCCCTATATTGCTGTGTCCGGCCAGGTACAAATAGGCAGCTGGTGGTTGGGGGCAGCCCGTTCCTGCCTGCTGTACCTGGCTGGACACAAATATAGTGCGAAGCCCCACTTCAATTTTTTTTAATTATTTCATGAAATTCATGAAATAATTAAGAAAAAAAGGCCTTCCCTATATTGTTGTGTCCGGCCAGGTACAAATAGGCAGCTGGTGGTTGGGGGCAGCCCGTTCCTGCCTGCTGTACCTGGCTGGTCACAAATATAGTGCGAAGCCCCACTTCAATTTTTTTTAATTATTTCATGAAATTCATGAAATAATTAAGAAAAAAAGGCCTTCCCTATATTGTTGTGTCCGGCCAGGTACAAATAGGCAGCTGGTGGTTGGGGGCAGCCCGTTCCTGCCTGCTGTACCTGGCTGGACACAAATATAGTGCGAAGCCCCACTTCAATTTTTTTTAATTATTTCATGAAATTCATGAAATAATTAAGAAAAAAAGGCCTTCCCTATATTGTTGTGTCCGGCCAGGTACAAATAGGCAGCTGGTGGTTGGGGGCAGCCCGTTCCTGCCTGCTGTACCTGGCTGGACACAAATATAGTGCGAAGCCCCACTTCAATTTTTTTTAATTATTTCATGAAATTCATGAAATAATTAAGAAAAAAAGGGCTTCCCTATATTGTTGTGTCCGGCCAGGTACAAATAGGCAGCTGGTGGATGGGGGCAGCCCGTTCCTGCCTGCTGTACCTGGCTGGACACAAATATAGTGCGAAGCCCCACTTCAATTTTTTTTAATTATTTCATGAAATTCATGAAATAATTAAGAAAAAAAGGCCTTCCCTATATTGTTGTGTCCGGCCAGGTACAAATAGGCAGCTGGTGGTTGGGGGCAGCCCGTTCCTGCCTGCTGTACCTGGCTGGACACAAATATAGTGCGAAGCCCCACTTCAATTTTTTTAAATTATTTCAGGAAATTCATGAAATAATTAAAAAAAAATTGACGTGGGGCTTCGCACTATATTTGTGTCCAGCCAGGTACAGCAGGCAGGAACGGGCTGCCCCCAACCACCAGCTGCCTATTTGTACCTGGCCGGACACAACAATATAGGGAAGCCCTTTTTTTCTTAATTATTTCATGAAATAATTTAAAGAAAATTGACGTGGGGCTTCGCCCTGTTTTTGTGTCCAGCCAGGTACAACTAGGCAGCTGGGGGCTGGAATCCGCAGCGCAGGGAGGCCCAAGCTTTCTGGGCCACCCCCGCTGCAAATTGCAGTCCGCAGCCACCCCGGAAAATGGCGCGTTCATAGAAGCGCCATCTTCTGGCGCTGTACCCAACTCATCCAGGGCCCTGATGCGGTGGCTCACTGGGTAATAAAGGGGTTAGGGCCAGCTTGGCATTATCAGCTGGCCCTAAGCCCGAAATTCATGGGGTCACGCCAATATTAGACATGACCACCATGAATTTCTAGTAAAGTATTTAAAAAAAACACAACACCCAGAAAAAAGTCCTTTAATTGAAATAAACACACAATTTTTTATTGTTCTAAATTAAACCATACTTACCATCACGCCCATTCCAGCTGAAGCCAACGATCTCCTGAAATAAAAGAAAAATAATAAAGCAACATCATCCTTACCTTTCCATGGTTCCCATGACAGCTTCAGCTCTGCTACATCGAGATGACAGGCTGGACCGCAGCAGAACGCTGCCATCCAGCCTGTCATCCCGCAGACACTGAGAAGCGCAGGCTTGCTTGCGCTCCACAGTGTCTCTCTGTGAGGGCATCCAGATGAGCCGAGTTAATGTCCAAAGAACTCGGCTCACCTCATGCACGTCACTGACAGCGTGGGAAAATTCTCCTGCACTCAGCGCTTCAGCGTGGGAGAATTCTCACACTGAAGCGCTGAGTGCAGGAGAATTCTCCCACGCTGTCAGTGACGTGCAGGAGGTGAGCTGAGTTCATTGGACATGAGCTCAACTTATGCACGTCACTGACAGCGTGGGAAAATTCTCCTGCACTCAGCGCTTCAGCTGGGAGAATTCTCACGCTGAAGCGCTGAGTGCAGGAGAATTCTCCCACGCTGTCAGTGACGTGCAGGAGGTGAGCTGAGTTCATTGGACATGAGCTCACCTTATGCACGTCACTGACAGCGTGGGAGAATTCTCCTGCACTCACCGCTTCAGCGTGAGAATTTTCCCACGCTGTCAGTGACGTGCATGAGGTGAGCCGAGTTCATTGGACATGAACTCGGCTCATCTGGATGTCGTCACAGAGAGACGCTGAGCAGCTCAAGCAAGCCTGTGCTTCTCAGTGTCTGCGGGATGATAGGCTGGATGGCAGCGTTCTGCTGCGGTCCAGCCTGTCATCTCGATGTAGCAGAGCTGAAGCTGTCGTGGGAACCATGGAAAGGTAAGGATGAGGTTGCTTTATTATTTTTCTTTTATTGCAGGAGATCGTTGGCTTCAGCTGGAATGGGCGTGACGGTAAGTATGGTTTAATTTAGAACAATAAAGGATTGTGTCTTTATTTCAATTAAAGGACTTTATTCTGGGTGTTTGTGTTTTTTTTAACTTTGACTATGGGGTTAGTAATGGGGGTGTCTTATAGACGCCTCTCCATTACTAACCTGGGCTTGATGTCAGCTGGCATTATAAGCTGACATCAACCCCAACCCTATTACCCCCTGCCACCGCACCAGGGCAGCGTGGAAGAGCGAGGCTAAGTGCCAGAATTGGCGCATCCTATGAATGCGCCATTTCTGGGGCGGCTGACGGCTGGTGTTTCTAGCCTGGGAGGGGGCCAATATTCATGGCTCCCTTCCTGGGCTATTAATATCAGCCCCCAGCTGTCTGCCTAGCCTTTGCTAGCTATTAAATTAGGGGGGACCCCACGTCATTTTTTTGGGGGGGTCCCCCATTTTAATAGCTAGTAAAGGCTATGTATTCAGCTGGGGGCTGATATTAGTAGCCTGGGAAGCTCCGTGGGTATTACCCCCTTCCCAGGCTTCAAACATCTGCCCCAGCCGTCTGCTTAACCTCCGCTAGAGCCTAAAATTAAGGGGAACCCCACGCCAATTTTTTTAATAATAAATCCTTTATTTTAATACTAAATGACAAGTACAGTAACCAACACTATCACTGTACTTCATATATATGTGACTGACATGTTTCTATCTATCTAATCTATGTGAGAAGCTCTATTCTGTCTGTTATAAATTGTCGGGTACCGCTGCTGAATTGCCGGCCGGCTTTTTTAAAGAGACGGTGCATGAAAACACTATTATTTTTTTTGATAAATCCTTTACGCTAAATGACAAGTACAGTAAGCAACACTGTCACTGTACTTCGTATATATGTGGTTGACATGTTTCTATCTATCTAATCTATGTGTGAAGCTCTGTTCTGTCTGTTATAAATTGTCGGGTACCGCTGCTGAATTGCCGGCCGGCTTTTTTAAAGAGACGGTGCATGAAAACACTATTATTTTTTTTTGATAAATCCTTTACGCTAAATGACAAATACAGTAAGCAGCACTTTCACTGTACTTCGTATATATGTGGCTGACATGTTTATATCTATCTAATCTATGTGTGAAGCTCTATTCTTTCGGTTCTAAATTGTCGGGTACCGGTGTATGCCGCTGCTGAATTGCCGGCTTTTCATGTTTCACTGTTGGCACTGTTCCCATCGATTTGGGCAATCACTGTAATGCCACAACCACCATGGCTGTGGCATTACAGTGAGTGGCAGACAATCCCTGCATGATTGGTGCTCTAAATAGCGCCAGACATGCAGGACACGCTTTTGGTGCACGAACAGTTATCGAACATAACCTCGAACAGCCGAATTTTTTGCAAATCGTTCGGGTTCGTCGAACAACTCGAACACCGCCCAAAACAGCTCGAATTTGAGATTGGCGAACAGTTCTAGTCGAACACCGCTCATCTCTATCCATCACCTCAATTTCAACATCACAAATACTCCAGTCCTCAGAGGTGTCACCCCAATCGCACTTGCTTCCTCACAGCTCCCAAGTCTCCAGCTGCCCGTCTGAGTATGGGGTAACACAGATGGCTGAGTCTGCCCAGTTGTTTACTCATACTATAGCCTGGGAAACGGAGGTCTGCTCCAGAGCTTCTGTTAATCCAGATGAGGAAATGATCTGATCCGATGCCCAGAATCTTTATAAGTTGGATCCAGGACCAGATGAAGAAGGTTCTGAGCATAATGTAGACCCTTGTTCCCAAACTGTAACTCCTGTTGGTGGAGACAATGATGAAGACGATGATGAGACTCAAATACCTGATTGGAGCGACAACTTGACTTTTCGGTCAGGGCAGGAAGAGGTTGGCTCTGAGGGCGACGGGTGTGATAACACACAGGGTGATGATGACGAGGTTGGAGATCCCACTTACTGTCAACCCACAGTCAGCCAGTCGATGAGGTCAGCAGAGGAGGTGGAGGAGGATGTGACTAGCCCTGGGGATGGGGATGACTCGGTACCCGGGCATTTGCCTGACCTTGGGGATGTCGCGGTAGTCGGCTCCCTGGCCCGTACCTGGGGTCTCTCTTTAAAAGGGTGGATAATTGTTAATTTTATAAGAGTTCATGACGCCACCTGTGGTATCTGGTGACAAGCACCAGCGCTGCAGCACTCCACTGAGGCCGGTGATAAGGCAGCTCGATCGTATAGCTCCCCACAGGTGGAGCTAGGTCTCAGGGCAGCGTATGCAGGGGGAATGCAAGACAGGCGAGACCCAGCTGGGTCAGAGCAAGAACGGGAACGGACACGGTAGTCACTTCAGTACCTTTTACTGGTGGAAATTCAGGCACATCCCGGAGCACTGTAGGGTGAAGGGTGCATATCAGGATCCTCCCCAATGAGCGGGTGTAGGGCCTCCTGTTTCTTGCCTCTGCGTAGTAAGTTTCTGACCTGCCTGGAGCTAGGCCTAACTTTGTCTCTGTCCTGCGCTGGCTGACCTTGTGGTAGGGCCTTCTCTTGGAGTTCACGCTCCCAGTATGCGGGGCCTAAGTGTCTCCTGGCTCTGTTACATATCAGCACCTTAGCGATCCTGGGACTTGTAGTTCTCCAGGGATTCTGGTTATGCCTTACTGGGTCATAGAGATACCGGTAAGCTCGGATCCTGTGTCCGGTAAATGCTTCGGTGTGAGCTGGTTAAGCTCCTCTGCCCCTTATGTACTAACTCGCCACTCGCCTTCGGCCTACTCGGGCCCTCACTAGGCTATACACACTAACGGCAGCTTGCCGCGCTTCACTGATCTTACGGCACCGGCACACCTTAAGCTCTATCTGGGCTCCCTGAATCTAGCAAGCAGGAGCCTCGTGCTCCACTGCTAAACTATTAACTGCGTTCTCTAGACTAGACTGAGCTCCACTGCAGACTGACCTCTCTTAGGCTTCTCTACTGCAGGAACTCTTCAGAGGAACTGAACTGCCTAGCTCCACCTTCCCTATTTATATCCCTAATGGGCTCCCTCTGCTGGTCTGAGGTGGAAGGTGGAGATGTGTGAATGTTTATGGGGGCCTCTTGTGGAGGATTCCATCAATGCACTCTTGTAGGATCTGTGATACCAAGCGCAGCGAGGCATCACAGATGCTATTGACGACGAGGTTAGGTTGCGCCTTCCTGAACAGAGACGGAGTAGTGGAAGCACGTCAACAACTGCATCCTCAACCACAACTCTGCCTCTGACCACAAGTCGTAGTGGCTCTTCAGGTCACATGGGCTGTAAGCCTTGCATAGCCTGGGCATTTATTCAGATCGATAAGGATGACCCAACTCGTGTTATCTGTAATATTTGTCAGCAAAAGCTAAGTAGAGGCCAAAAAATACATAGTTTGAGTACTTCATGCATGTACCGTCACATGGATATGAAGCATAAGTTGCAGTGGGAAGCTCACTGTGCTACAATGCGGCCTAGCCGGCTGGGCCAACCACCGTCTGCCCCATCTTGTGCATCCGCAGCCTCTTCATCCTCTGTGACTGGGGGGACAGCAGTCACACATGTTTTTGGATGCAGACCTGCCACCTCTTTACCCGCAACAGCCAGTGTGATTGGCAGGTCATCATTTCATTGGGAAGTGGAAACACCTGCTAGTGTTGAGCGCTCTCCGACATCGAGAGCACCACCTTTGGATCAAGGCAACCTAACATGTCCGCCTGCATCTTCCTCACAGACCGGCAGTTGCCGGGGACACCCTACTCAACACCGTCTAAGCACAACAGCCAGCCCTCGGTCCCTCAGATGTGGAAAAGTAAAAGACCATTTCCTCCTAGCCATGACAAAGCTAAGAGGTTGAATTTCACCATCTGCAAGCTGTTGGCTACAGAAATGCTGCCTTTCCACCTGGAGGACACAGAGGATTTTCAAGACCTTATGTCCGTCACAGTGCCCCAGTACCAGATGCCCAGTCGGCACTACTTCTCAAAGAAAGGTGTGCCTGCGCTCCACTAGCATGTCGCACACAACATCACCGCTTCTTTGAGAAACTCTGTGTGTGACAGGGTGCACTTCACCACAGACACTTGGACGAGAAGGCATGGACAGGGGCGTTACATGTCGCTGACTGGGCACTGGGTAACTATGGTGACAGCAGGACAAGGGGCTGCTGTCCAAGTCTTACCGTTCCCACGAGTTGTGTGTTAATTTTCTTTATCTCGAACTTCCTCCACTGCTTCTGCCTCCTCAACCTCCTCTCGGTCCTCCACCTGCACCCAAAGCCTGTCTGGTAATGCCACCTGCTTTCTAACTGCGCAGAAGGAATCCTGCACACCTCCTTACTATGCTGGCAGCAGGGCTCAACGCATCAGTGTTTACTTTGAAATGTCTGGGAAATGTGAGTCACACAGCTGAGGAGTTTTGGTCAGCTCTGGAGACCCAGTTTCATGAAAGGTTGTCTCCACTGGACCTGCAACCAGGGAAGGCCATGTGCGACGATGCTGCAAACCTGGGTGCGGCACTTCGCCGGGGCAATGTCACACACGTGCCTTGTATGGCTCACGTGTTGAACCTGGTTGTCCAGCAATTTTTAGCCCACTATCCCGGACTAGATGGCCTTCTGCAGAGTGCACGGTCGCTGTGTGCTCACTTCCGCCGTTCGCATCCCGCAGTTCAACGACTTACATCTCTACAGAAGTCGTTGGGCCTGCCAGTTCACCGGCTGAAATGCGATGTGCCGACACGGTGGAATTCAACTCTGCACATGTTCCAGCGACTGTGGCAGCACCAACAAGCCCTGGTGCAATACGTTCTGACGTATAGCCTGGGCCAACGAGATCCAGAGGTGGTGCAAATCACGCTGGAGGAGTGGTCTCAGATCAGGGACCTATGCACCCTTCTGCACAGTTTTGAAATGGCGACGAAGATGTTTAGTGCTGACGATGCCATTATCAGCATGACTATTACGGTGATTTACATGCTGGAGCACATGTTAAACAGAATTCGGAGTCAGGTGGTGGGACAAGAGGAGGTGGAGGAAGTAGAGGAGGAGTCGTATGCGGAAGGGATAACATCTCCAAGGTCCAGACGGTTGGCAGCACCAAGGCGGCAGGCATGGGAGGGTGGGGGAGAGGGATTAACCAGGGCGCATGGTAGCAGCCAAACTGTTGAGGAAGGTGCAGGAGCCGAGGAAGAAGTGGAGGACGAACTGGCAATGGGCATGGAAGACTCATCAGATGAGGGAGACCTTGATCACATTTCTGTTGTGCGAGGTTGGAGGGAGAGGGCAGAGGAAGGAAGCATGATTCTTACCTCGCTACCAACACAACAAGGACTTGGTCCTTCTGGATGCGCAAGACACATGAGTGCCTTCTTGCTGCACTACCTGCAATATGACCCCAGGATTGTCAGAATTCGAAGTAATCCCGACTACTGGGTTGCCACACTCTTAGATCCCCGGTACAAAAGTATATTTGCCGAAATAATTCCTGCCATAAAAAGGTATTGACGAATGCAGTAGTATCTGTTGCAGAATCTTACATGTGCTTTTCCACAAAACACCAGTGGTGCACGTAGTGAATCTCACAGTTCTAACTTGCCAAAGGTTGGACTGTCGAGTCTTCATCACTCAAACAGTAACAGTAACACAGTATCTGCTGGTAACAGCAATTTTGTGGAATCGTTTCACTACTTTTTTAGACCATCCTTTGCAAGGCCACAGGAGACAAGAAGTCTGACACATAGTCAATGCCTAGAGAGGATGGTACAGGAGAATCTCCAAGTGAACATCGAAGCCATGACTGTGTCACTGGACCCTTGCTCATTTTGGTATTCCAATCTTGAAAAATCGCCGGAGCTCGCCACTCACGCCTTGGAGATCTTGTCATGCCATGCAGCCAGCGTTCTCTCTGAACGTGTGTTCAGCGCTGCTGGTGGTGTGCAGACAGATAAGCGCACGCGGCTGTCCACTGAGAATGTAGACAGGCTCACGTTCATAAAGATGATCAAATCATGGATTCGCAAGGACATTTCTACCCCTGTGTCATCCTTGGGAGACTAAAAGCTTGGGGATTTGGTAAAATCACCTCACCAACCGTTTTAAGCAACAGTGGGGCAATTGATGCCACTTAACCCTAGAACGCAAGACCATAAAAATCTACACTTTCACATACCTGGGGCCCTTTAGGCCCGTGTGCAAATAACATGGAATAACTCAAACTCAAATGACAAACAACTATATACATGAAGAATACCTAGAGTTTCAAAATTCTAACTAAAGCAATCTTGCAGAAAATAGAAAACAATTAACTGGGCGGGCCTGCAAGGCCACAGGTATGCGTTCTCGGGTTAAGTGGTGTCTGTGCCACAATTTTGGGAGTCCCCTTGCTGTGTCTTACGTGACGTTGGCATCGTCAATTCCAGGTGGGTTGGGTTGCACCCCCCCCTTTTAACTGTAAGAAACTACATACACTATAGCTTGGGGTAACACAGATGGTTGAGTCTGAAGAGCTGTTTACTCAGAGGTCTGCTCCAAATCTTCAGTGTCTGCTAGTCAGCGTAGAATTTTTAACTGCATCTAGCCTAGGCAATACTTTGGGCGTAGTAGACCAGCTACGAAGCAAGCTGCACCGCCTGTGTATCTAATAAGATTTTTTAAATTAATCTAGCCTAGGCAGACTGTGGGGACCCCCAACCAAACCCAGATGCTCAGCCCCCCTACCGCCCCCCTTTCATGGACAACCCAATAATGTAACTCTTACAACTGGATGGGTGAGGAACGGTCACAGCTTTATTAACTCTTTATACTCATTCCATTAGAAAGGCATTTTATTTCTAAAATAATTCAGCTTGTTACAGCATGCCCTGGGTCCCCACTCCGGCAAGTTGGCCAACAAGTGTAACTCTCCAACATGTCCTTTCTATTTCCAGGCCACGGAGGATCCAGCGTACTCGTATGCAGGACTCTGACCCCCACCCATCACTCTTAACGCTTGTTCCACTCCGTCCTGGAGTCCTGACAGGAATATGTCCAGTCCAATATCTATTAAGTGAACACCGTCGGGCCGTATGAGGCCTGCTTTATCTCCTTCCAGTTGTCGGTGTCGTATCACTACACCGCCTCTGTCTCTTCTAAATTTTGCCATCCGAATATTTATTACCCGCCTTGTCCATTCGATGGCCGTGATGTCTCGCGCACCTTGCCATACCGCTATCGGCACAATCTCTGACCATACTATAGCTAATTTTGTGAAAAATTCTCTGAAGCGCTCAGTGTCTAGTTTCATTATTGCCATTAGTTATGCGCTCTTGTGATGACCTAGGTTGTTTCCCCCAGCCTGTATAACTAAGATGACCGGACCTCTTGCCTCTCTCCCTACCTTGATTACCTCCATTAGTACCTGTGGCCATAGCAGGCCTCTAATACCTCTCCAGTTGAAATATGTGTTATGAAACTCTAATTTCCTCCCGCCTGGGCGGACTTTCGCCCTTTTTTGTGCCCAATATATATACAAGTGGCCTATCACTCACACTGTTGGCTTAGCGTCACCTGTAAAAGAAACAAACCACGTTAGGATAACAAGTCCGGTCTTATGTATCTCGCCAAACATGTGGATCGCCATCTCCCTATCTTCTGAACTTCCGTTTCTGACAGTCCTGCTCTTGCTACTTCCGTGGCCGCACCTATGCGGAATGAGTGTGTCCCGTAATCTTTGGGGTGGTTCCCTGCCGATGTTATGCATTTATTAAATATAGCTTGGAACAGGTATCTTGATAATGGCGTTCCATCAATGTGTGATACCAAGAAATTACTTTGTGATCTGATGGTTAGATATGTTTTTACTATTGTTACCCCACTCAGTGTACCGTTTGTGGGTTGTTGAAGTACCCAAGTACCCCTGCTCGCTGGAACCGTTTTCGATTGGTGTATGCGTACACGTATTGCATTATTGGCTATGACTACTTCCTGGTGTAATAAGCGTCCACTGGTGGTAATTTTGGATTGAGGGACTAATTCGCTTATACATAGCGCCCCGAAGAAGGCGATCACAAATGCAGTAGACATTAGTGTTGCTTCAAATTGTGAGTGTCAAGTTAATGGTGTTAGGGATAAGATGTGAGAAATCAGTTTTAGTGACACGGGACGGGACGTCTACATTCCTGACTTGGCTGACCCCTTTTCCACCCTTTTATGGATTGTCTGATGATGAATCTTTGTCACATCTCCCCAATTCAGTAGTTGGAAGTGAAATGCTACTCCGGTCAGACACCGCTGCGCTGACGCCCCTGATATGCCCCTCATCATTAGCTGGTGGAGAAATTCTATGGTGACTTGTGATCTGGCTTGCTCACATTGGTCAACCCGTCTGCCTGCTACTAGTCGTGTCCACTCTTCCCATGCCTTACCGTATGCTTGCCACGTTGACGGGGCAACTGACGCTCTGATTAATGGCATCAACTATTCGCCACTAGATCCCATAGAGAGGGTGGGCAACTGTTGCCCGATGGGTGGGCGTTGTGGAAGAGCTCTGTGAAAATCTGCCAATTGAATTGTTATAAAGCGTTAGCAGCAGCTTTATACCCCTCAGCATAGTGGCTAGCGCGGACCCATACATTGTGTTTTAGGCACAGGAATACTAGCCTGCGTAGTAGGCCTAGCACTGGGAGAGACGATGATGCCATCTTATTAATGCAGTGCGCTAGGCTGGTGTTTTGTGTTATGAAGCGTATATTTTTGTTAGCCAGGCGCGCGCCCCATATTTCTATTGCTACCACTATTGGGAAAAATTATTTTCAGGGCTAGATGCAGCTAAAAATTATTATTAATTTCAAAGCTGGTGGAGCTTGGTATAGATGGCCTAATACAATGAGTCCCACACAATGCTAGAAGCCCAAATATTTATTCAGAGGTAGATGCAGCTAAAAATTATTTTTAATTTGCAACCTGATGGAGGTCAGTATAGATGGACTAATAGAGAAAGTCCCACACACTGCTAGAAGGCCAAATATTTTTTCAGAGCTAGATGCAGATAAAAATTATATTCAATTTGTAACCTGATGGAGGTCAGTATAGATGGACTAATAGAACAAGTCCCACACACAGCTAGAAGCCCAAATATTTTTTCAGAGGTACTGTAGATGCAGATAAAAATTATTTTTAATTTGCAACC
This sequence comes from Phyllobates terribilis, assembly GCF_046119375.1. Lineage (NCBI taxonomy): Eukaryota > Metazoa > Chordata > Amphibia > Anura > Dendrobatidae > Phyllobates > Phyllobates terribilis. The sequence continues at coordinate 197,890,116 of NW_027362771.1, forward strand.
TGATGGAGGTCAGTATAGATGGACTAATACAACAAGTCCCACACACAGCTTGAAGCCCAATATTTTTTCAGAGCTAGATGCAGACAAAAAATTATTTTGAATTTGCAACCTGATGGAGGTCAGTATAGATGGACTAATACAACAAGTCCCACACACAGCTAGAAGCCCAATATTTTTTCAGAGGTAGATGCAGAAAAAAATATATTCAGTTTGTAACCTGATGGAGGTCTGTATAGATGGATTAATAGAACAAGTCCCACACACAGCTAGAAGCCCAATATTTTTTCAGAGGTAGATGCAGAAAAAAATATATTCAGTTTGCAACCTGATGGAGGTCTGTATAGATGGATTAGTAGAACAAGTCCCACACACAGCTAGAAGCCCAATATTTTTTCAGAGGTAGATGCAGAAAAAAATATATTCAGTTTGCAACCTGATGGAGGTCTGTATAGATGGATTAATAGAACAAGTCCCACACACAGCTGGAAGCCCAATATTTTTTCAGAGGTAGATGCAGAAAAAAATATATTCAGTTTGCAACCTGATGGAGGTCAGTATAGATGGACTAATACAACAAGTCCCACACACAGCTAGAAGCCCAAATATTTTTTCAGAGGTAGATGCAGATAAAAATTATTTTTAATTTGCAACCTGATGGAGGTCAGTATAGATGGACTAATAGAGAAACTCCCACACACTGCTAGAAGGCCAAATATTTTTTCAGAGCTAGATGCAGATAAAAATTATATTCAATTTGCAACCTGATGGAGGTCAGTATAGATGGACTAATAGAGCAAGTCCCACACACAGCTAGAAGCCCAAATATTTTTTCAGAGGTACTGTAGATGCAGATAAAAATTATTTTTAATTTGCAACCTGATGGAGGTCAGTATAGATGGACTAATACAAGTCCCACACACAGCTAGAAGCCCAATATTTTTTCAGAGGTAGATGCAGAAAAAAATATATTCAGTTTGCAACCTGATGGAGGTCTGTATAGATGGATTAATAGAACAAGTCCCACACACAGCTAGAAGCCCAATATTTTTCCAGAGGTAGATGCAGAAAAAAATATATTCAGTTTGCAACCTGATGGAGGTCAGTATAGATGGACTAATAGAATGATGCTATGCCCAAAAGATTTTACTTCACTAGGTGCAGTAAAAAAATTGGTATTCTATACACAGGTGGTATATCTTGCAACACAGATAGGCTACTCCACTGACTAACACACTCTGCAATAGGCCAAAAAGGATTAGCTTTGCTAGATTCAGCCAAATGCTGTGAAAAAAACTTGCACAGCACTGGCACAGACCTGCCTGGCAAAAAACTGATAGGAACTGATGTAACCTAGTCCTGAAAAGGACTCCAATTACAATTAGTCTTTACTCCCACAACCTATCTATTTAAGAGCACAGACCTGCCTGATAAAAGTCATAGGAAATGCTGAAACCTAGTCCTTAAAAGGACTGCAATCACAACTATTCCCTACTCCCAAGCTATCTGTAGGTTTGTGCGAAAATTGGCTTGAAATTAACAAGGTATAGCGCACACAGCAACAGCGGTGCCATCTAACACGCAGCTGCAGCAGTGAGAAAATGGTGGCGACGGGGAAAATGGCTTGGTCTTATAGGGCAAGGACATGTGACATACACTGCCAATGACACATGCCCTTGCTTGTGTGAAAAAAAGCACTTCGCTCCGTGTGTGCGCTGCTGATAGGCTGACAGATTGCACCTCCCCACTGTAAATGCGGGAAAGAGAAAAAAAAATGGAGATCTTCATTGTTTCTGCAGAGATCCATCCCCTGCCCCTCCCCCCACCCCGCTGTACACTCAAACTGCGTATTAACATTAATTTTCATCATTACTGAGAAAAAATCCAGTTATGATTTTGGTGCACGAACAGTTATCGAACATAACCTCGAACAGCCGAATTTTTCTCAAATTGTTCGTGTTCGCCGAACGGCTCGAACACCGCCCAAAACAGCTCGAATTTGAGATTGGCGAACAGTTCGAGTAGAACAACGCTCATCTCTACTCAGGAATAAAAGAGTGAAAGTTCTCCTTGTAGCGGGGGTCTAAAACTGTCACCAAACAGTAATGACTTTCACCCAACATTTTGACTACGCGAGGGTCACGATTAAGGCAGCGTAACATAAAGTCAGCCATGCGTGCAAGACTGGTAACGGGCAAGACTTCCGTGTCCTCACCAAGATGACGACTGACCATGCTCTCCTCCTCCTACTCCCCCTCCTCCCCCCTGTCCTCAGGCCACCCACGCTGAACCGACGGTATGACAGTTGTACAGGTACTGCCGTCTACAGCGCATGATACCAACTCCTGTTCTTCCTCCTCCTCTCCCTCATTGTCCCCCAATGCACATTGGGATGAGATGAGGCTGGGATGTGTGTAATCACCCGCTACGGCTTCTTGATCCATCTCATCATACTCTGGCTGCAATGCCTCCTCTTTAATTCTCTGCAGAGAGCGTTGCAAAAGACAGACAAGTGGGATGCTGTCGCTATTCATGGCGTCATGGCCACTCACCATCTTGGTGGACTCCTCAAAGTTTGCCAGGATGGTACATATGTCAGACAGCCAGGTCCACTCTTGAGGTCTTATGTGTCGAGTCTGACCTGAATATTGACGGCCTTGTTGCAGCTGGTACTCCACAACTGCTCTCTTCTGCTCACAAATCCTTTGCAACATGTGGAGGGTAGAGTTCCAACGTGTGGGGACATCACACACCAGTCGGTGTGCCGGAATCTGCAAATGCTGCTGCAACACAGCAAGGGCGGCGGAACCTGTAGCCGACTTTCGAAAATTAGCTGAAAGGTGGCGTACTTTGACGAGTAGATCAGGGAACTCGGGGAACGATTTAAGAAACCGCTGAACCACGAGGTTAAGCACATGAGCCAGGCATGGTACGTGTGTGATCTCGCCTTGCCTCAGAGCCGCCACCAGGTTACGGCCATTGTCACACACGACAATGCCTGGATGTAGGTTCAGCGGTCTCAGCCACAGATCTGCCTGCTCTTTCAGAGCTGTCCACAACCCACAAGCAGTGTGAGGTTTATCACCTAAGCTTATGAGTTTCAGCACAGCCTATAGCCGCTTGGCTGAGGCAGTACTGCAGTGCTTCCACTGATGTGGTGATATCTGAGATGGAGGCTGAACATGAGGAGGAGGAGGAGGAGGAAGATGCGCAGGAACTGTACACTGTGGGGGCAACTCTGACTGACATAGGGCCCGCAATCCTCGGTGTGGGGAGGATGTGTTCTGTCCCAAGGTCCGACTGGGTCCCAGCTTCCACTATGTTTACCCAGTGTGCCGTCAGGGAGATGTACCGTCCCTGGCCACAAGCACTTGTCCACGTGTCCGTTGTCAGGTGGACTCTCCCAGTAACTGCGTTGTTGAGGGCACAGAAGATGTTTTGGGACACACGCTTGTATAGTGCGGGGATGGCAAACCGGGCAGCCGGGTGGGGACCGAGTACCGAAAGACGGCCACCACCATAAGGTTGCAGAAGGATTACGTCTCCACCTAAAAGGCAGCATTTCCAATGCAAGCAGTCGTGAAATGTGCGAATTTAGGACTGTGGCCTGTGGGGCGTTTGCTGCGAATTTGCGCTTTCTTTCATAGATCTGGGATATGGACAATTGAACGCTGCGATGGGATGTGGACGTGGACTTTGATGCTGTTTCTTGAGAAACTACCATAACAAGTGAAGACTGAGAGGAGGGGACATCTTTGCATGCAGTTTGGACAGGGGGTTGCCTTACACGCACAACAGCGGAAGAAGCAGTGGTGACACCCGCTGCCACTGGTCGTGGACCCTGGGGTTCGCCCCACAAAGTCAGGTGCTTTGCTGACATGTGCCTGATCATGCTGGTGTTGGTCTGGCTGGTAGTTTTGTCACCCCTGCTGATGCTGGCCTGGCAGGTGGTACAAATGGCCTTTTTGGGGTTATCAACAGAGTCTTTAAAAAAATTCCAGACTCTGGAAGACCTATCGGTTGTACTGGCAACGTCCCTCATGTTGGTGTTACTGGAAACGGTTGCCCGCCTTCTGTGTGCGGTCACCACACTGCTTCTTCCTGCCTGTGGGGTACTCTGCCTCCCTCCCCCTGTGTGCTGCTGGCCTCGCTCTGCGTGTCCTCCTGCCACGTTGGGTCAGTTACTAGATCATCCACCACCTCCTCCTCTTCCACTTGCGCACCACGATCCTCCTCCTCACTTCGTGGCAATTGTGTCTCGTCATCGTCCACCTCTTGTGACAAATTGCCAGCGTCGCCTTCCTGTGGCCGTGGCTGTTCAAATATTTGGCCATCGCTACATGGTATCTCCTCTTCCACCACTTCAAACGGAGCAGGCGAGGGGCCCAAATATGGAAATGGACCAGTGAACAGCTCATCAGAGTGTCCAACTGTGGGATCAGTTGCTGTCTGACGACACTCGGCATAATGGGAGGAAGGAGCATCAGAGTGAAGAGGAGTATGCGGTCAAGTCTCACGTCTACTAAGACTTGACCGTGTGGAAGACAGACCAGAGGTGGTGGTGCCCAGGAGACTGGAAGTATTATCTGCTATCCAATTAATAACCTGTTCACACTGATCAGTTCGCAATAGTGGTGTTGTTGTGTGCTTCCATAGTAACTCGTTCAAGAACTGGGAGCGAAAAGATGTGGCTGTTGGTTGTGGCACATTTTCACCTTGACGACGGCCCCATCCTCTGCACGCACCATCACCAGAACGTCCAGTTCCATGTCCCTTGCCACGCACCTTGCCCATTGTAAATGAAGTAAAATGAAGTAAAATAGCTTACACACGCACTATCAATGTCAAAAGGGTAATAAAAAGGAGATTTGAACCGTGGAAGAGGAAAACCACAGTTCTATTTCTCTGGCCTACACCAGAATCTTTTAAACAGATATATTTGTGTCTGAACAGTCAGCGAGACACTCAAACTGTTTTTTTATTATGCAAAAAGGTGGATTACACCCAGATTTGAACCATGGAAGAGGAAATCCACAGTTCTAGTTCTCTGGCCTACACCAGAATCTTTTAAACAGATATATTTGTGTCTGAACAGTCAGCGAGACACTGAAACTGTTTTTTTTTATGTAAAAAAGGCAAAAAGGTGGATTGCACCCAGATTTGAACCGTGGAAGAGGAAAACCACAGTTATAGTTCTCTGGCCTACACCGGATTCTTTTAAACAGATATATTTGTGTCTGAATACTCACAGACACACACATTATTTTTTTTTTTTTGGGGGGGGGGGATACCAAAAGGTTAATAAGATGGGTATTTGTACAGTCTGACAGAGGAAAAAAAAGAAAAAGAGGATTTAGATGAAAAAAAAAGATTTTTCCTGGCCCCTGAGACCTGGGGCTAAGTCTAGCAATTTGAAAAGCAGCACACAGGACTGTAATGCAGTGATTGTTGGTATAACCAGTGCGTCTCCTATACAGCCTGCCTGCCTGCCTGATATCTGGAATGGATATTAGTCCTGAGAAGTACTGTTTGTTTGATTTTGCAGGCTTTAGAGACCCTACACTACCTATTTCACAGTATAAATCTCTCCCTAGCTCAGCAGCACTTTCCCTACACCGTCTGATCCGGAGTGACTGTGTCCAAGATGGCGGCGCCCGGTTTTAAATACTCAAGGTGACGCTGTGCGGCCAGCCAATCAATGTAATGCCCACAACCAACATGGCTGCGGCATTAGAGTGACTGGCTGGCAATCCCTGCATGTTCATTGGCTCTGAAAAGAGCCCCAAATGTGCAGGGCGGAGACCCGAGCTCCCGCCCGAGTAACCCAAAAATGCTCGGTGCTCGCCGAATATCCTGAATAGTGAGATGCTCGGGCGAGTACCGAGCAGTGTCGAGCATGCTCGCTCAACATTAGTTGTCATTGGTTGTAAGCTATAATCATTAACATTAACAAAAATAAACACTTGAAATAGATCCCTCTGTTTGTAATTACTCTATATAATATATGAGAAGTACTCGTATATATTTGTGTGTGTGTATATTTATATAAATATATATATATATATACAGTGCCTACAAGTAGTATTCAACCCCCTGCAGATTTAGCTGGTTGACACATGCGGAATTAACTTGGCATTGTGACATTTGTACTGTAGATCAGCCTGGAAGTGGGAAATGCACTGCAGCAATTTTTTTTTTTTTTTTTTTTTTTTAAAAACATTAAAAGTTAATTCAGAGTGTCATTTATTATTCAACCCCTCAAACCACAAGAATTCTGTTTGGTCCCCCAAAAGTATTAAGAAGTAGTTCAGGCACCAAGAATAATGAGCTACACATGTGTGGATTAAAGATCTCTTTTGCCAGCCTTTTCTGACTATTTAAGACCCTCCCCAAACTTGTGAACAGCACTCAGACATGGTCAACATGGGAAAGACAAAGGAGCATTCCAAGGCCATCAGAGACAAGATCGTGGAGGGTCGCAAGGCTGGCAAGGGGTACAAAACCCTTTCCAAGGAGTTGGGCCTACCTGTCTCCACTGTTGGGAGCATCATCCGTAAGTGGAAGGCTTATGGAACTACTGTTAGCCTTCCACGGCCAGGACAGCCTTTGAAAGTGTCCTCCCGTGCCGAGGCCAGGCTTGTTCGAAAAGTCAAGGCTAACCCAAGGACAACAAGGAAGGATCTCCGGGAAGATCTCATGGCAGTGGGGACATTGGTTTCAGTCAATACCATAAGTAACGTACTCCATCGCAATGGTCTCCGTTCCAGATGAGCACGTAAGGTACCTTTACTTTCAAAGCGTCATGTCAAGGCTCGTCTACAGTTTGCTCATGATCACTTGGAGGACTCTGAGACAGACTGGTTCAAGGTTCTATGGTCTGATGAGACCAAGATCGAGATCTTTGGTGCCAACCACACACGTGACGTTTGGAGACTGGATGGCACTGCATACGACCCCAAGAATACCATCCCTACAGTCAAGCATGCTGGTGGCAGCATTATGCTGTGGGGCTGTTTCTCTGCCAAGGGGCCTGGCCATCTGGTCCGCATCCATGGGAAGATGGATAGCACGGCCTACCTGAAGATTTTGGCCAAGAACCTCCGCTCCTCCATCAAGGATCTTAAGATGGGTCGTAATTTCATCTTCCAACAAGACAGCGACCCAAAGCACACAGCCAAGAAAACCAAGGCCTGGTTCAAGAGAGAAAAAGTCAAGGTGTTGGAGTGGCCTAGTCAGTCTCCTGACCTTAACCCAATTGAAAACTTGTGGAAGGAGCTCAAGAATAAAGTCCACATGAGACACCCAAAGAACCTAGATAACTTGGAGAAGATCTGCATGGAGGAATGGGCCAAGATAACTCCACAGACCTGTGCCGGCCTGATCAGGTCTTATAAAAGACGATTATTAGCTGTAATTGCAAACAAGGGTTATTCCACAAAATATTAAACATAGGGCTTGTATAATAAATTGACCGACACTTTTATGTTTAAAATTTAATAAAATTCAACTGAGCAACATAACTTTTTGGTTTGTAAGATTTATGCTTCTGTTCATAAAACCTACTCTCGTTTGCAGTTTGAAGGCTCTAACTTATTTGCATCTTATCAAACCAGCTAAATCTGCAGGGGGTTGAATACTACTTGTAGGCACTGTATATATATATATATATATATATATATTTATACAGTATATGTGTAAATAGTGGCTTGCAAAAGTATTCACCCCCTTGGCTTTTTATTTATTTTGTTACATGACAACCAATGTTTAAAAATTTTTGTAATTCAATTTGCGTGTGATGCATTAGCATTAAACAGTCTAAGTTGATGAAGTGAAGTGAGAAAAATATAGGCATAAATTAAAAGTATGGGATCAAATAAGTAAAAATTATCATGTGCATATGTATTCACTAGTGATAATCGAGTACCGTAATATTTGTAATCGCTATTCTCGTAATGGGTACTTTTTAATAATCGCATATTCGTTCCGAATAGCGAATACAATGTAAGTCAATGGGAAATGTGAGTCATTTTCTGCTGGACCCTACAAAGGGGTCTGGGGGCCTGAGGAAAAGGCTGAAATGGATGGGAAAGTGATGAAACAAAATGAGAAGAGCCTGGAGAATGTGCCTGTATGCATTTCTGACTCACATAAGGTTTCTGGGATTAAGTTTGTCATAGTATTAAGCCACTTTTACAGACACACAAGAGCAACTACCAAGCCTAACCAAAATTGCATGTAACAGGCCAAAAATGCAATATCAAAAATATCACTTGTGCAAGTCAAAGGACAAAGGATATATGGTGCCCCCCTTCAGGATGGGTTGGAAAAGCTTCTCCAAATGTCTCACATATTTTGACTGTCAATACTCCACCAATTATATAGGAAGAGAAGACTTTTTGATACTGTACTACTTGGTCCAGTGCAGAATATGCAGCATCATATTTCCAAAAATTACTCCTGGGGGCTGTGTCATAGGTGCAGGGAGATTCCATGAAAAGGGCCTCCCTTGTCTATCATTATGTACTATGGTAGTTGTGGCCCTCAATTCAAGTTTTCAGAGGGCCATCAGTCGGTCATCAACAGTCAATGTAAATTTCTGTTGAATATGTATCCCCTATCTCAGTCACAATGTAGCACAACCTGTGACAAGGGCCTCCAAAGACAAATATTAGTTTTATAGGACCACTGTACATTTCAGATTTGTCCACTGCACAATGTGCATAATGTGTCTAAAAATTAGCCCTCTGGGCTCAGTCATGGTTGACGAAGGAAGGAAACTTTTTTATGGGAAAGGGGTGACGTTAACAGCAGTAGCATGAATCTGTATTTTTGGTGAATTTAGGTTGGCTTGCTGTCATCTGTAGGGATTACAAACTGTGGAGATGTCCAGTCTTGTAGAATTTAATTAGTGTAAGTCTGTCTGCATTTTCCGTGGAGAGGCATGTGCTCCTATCGGTGATGATTGCCCCAGTAGAACTGAATACATGCTCAGATACCACACTAGCAGTTGGGCAGGCCAGCACCTCCAAGGCATATAAGGAGACGTTGGGCCAAGTGTTAAACTTAGAGACTCAATAATTAAAGGGAACTGAAGCATCAGAAAGGATGCACTTATGGTCACTTAACCCCTTTAAGGCCCATGACATACTAATACGCGTCTGTGCCCTGGGACATAAGAGCCTGACCCGTATTAGTTCGTCATCGCGATCGCGCGCGGACACAGGCCGCCGGGTGTCAGCTGATTTTCACAGCTGACGCCCGGTACTATGTGCAGGGAGTGGTCCCGCACCGCTCCCGGCACATTAACCCCTGCAATGCTGCGATCGAAGTCGATCGCAGCATTGCGGTGGCTAAGGGGAGGTGATCGCAATACTCACCTCCTCTTCCGGCCTCCAGAGCTGTCTTCCGTGGCTTCTCGGGTGTTGCCATGACGACCTGATGTCGTCATGACAACATCCGGGTCACCAGACAGCAGAAAGATTTTTTGGTCATGCGCAGTGCATGACCAAACTATCTTCTCACTGTGCAGCGCTGACAGCCTGCATAGCACAGGGATGGTGCTCCATCTCTATGCTATGCAGGCAATCAGAATAAAAAAAGAGAAAGTCCCAGAGTGGGACAAAGTAAAAAAGTAAAAAAACTATCAGAAAGTGAAGAAAAAAATAAAAAAAAAATTGTAAAAATATAAAAAAAATAAATAAAAAAAATAATGCATCAAAAATAAAAATATAATGCACCCATCAATAAATATTATTATGAAAAAAAAAACAATAAAAGTACACATATTTAATATCGCCGCGTCCGCAACGACCTGACCTATAAAAATGTCCCACTAGTTAACCCCTTCAGTGAACATGGTAAAAAATAAAAATAAAAAACGAAGCAAAAAAAAAATGCTTTATCATCATACCGCCAAACAAAAAATGGAATAACATGCGATCAAAAAGACGAATATAAATAAAAATGGTACCGCTGAAAATGTCACCTTATCCCGCAAAAAACAAGCCACCATACAGCTCCATCATCAGAAAGATCAAAAAGTTATAGCTCTCATAATAAAGCGATGCAAAAAAATAATTTTTTTCTATAAAATAGCTTTTATTGTGTAAAAGCGCCAAAACATAGAAAAACGATATAAATGTGGTACCGCTGTAAACGTACTGACCCAAAGAATAAAGCTACCTTATCAATTTTACCACACGCGGAATAGAATAAAAAAATTAAAAAAAAAAACAATTCCTGAATTGTTGGTTTTTGTTTATTCTGCCTCCCAAAAGCTGGAATAGAAAGCGATCAAAAAATGTCACGTGCCTGAAAATGGCACCAATAAAAACGCCAACTCATCCCGCAAAAAACAAGCCATTACATGACTCTGCTGGCCAAAATATGGAAAAATTATAGCTCTCAAAATATGTCGATGCAAAAACTAGATTTTACAAAATATGTGTCTTTTAGTGTGTGACAGCTGTCATTCATAAAAACCCGATATCATTCTGTCATCTCTCTAGTCGCACCGATCCGAAGAATAACGTCGTCTAATCACTTATACCACACTAGGAACGGTGTAAAAAATAAAAACTAGGGCTGGGGGTTAGGGTTGTGCTAATGTTAGGGTTGGGGTTAGGGTTGATTTATTTTCAAAAGTAAAAAAATAAATAAATAAATAAAAAGATGACGATATGGCAACTAGTGTTGAACGCAAGTGCTTGCTACTTGAGTTCACATCGGGTGCTCGGGTATGCATTGAGTATCGCGGGAACTCAAGTCTCCGCCCCATATGCTTCGCGGCCAAAAAAAACCTCACGGGGATTGCCTGCCATGCAGGAGTGATCCCCGCATAGTTTTTTTGGGGTGTCTAATAACCGTGAAACATGCGGGCGGGGACTCGAGCATTTCACTTGAGCACCCGTGATACATGGTGCATACCTGAGTACCCAATGCAAACTCAAGTAGCGAGCACTTGCGCTCAAGACTAATGACAACTTATTCAATGTGATGATGTCATCAAATTCTGTGTCGTACCTCTGGGTTCAAAATGTTCACTATACCCCTTGATAAAATCCTTGAGGGGTGTAGTTTCCAAAATGGGGTCACTTGTGGGGGGTTTCAACTATTTAGGCACATCAGGGGCTCTCCAAACGCGACATGGCGTCCGCTCTCGATTCCAGATGATTTTGCGTTCAAAAACTCACACAGTGCTCCTTCCCTTCTGAACTCTGCCATGCGCCCAAACACTGTATTTTCCCCAAAAATGGAGTATTGGCGTACTCAGGAGAAATTGCATAATTTTTGTGGAAAAAGTTAGATTTTTTTATTTTCACAGCTCCATGTTATAAACTTTTGTAAAGGACTTGGGGGTTCAAGGTGCTCACCACACATCTAGATAAGTTCCCTGTGTCACTTGTGGGGGGTTTCCACTGTTTAGGCACATCAGGGGCACATCCGCTAATTATTCAAGCAAATTTTACAATCAAAAAGTCAAATGGCGCTCCTTCCATTCCGAACCCTGCCGCGCACCAAAACAGTGGTTTTCCCCCACATATAGGGTATCTGCTAACTCAGGAGAAATTGCACAACAAACTGAATAGTGTAATTTCTTCTGTTACCCTTATGAAAATGCAAAAGTGGTGGCTGAAAAACATTTTTGTGGGAAAAATGTGAAAATTTTATTTTTATGGCTCAATGTTATAAACTTCTTTGAAGCACCTGGGGGTGCATGGTGCTCACCACACATCTAGATAAGTTCCATGAGGGGTCTAGTTTCCAAAATGGTGTCACTTGTGGGGGGTTTCCACTGTTTAGGCACATCAGGGGCTCCCCAAATGCAACATGGCGTCCGCTAATTATTCAAGCAAATTTTACATTCAAAAAGTCAAATGGCGCTCCTTCCCTTCCGAACCCTGCCGTGCGCCCAAAAAGTGGTTTTCCCCCACATATAGGGTATCTGCTTACTCAAGAGAAATTGCACAACAAACTGCATGGTGCAATTTCTCCTGTTACTCTTATAAAAATGCAAAAGTGAGGGCTGAAAAACATTTTTGTGGGAAAAATATGAAAATTTTATTTTTACGGCTCAATGTAATAAACTTCTGTGAATCACCTTGGGGTGCAAGGTGCTCACCACACATCTAGATAAGTTCCCTGAGGGGTCTAGTTTCCAAAATGGTGTCACTTGTGGGGGGTTTCCACTGTTTAGGCACATCAGGGGCTCCCCAAATGCAACATGACATCCGCTAATTATTCAAGCAAATTTTACATTCAAAAAGTCAAATGGAGCTCATTCCTTTCCGAACCCTGCCGTGTGCCCAAACAGTGGTTTTTCCCCACATATGGGGTATCTGCTTACTCATGAGAAATTGCACAACAAACTGCATGGTGCAATTTCTCCTGTTACCCTTATGAAAATGCAAAAGTGGGGGCTGAAAAACATTTTGTGGGAAAAATGTGAAAATTTTATTTTTACGGCTCAATGTTATAAACTTCTGTGAAGCACCTGGGGGTTGAAGGTGCTCACCACACATCTAGATAAGTTCCCTGAGGGGTCTAGTTTCCAAAATGGTGTCACTTGTGGGGGGTTTCCACTGTTTAGGTACATCAGGGGCTCCCCAAATGCAACATGGCGCCCGCTAATTATTCATGCAAATTTTACATTCAAAAAGTCAAATGGCGCTCCTTCCCTTCCGAACCCTGCCGTGTGCCCAAACAGTGGTTTTACCCCCCATATTGGGAATATGCTTACTCAGGAGAAATTGCAAAATACATTTTGGGGTCCATTTTTTCCTGTTACTCCTGAAAAAATAAAAAAAATTGGGTCTAAAGTAACATTTTTGTGAAAAAAGTTAAATGTTAATTTTTTTCTTCCATATTCCAAAAATTCCTGTGAAGCACCTGAAGGGTTAATAAAGTTCTTTAATGTGGTTTTGTGCACCTTGAGGGGTGCAGTTTTTAGAATGGTGTCACTTTTGGGTATTTTCTGTCATAAAGACCCCTCAAAGTGACTTTAAATATGATGTGGTCCCTAAAAAAATGGTTTTGAAAATTTTGTTGGAAAAATGAGAAATCGCTGGTCAACTTTTAACCCTTATAGCTCCCCAATAAAAAAAAAAATTTGGTTCCAAAATTGTGCTGATGTAAAGTAGACATGTGGGAAATGTTATTTATTAACTATTTTGTGTGACATATCTCTCTAATTTAAGGGCATAAAAATTCAAATTTTGAAAATTGCAAAATTTTCAAAATTTTTGCCAAATTTCCGTTTTTTTCACAAATAAACGCAAGTGATATCGAAGAAATTTTACCACAATCATGAATTACCATATGTCACAAAAAAACAATCTCAGAATCAGGGGGATCCGTTGAAGTGTTCCAGAGTAATTACCTCATAAAGTGACAGTGGTCAGAATTGTAAAAATTGGCCTGGTCATTATCGTGCAAACCACCCTCGGTAGTAAAGGGGTTAAGTACCCCTTGACCATGTTCTGAAACTTATCCCTCCTTGGCATTGTTACAGGCACAGATATCCCTTGCTGTTGTGCTGGTTTATTGAAAATTGCTCAATTTGTGCACATTCCCCTCCCCTCTGTTGGAGCTGGGGTTCGTGTCCCCCCCATTATCCTTTGGTGTTGAAAAGAGCCGGTACCTCTGCCACCAGCATTGTCTTAAGGTGATGTTTTTAGCAACTGATATACAACGGTCCTCTTGAACGATTCCATTGTAAAACACTTGGGTGACTCCAAAAGGAGAGAAGGAAATTTCTCCTTGTACCGTGGATCGAGAAAGGTGGCCAACCAGTATAGGTTGTGGAATAAAATGTGTATCACGCAATGCTCTTGCCACAGACACTTACACATGAACTGTGCCATGTGGGCCAAGCTGCAAAAAGGCAAATGTTCTGTGTCCCCAACAGTAGAAACATTACCCATCCTCTCATCATGCTGGCTGGCCTCAACCTCCACCTCCTCCTCTCCAGCCCATCCAGGCTGGGCAGACATGAAGCTTGGGTTGGGAGGCCCCTCTGTAGCACAGAAAAACAAGTCCTCTCTCTCCTCATCGTCCTAATCTTCCTCCTCATCACCCAATGTTGCTTGAGAATATTGGCTAGGCTGAGAAGTATCACCCATTGGGAAATATGTCTCCTTACCAACATGCTGGGCATTTAAAGCTTCCTCTTTGAGATTCTGCAGTGATTGCTTCAAGATACACAGCAGCGGGATGGTTACGCTGATAATAGCCTGATCACCACTCACGAGGTTGGTGCAGTACTCAAAGTTCTCGAGAACCTCACAAATGTCAGCGATCCACACCCACTCTACAGTTGTTATGCGTGGTTGCTGACTTTCAGTCTGACGGGCATGTTGAAGCTGGTATTGAGCTAATGCCCTCTGCTGTTCACTAATCCTTGCCAACATATGATAGGTGGAGTTCCACCACGTGCGCAGGTCACAAATGAGAGAGCAGCAAAAGCGGTAGAGGAATGGTGGAAATGGGCGCTAATACGACGCACCTTCTCAAGTAAGTACGGCAAGTCACGGTAAGTTTTCAGAAATTTCGGAACAACTAGGTTCAGCACGTGAGACATGCATGGCACATGTAACAGCTTGCCGACCTTTTTAGCCACCACCAGGTAACGCCCATTATCGCAGATGATCAGACGAGGTTGGAGGTGCAGCGGGGAGAGCCACTGATCGGTCTGTTGATTTAAAGCTTGCCACAGCTCTGCTGCAGTGTGTACTTTCTGACCTAAACAGATCAGCTTCAGCAGAGCATGTTGCCGCTTTGCTGATGCGCTGCTGCACAAGTCTCAGTTTGGCAGTGATGGGGAGGGTAATTCAGCAGAGGATGAGAAGCAGGAGGAGGGGAGGGAGGAAGTGGAATATGAAGAGGCGGAAACCCTGACAGAAGTTGGGCCCGCTATTCTTGGCGTGGGTAGGATGTGTGTTGTTTCTATTTGCGCCTTTGTCACACCCTCCACCAGGTTCACCCAGTGTGCCGTGACAGAAATGTATCATCCCTGTCCACAACAACTGTCCACAAGGTGTCTGTTAGGTGGATTTTCCAGGTTACGATGTTGGTGAGAGCACGGTTCAGATTGTTTAACACGTGCTTATTAGTGATGAGCGAGCATTAAAATGCTCGGGTACTCGTTGCTCGGATCGAGCAAATTGGAATACTCGGGTGCTCGACCCGAGCAACGAGCCCCATGTAAGTCTATGGGAAACTCGAGCATTTTTCAGGCGGCTCTCCCCGGCGGTCTGCAGCGGGCCTAAAAATTGCCCAGATCGATTGGAACAGTGCTAAAATGACATGGGAACAGCATAGGGAAGACCCCTGGAAGCATTTCTGACTCCCAGGTCACTGCTGTCAACAACGTTGTCAGAGTATTACGCCACTTTTATGGACTCACAATAAAACATACAAAAACGAAACCAAAATGGATTTTCCTGGGCAATATGTTAAGGAACATCCTTTCCAGGGTAATGACATGTATATAAGGCAAAATAAATAACCAAAAACAAAAATACTCCTCCACACCTTGGGCTATGATCACATGTAACATTTTTGATGCGTTTTTGCACTTTGGCATTGCTTTCAACCAAGACAAATGCATTCACTGGGAAATGTCATTTTAACATTTTACAACCTTACCTGGCCATGTGGTGTCACATCATCAGACACATGCATACAGTGCTGAAAAGACAAGGGAACAGCATGGGGAAGACCTCTGGAAGCATTTCTGACTCCCAGGTCACTGCCTAAAAGTGTGCCCATCATAAGTTATCCTTGGCACATGCGAAGATGCCTCCCAACATGCACCTGTCATTGCAGACTTGCAACAAACACCGTCCACGTCCTTGTCCCAGTGCAGCGTTCAGTTGTCCCTACCCCATTCCTTGGAATGCAGGCGCAAGTATGCAGCCAGCCACCCACCCTCCCACAGGCTGCAATACTATACTGCCAAATTTTTTACAGATGCTTGCACTTGAAATGTGGACTTTTAGGCTAGTGGAGACGGAAGCTGTTCACAAACTGATGGCGGCGGCGACCAGGTGTCCATACTCGGTCCCCAGCCGCCACTATTTTTCCCGGTATCGTCTCCGCCTTCCACAATCACGGGTCCCACAACATTACCCGTGCCCTCCCTAGTGCACTTACTGGGAAGGACCGCCTAACCTCAAACACGAGGACAGGTGAATGTGGCCAGGGACAATAAAGAGCCAGTTCACAGCTTTTTTTGCTGAGTTGTATTTAGCTTGGTGAAAGGACTGGCATAGAGGGAAACCGTATCTACTCTGGGTGTCATTTCACCCAGGAAGTCCACTAATGCAGCTTGTTGCAGAAGCAATGGCAACTCTTACAACATCAAGTCGCACTTGTCGCTGGTGCTTTGACACACACACATCTTTCTTTGCGCATTTAATTTCATGACTAGAGTTGGGCAATGGCCTGATCTGCAATGCGGTTTGAGAAATAACATGCATAAGCATGTTCGATCCACATTAAAAAAGCAGCCATAGTGTCCTGGAACCTTCCCACACACTTTTCTTAGCCAGGACTGCTTCTCGGCAGGGTTGGACGGTCTCACCAGAGAATCCTCAGGTGTGCCTTGGCTTCTACAGTACCTCAGGAGAGTTCATGATAGCGTGAACTTGGCAGCTGCTCTGGGGCTCTTTAGCGGGGGAGAAAGGTGAGCCCTCAGAATCAAATCGTCTGGTGGGCACAATGTTTTTCAATCTGAAACAGCTTCTCAGTGAGAGTTTTATTTCACCACAGCCATATTCTTTAGCTCGGTGAAAGGACTGACATAGAGGGAAACCGTATTTACTCCGGCTGTCATTTCTCCGTATCCAGGTTCCGCCCATTGTCACACACGACTATGCCTGACTGTATGTTCAGCAGTGAGAGCCACAGATCAGGCTCCTGTGTTACAGCTTTCAACAACTCTGCACCGTTGGGCGGTTTGTCACCTAAGCATTAAGCATATTATCTTCAGCACAAGCTGTTGTCGCTTGGTCAAGGCAGTGCTGCATTGCTATCAGATTGTGACTGATGTGGTCATTTCAGAGATGGAGGAGGAGGTGCAGGAGCTGAACAATGTTATTACATTGAGGTTAAATTGGTGACGCTGTTTTTTATACTAGAGAAAGATCGATTGTTTTGGGGGGTTTTTTACGTTATTTTTTAAGACAAATGCATTCACCGGGAAATGTCATTTTAAAATTTTACAACCTTATCTGGCAATGTGGTGTGTGACACATCATCAGACACATCCTGTTTTATTTATGATGGAGAGACTCTGGAAGTCATAATGCCTATTTTTATAGGGCCATGAGATGGCTCTTACTATTCTTAAAAAGCCAGCAGTCGGCCCTCGCTATTGTTAGAGAGCCATCAGCCGGCTATGCTTTGTTGTTCCCATTATTAACAAGTGGGTCTCCTGTATTGTTTTTGCGTATGCAGTGACTGCAAGGGCTGCCAAAAATTTGGACGCAACCCAATACACCTTTGAAGAGACATAGAGGAGGGTCTCAGTAAAAAAAATGTTCCCATTATAAAGGAGCGGGTCTCCTATAGTGGTAATACCCATGCTGTGACTTGTCAAAATTTAAGAAAAACCCCACTAAGAATTTAAAGACCATAGAGCAGGGCCACAGTAACGACAAATTCCCATTAGAAAGGAGCGGGTCTCCTATACTTGAAATGCCCATGCACTAAGTGTATGGGCTGACAAACATTTACCCCTGGGTAAATGTTTGTATACATGAACATACTGTATATATATATTTTTTTTAAGGGCATCATAAACACCCTTTAAAAAAATTATGTGGGTGTTGCATTACGGACCACGGTCACCCTGATGATATGGTGGTGGAGGATGAGGATGAGGAGAAGGAGGAGGACAAGGGCAAATAGCCAAAATCAGGAAGCGCATACCCATGTGTGGGTGTGAAAAGGTGCATGGGAATACACCTCCCAAAAAAAGACACTGGATTTGAGTTTATGTTAAGCTCAGTTGCACTAAAAACCCTCTCTGATAAAACGCTAGTGGCAGGGCAGACCATGACCTCCGAGGCGTAGAGAGACAGTTTATTCCAAGTATCCAGCTTGGATGGAAAGGGAAAAGAAAAAAAAACAGCTCACCTCCATGAACAAGCTGGGTGTCTCCGGGATCCGTGATCAGCGCTTCTGCTTGCGCTCAGTGGACAGGTATTAGGAAAGACGATGATCCAACTCCACAGACTCCAATAGTAAAAACAAATGTCTTTTATTTAGAATTTATTGAAAATATCCAGATGGTGATAATGTAACTCCTGCTGGTGGAAGAAAATGCTAGAAGGGAAACACAGGGGCACTAAGGAGGGGTGCGCTACCAGACGCGTTTCGAGCGAAGACCGCTCTTAAACTTGGTATGAATAAGTCTTTCCTATTACCTATCCAGCTTGTATACCCAATAATTAAAAAGGCACAGAGGAATGACGGAGGACGTTGGTACGGTCAGCAAGGTACTCTCTCAGCATCTTCCCAAACTTTGCACTCCTTGTGAGAGTAGCCTGCACCTCAGGGCCTGTGCGATGGGAGGTTTTAAGAAAACTGTTCCAGAACTTTGACAGTGTTCCCCTGCCTCTGCTGGATTGCATTTGCGTCTCTCTCGCCTGTACTCCTTGGTTGTTCAACGAACTGTGACCTCTGCCGCCAGCGTATTCAGATGGGAATTTTTTAATAGTTCCGCAACAAGGGCCTTCTGATACTGCCCCATTTTTGTACACCTGTCCGCCTCAGGAATAAGAGATATAAAGTTCTCCTCGTAGCATGGGTCTAGAACTGTCACCAACCAGTAATGACTGTCACCCAATATTTTGAGAACATGGGGGTCATGGGAAAGGCAGCGTAACAAAAACTCAGTCATGAGTGCCAGACTGCTAACAGGTAAGACTTCCGTGTCCTCACCAAGAGGATGACTGACCATGCTCTCCTCCTCCTCCTCTCTGTCCTCTGGCCATCCAAGCTGAACAGATGGTATGACAGTTGTGCAGGTAGTACCGTCTATAGCGCATGAAACTAGCTCCTGTTCTTCCTTCTCCTCCTCCTCCTCCTCTTCCTCATTGTCACCCAATCCACATTGGCATGAGATGAAGCTGTGCTGTATGTAATCACCCTGTATGGTTCCTTGCTCCATCTCATCGTGCTCCGCCTGCAATGCATCCTCTTTGACTGTGAGCAGAGAGCGTTTCAGAAAACAGAGAAGCGGGATGGTGATGGAATCATCGCCGCTCACCATCTTGGTGGAGTCCTCAAAGTTTTGGAGGATGGTACATATTTCTGACATCCATGTCCACTCCTGAGGTCTTATGTGTGGAGTCTGAACTGAATGCCCACTGCCTTGTTGATGCTGGTACTCAATAACTGTCCTCTTCTGCTCACAAATCCTTCCCAACATCTGCAGATTAGAGTTCCAATGCGTGGGTACATCACATACCAGTCTGTGAGTCGGAAGCTGCAAACACTGCTGAAATACGTCAAGGGCGGCGGAAGCTCTGACTTTCTAAATTGGGCACACAGGCGGCGTACTTTAACAAGCAGATCCGGCAGCTCTGGGTAAGATTTGAGAAACCGCTGAACCACGGGTTAAGCACATGGGCCAGGCATGGTACATGCCTCTCCTCAGAGCTGCCACCAGGTTCCGGCCATTGTCACACACAACCATGCCTGGCTGTAGGTTTAGCGGTGTGAGCCACAGATCTGCTTGCTCTTTCAGAGCTGTCCACAACTCTTCAGCATTGTGTGGTTTGTCACCTAAGCATATTAGCTTCAGCACAGCCTGTTGCCGCTTGGCCGAGGCAGTGTTGCAGTGCTTCCAGCTTGTGACTGATGTGGTCATTTCAAAGATGGAGGCTGAAGAGGAGGAGGAGGCTGAGGAGGATGAGGTGCAGGAGCTGTAGACTGTGGGGGCAACCCTGATTGACCTTGGGCCCTCTATCCTTGGCGACTGGGTCCCCACTTCCACTATGTTAACCCAGTGTGCCATCAGCGAGATGTACCGTCCCTGCCCACAAGCACTTCTCCACGTGTCCGTGGTTAGGTGGACTTTCCCGGTAACTGCGTTGTTGAGGGCACAGCTAATGTTTTGGGACACGTGCTTGTGTAATGCGGGGATGGCACACCGGGAGAAATAGTGACGGCTGGGGACCGAGTACCGAGGGACGTCCGCCGCCATCAGGTTGCGGAATGCTTCCGTCTCCACGAGCCTAAAATGCAACATTTTGAGCGCAAGCAGTCGTGAAATGTGGGCATTTAGCAGTGTGGCCTGTGGGGCATTGGCTGCGTATTTGCGCTTGCATTCCAAGGACTGGGGTATGGACAACTGAACGCTGCACTGCTTCCTGATGCTGCTACTTGAGAGCGTGCAACGACAGGTGCAGGGCAGGAGGCATCTTTGCTTGCACCATGGACAGGGGATTGGCTTGCATGCACAACAGCGGAAGAAGCAATGGTGCCACCCGCAGACACTGTTCCTGGACCCTGGTCCAGTGTTTTGCTACCATGTGCCTGATCACTCTGGTGGTGGTCAGGCTGGTTGTTTTGCCACCCCTGCTTA
The DNA here is from genome assembly GCF_046119375.1 of Phyllobates terribilis. NCBI lineage: Eukaryota > Metazoa > Chordata > Amphibia > Anura > Dendrobatidae > Phyllobates > Phyllobates terribilis. Next base: position 197,910,706 of record NW_027362771.1, read on the forward strand.
TGCTGGCCTGCCAAATGGTGCAAATGGACTAACAGTTTTACTGGCAACTTCCTTTGTGTTGGTGTTATGGGGAACGGTTGCCTGCCTTCTTTCTGTGGCCACCATACTGCCTCTTCCTGCCTGTTGGGGTGCTCTGCCTCCCTCCACCTGTGTGCTGCTGTCCTCACGCTGCATGTCCTCCTGCCATGCTGGGTCAGTTACTATATCATCCACCACCTCTTCTTACATTTCTGCACCCTTGTCCTCCTCCTGACTTTCTAACAATTGTGTCTCATCATTGTCCACCTCTTGGACACTTTTCCACCGTCGCCTTCGTGTGACCGTGGCTGCTCAAATATTTGGTCATCGCTACATGCGATCTCCTCTTGCCCCGCTTCAAGTGGACCTGGCGAGAGGCCCGAATCTATAAATGGAAAAGTGAACAGCTCTTCGGAATGTCCAATTGTGGGATCAGTTGTCTCCGGGCACTCGGCATGGTGGGAGGAAGGAGCATCAGGGTGAGGAATATTCGGTTCAGACTCACGGCTACATTGCTACATGCGATCTCCTCTTGCCCCCTTCAAGTGGACAGGGAGAGAGGCCCAAATCTATAAAGAGGAAAGTGAACAGCTCATTGGAGTGTCCAATTGTGGGAACAGTTGTCTTTGGGCACTCGGCATGGTGGGAGGAAGATGGGGGTGTTTGTTGTGGCATAATTTCAGCTTGCCCATGGCCTCGGCCTCTCCATGCACCATCATCACCATCACGTCCAGTTCCCTGTCCCTTGCCACGTGCCTTGCCCATTTTAAATGGAGGACAATATCTTCCACGTTCACAACAAATGATTGAATTTGGAGCGAACTTATATGTGATCCGTGTGACGGAGAAAGCATAGTTTTAAATACCTGGCCTGTAGGTAACTATTTTGAACAGCAATCTGGTGTCAATTGCTTCACTGACACACTGAAACAAATTTTAAATGGAGGTCAGAAATGGCAGTATTTTCTGAAAACGTATATGTGATCCGTGTGACGGAGAAAACACAGTTGTAAATAGCTGGATTTTTAGCACTGTGATATGGAAAGGACCTGGCTGTATTCTGCAGTGCCAACAAGCAAATGGCGCAGAAAAACGGTGCTCTCTGGATCGCTTTTTAAGCAAATAATGAGGATTTAGATCCAAAAAAATTATTCATGGCCCCTGAGACCTTGGCCTTTGTTTAGAAATATCTAACTGCAGCAGAAGGCACAGCTGGAATGGAGCCTCTTGTGCTATATGCACTGCAGTCTGCTATATACACTGCCTGCCTGCCTATATACACTGCATGCCTGATATTTCTGCAGATGGATTAGTCCTCAGAAGGACTGTTTGTTGAGATGGATATGTGTCTCTAATATAGTTTTTTACACCTACACTACCTAAAAACAAGGAAATCTTTCCCAGGCTCAGCAGCAGCTCTCCCTACACTGTCTGATTCCGGAGTGATTGTGACGAGCATGGCGGCGCCAGGTCTAATATAGACCTGATGACGCTGTGCGGCCAGCCAATCACTGTAATGCCACAACCAACATGACAACGGCATTACAGTGAGTGGCAGGCAATCCCTGCATGTTCATTGGCTCTCTAAAGAGCGCCAAACATGAAGGGAGGAGACCCGAACTCCCGCCGATCAACCCCGGAAATACTCGGCGAGCGCCGAGCATGTCGAGCAGTGAGATGCTAAGGCGAGCACCGAGCAGGAGAGAACATGCTCGCTCATCAATAGTGCTTAAGTAACACAGGTACAGCACACCGGGCAAAATAGTGGCGGCTGGGAACAGTATATCATAGGGCAGCTACAGCCAAGAGATCACGGAATGACTGTGTTCCCTGAAACCTAAACAACAACATCTCCACAGCTAGCAATTTGGCAATCTGCGAGTTTAGTATTTGTGCCTGTGGGTGCGTGGCTGGATATTTACGCTCTCTTTCCAAGCTCTCAGGCACAGACAACTGGACGCTTTGCTGCGACAAGGAAGTGGATGTGGATGATGTTTGTTGTGCGTGAGCAACCGCAGCTTGTCGGGAGAAGGTATGAGCGCCTGCTTCCTGAACAGCAGATTCTGAAGGACATAGCTAAGGTGACATAGCATTGGTTTGACCCGCAGACGCAGATGTAGTACCCTGGTGTTCCGCCCACTTTCTCTGGTGCTTGGCTGCCATGTGGTTTAACATACTGGTGGTGCTTAGGTTGCCTTTGCCCTGGCCTCTGCTCAACTTGGTATGGCAGATGCTACAGACTAAAATGTTTTTCTCTGAGGGACTGTCAGAAAAAAAATTCCACACAGCAGCTGAACGCCCCCTTGCCTGAGTTGGTGCACAGCAGGGTTGCTCTTGGGAACAGTTGACCCATTTCTCACTCTGGACAAACCACGATCCCTTGGTTGATGCTACATATCCATCTTCCTCTGTGTTGCTGTCATGGCTATGCATGTCAACGGTCCGGGTCGGATCAGTGGACTCATCATCGACCAACTCGTCTTCCATCTCATCGTCAGTTGACATTGTAGGCTGACCTGATGGCAACTGTGTCTCATCATCATCAGCCTCCACCTCTGGAGACAGTAAATGACGTTCCTCCAAGTTGGTTTCTTCTGGCCGTAGGTCCTCAAATACTTGAGCATCAAAACACGCCACCTCCTCTTGTCCCTCTTCAATGCTGTAAGGTGATAGGCCAGAGCCAACCAAAGAATATGTACCAAGCAGATCCTCGGAGTGGCCAAGCTTGGGGTCATATGTCTCCTGTGACTGATAATGGCGGTAGGAAGGAGAACAAACTTCAGGATTGAATTGGCCAGCCTTCTATGTATCCACAATAGACTGTGTGGTCGTGGAAGATTTGTTGCTGCTTGACAAATGCGTAGAGGCCTTGTCTGCTATCCAACACAGAATCTGCTCTCGCTCTTCTGGCTTCCACACACGTTTACATTCCAAACCGGGAATTTTTTCCAGGAACATAGTGGATGCATCAAAATTCTTCTTATCTGACACAGACTGAGTGCCTTCTTGTGCACCACGGACAACACCACGTCCACGTCCTTTAACAACAGGCTTTTTTTGCATTTTGGGTTTTGCTGACAGATTTTCAGATGTTGATGGCACAAGCCAAGCTAGCTGTCACAGCCAAAATAGTGGTTAAAATGGCCTGGTGCTTGTTTGTAGCAAGCAATAGGAAATGTTTGGACTACTGCTTTGTGCAGGGCAATCAACTATTTTTTACGTAGACTAATGCAGACAGAAGGCAGGCTGACACCCCAAAATAGTCATTAAAAATAGTGGTTCGCTGTGAAAAATCATAACCTACAGGCCAGCTATTTAAAACTGTGGTTTTCCATCACACGTATCACATATCACTGCGGTTCAAATCCAGCCATTTGTAGTGAATGTTGAAAATATTGTCCTCATTTAAAATGGGCAAGGAGCGAGGCAAGAGACGGGGAAGTGGACGTGATGATGATGGTGCATTCAGAGGACGAGGCCAAGGCCGTGGGTAAGCTGCAATTGTGCCACAACAAACACCCACATTTTCTCGATCGACCTTCCTGTACCAATTAATAGGGGACCGTAGAACACCACTATTAAACACAGAGCAGTGTGAAAAGGTTATTGGTTGGATAGCGGACAATGCATCCAGTCACTTAGCCACCACCACCACCACCCTGTCTTCCACACAGTCAAGTCTCAGTAGCCGTGAGTCTGAACCGAATATTCCTCACCCTGATCCTCCTTTCTCCCACCATGCCGAGTGCCCGGAGACAACTGATCCCACATTTGGACTTCCCGAAGAGCTGTTCACTTTTCCATTTATAGATTCGGGCCTCTCGCCAGGTCCACTTGAATCGGGGCAAGAGGAGATCGCTTGTAGCGATGCCCAAATATTTGAGCAGCCACGGTCACATGAAGGCGACGGTGTTAAACTGTAACAAGAAGTGGATGATGATGAGACACAATTGCAAGAAAGTCAGGAGGAGGACCAGGGTGCGGAAGTAGAAGATGAAGTGGTGGACAATGAAGTCACTGAACCAACCTGGCAAGGTGACATGCAGAGCGAGGACAGCAGCACACAGGGGGGGAAGGCAGAGCACCACAACAGGCAAGAACAAGCACTGTGGTGGCAGCAGACAGAAGGTGGGCAACCATTCCCCGTAACATCAACACGATGGAAGTTACCAGTACAACTGTTAGGTCTTCCCGAGTCTGGTTGTTTTTTAAAGACTCTGTCGATAACCCCAGAAAGGCCATTTGCACCAACTGCCAGGCCAGCAGCAGCAGGGGTAGCAAAACTAGCAGCCTGATCACCACCAGCATGATCAGGCACATGGCAGCAAAGCCCCCGACTAAGTGGGCCGAACTCCAGGGTCCAGCAATGGCGTCGGGGGCTGACACCATTGCTTGTTCCACTGTTGTGGGTGCAAGAAAATCCCCTTTCCATGGCGCATGCCAAGATGCATCCCGCCCTGCACCTGTCATTGACAACTCTCAAGTAGCACCATCAGCAAGCACGTTGTGAGGCAGTGACTGGGATCGTACACGAGGGACGTTATATATCCCCCATAATGTGTACAGAGACCTATTAAACCCGTTGGAGTGCATTGCAGTCAAAGACACAGCTGCGGCTGCAATGCAGGAATAAAGGTGAGCATTGACCTGGTCAGGCTGTCAGGATAAGGCAGATTAAGTAAAACCTGGCAGGGCCTTCATTTCTTGGAGGAGGCTACAGGAAGGTAGTGGGGCGGCCTCCTCCCTCCAGCCTGTGCTTTCCAGTAGCTCTTGCCACAGGTCCTTTAAAAACCCTGCATTAAGGGTTAGTGTTGTTCAGTGTTGGGACCTGCTAGGAGCATAGCAGGAAAGGTCGGTGGGCCTGTGAGTAGCTAAACCCACGCCTGGGAAGGCTCTGCAGCCGTCGGGCTCTGAGCGGCCCGGCGCGGCCGTTGCCCCTGGCAACCATTGTTCATGGACTTATGTTAACCCGGCTGCGAACCGGAGGACTTTCTGTTTTACCCGTGAATTGCTGAATACAAGCAGCTTATGTTGGACTTGATTGGGTCAGTGCCTCAGTTACTGCATGGTGTGGACACCGCCGCCTTACAGTTTGGTGGAGAATGCGGGCATTGTGACTGAGGCATACCTTACCGGCAGCTGCATGACCACAATCTGGCCGGCCACCTTTCAGCCCAACCCCGTGGACAAAATGGAGGAGCTGCTAAGGCAAATGGTCCTCACGCAGTGGCAGCAGCATGAGCAGTTCAAGCTGCAGCAGCACACCAATGAGCTGATCGCGCAGCAGCTCACAGATCTGCCGACGGCACCAGCCCCGGAATATCGAGATGCCCGGGACAAGGTTCGCTCAGCGTTGAGGAAGATGGGACCGGAGGACGACGTGGAAGTCTTCCTTACCATCTATGAATGCACAGCAGAGTGGGAAAACCTACCAGCCTGCCAGTGGGCGGAAGTGGTGGCTCCATTTTTGGTCAGCGAAGCCCAGAAGGCCTACTTTGACCTCAGTCGGTAGGACGCCTAGGACTACCAGATACTCAAAGGTGAGTTCCTTGCCCGTCTAGGGGTCAATACATACGTGATGGCTCCGTGGTATTTTCATGGGCCTTTGTGGAGACCCAACCGACCCGGTCTCATGCTTATGACCTTCTGCAGCTGGTAAAGAGGTGGCTCCAGCCTGAGACTTTGACTCCAGCCCAGATGGTGGAGATGGTGGTGGTCGACCCGCTAGTGAGGATTCTGCCGGTCGCTATCCAATGTTGTGTGGTGCAAGGGGACCCCGGCACCCTCGACCAGGTGGTCAGCCTGATCGAGCGGTACGTGACCACTCAGGACTTTATATGGGACTCTGCCCCCTCGCGGCTGTCACACTATGCTCTGCCAACCCAGGAACTGGGAAAGGGGTCGCATCCCTCTGCTGAGTACAGTCAGCACCGTACCCGTGCTGAAGGGGTACCTCGGATTCAGAGTGGCAGGAGACCGGTTCTCTCCCAAACGGTCATAAGAACTAACAGTACCTCCACCATTAGGTGCTGGCGGTGTCAGGGGCCGGGACATGTGGTTGCTAACTACCCCCTGACTACGGAGCCCATCGACTGCAGGTCTCAATGTACGCCCAGACCGTCTGCACTGCGAGTGCTCACCCCCCGGACAGTGAACACCAACTGTGCCAGGTACTGGTTAATGGGTACCCCACGGAGGCCCTCCTAGACTCTGGGAGCCTAGTGACTTTGGTACATGGGTTGCTGGTGGCAGGAGACAACCCCAGTGGACGGACAGTCGGGGTTGTGTGTATCCATAGGGACCTCCGAAAGTACCCAACCACGGAGGTAGTTTTGTCCACGCCATGTGGAGACATAAAACATGTGGTGGGGGTGGTAAAAACTCTTCCCTATTGGACAGTGTTGGGAAGAGACTTGCCCCTGTTCTTGACTCTGTGGAAAAACAAAATACACCCGGTAAAATTTATTACAGGCGCTGTACCCGAAGAACCCGAGTCAGGGGTACCTGCCGTAAGGGTGTCCAACCTAAGGACAGAGTGTGACCCCGATAGGTCTCCCCTAGAAGTGCTGGCAGGAGGGGTCGAGGAGACCCCATCGATCCCCGAACTGAAAGTGTCCCGGGCATGTTTGGGACAGCTCAGCTACAGGATCCCACCCTGACTCGGGCACGGGAAAGGGTGTTCGAGGTAAATGGTGTAGCTCAACAGCCCGCTGCAGATACTGTGTTTCCATGCATGGTGGTCAATGGTGAGTTGCTCTAAAGGGTAGACAAAGTCAAGGACGAGGTCGTGGAACAGTTAGTGGTACTTCAGTCATACCGTCGGGCGGTTCTGGAGATGGCATACACACACCTGCTGGGTGGAAACTTAGGGGTTAAAAAGACGCAAGAGTGTATCTTGCAGTGGCTCTTTTGGCCGGGGATTTACGTGGAGGTCCAAAAGTACTGCGAATCCTGCCCCGAATGTCAGCTAACCACACCCACCGCAAGTTTCCGTAGCCCATTGGTACCTCTGCCAGTGATAGAGGTACCTTTTGAATGGATTGCAATGGACTTGGTAGGGTCCATTGTAAAATCCGCTCGTGGCCACCAACATATACTGGTGGTCGTCGATTATGTCCCCTGGTTCCCGGAGGCTATCCCACTACGCCACACCTCGGCAAAACTGATTGCACGGGAGCTGTTTGCCATGTTCTGTCGCCTTGGGCTACCTAAGGAGATCCTGGCGGATCAAGGGACCCCTTTAATGTCCAAAGTGACGAGGGAACTGTGCAAAATGCTAAAAATAAAACAATTGCGCACCTCGGTGTACCACCCTCAAACTGATGGGCTAGTAGAACGGTTCAATAAAACCCTCAAGTCCATGTTAAAAAAGGTGGTTTGTAAGGACGGAAGGGACTGGGACATGTTGCTACCCTATTTGATGTTCGCCGTCCGTGAGGTACCCCAGGCCTCCATGGGGTTCTCTCCCTTTGAGTTATTGCACGGCAGACACCCTAGGGGTCTGTTGTATGTAGCCAAAGAGACGTGGGAACAAGACTCAACTCCACATAGGAGTATAACTGAACACGTGGCTAGTATGCAGGACCGGATCGCGGCGGTCATGCCCATTGTGAAAGAACATCTGTTAGATGCCCAGGCAGCACAGAGGCGCACATATAATAAAAGAGCCATGGTCAGATCTTTTAACAAGGGTGATCGGGTGTTAGTAATTGTACCCACAGCCAAGAGTAAGCTCATGGCCAAGTGGCAAGGGCCATATAAAGTTCAAGAAAAGGTGGGGGAGTTAAATTACCGGGTGTATCAGCCCGGAAGGAGGAAACCTGAGCAGCTTTATCATGTAAACCTGCTTAAATCTTGGAAAGATCGAGAGTGTTTAGTTACAGACGTCACTTCAGGCATTCCGTCAGAGAGTTCTCTACCTTCATCCAGGGATGCGTCTGGGGGAGAGGTCTAGATAAGTGATGCTCTCACTAAACAGCAGCGACGGGAGACTCGCTCGCTGGTGCAGCAGAATGCCGACGTTTTCTCAGAGCTACCGGGTAAGACTACGGTTCTCCAACATGACATTGTCACCGAACTTGGGGTAAGTGTACGAATGAGACCGTACCGGGTACCCGAAGCTCAGAGGCAAGCCATCACGGCTGAGGAAAAACAAATCCTCCAGTTAGGCGTCATCGAGGAATCACAGAGTGAGTGGGCTAGCCCCATCGTACTGATCCTGAAACCAGATCGATGGTTACGCTTCTGTAATGATTTCCAGAAATTAAATGAAGTGTCGAAGTTGGACCTTTATCCAATGCCCAGGGTGGATGAGCTGATTGAGAGACTGGGGCAGGCCCAGTACTTTACGACGCTCGATCTCACCAAGGGTTACTGGCAGGTACTTGTCACAAAATTGGTGAAGGAAAAGACCGCCTTCATAACTCCAGAGTGTCTATATCACTATGTGGTCTTACCTTTTGGGTTACATGGGGCCCTGGCTACATTCCAGAGGCTGATGGACATAGTGTTCAAGCCCCATCAGGAGTACGCATCCGCATATCTGGATGATATCATCATCTTTAGCACCGTCTGGCATACTCACCTATCCCAGGTACAAGCGGTGCTGGATTCTCTCTGAGCCACGGGGTTAAAGGCAAACACGAAAAAATGTGCGATAGGGCTAGAGGAAGCCCGATATTTGGGGTATGTGATTAGTTTTCAAGGAGGAGTTATCAAGCCCCTAATCAATAAAGTTGAGGCCATTAAAAACTGGCTTAAACCGTCAAGTACGAAGCAAGTGAGGGCGTTCCTTGGCATCGTTGGGTATTACCGCTGGTTTACACCTAATTTTGCTGGGAGAACGGCGGCCCTGAACGACCTCTTGAAAGGGAAAAAAATCGGTAATGGTTCGGTGGAACCCTTAGGCAGAAGAAGCATTTCAGTCCATGAAATTGGTCTTGCGTGGACAGCCGGTCCTCATCAGCCCCAACTTAAAGGAAACCATCATTGTACAGACAGATGCCTTGGAGGTAGGCCTAGGGGTGGTATTGTCACAAAAAGTGAATGGTGAAGAGTAGAGATGAGCGGTGTTCGACTCGAACTGTTCGCCAATCTCAAATTCGAGCTGTTTTGGGCGGTGTTCGAGCCGTTCGGCGAACACGAACAATTTGAAAAAAATTCGGCTGTTCGAGGTTATGTTCGATAACTGTTCGTGCACCAAAATCATAACTGGATTTTTTCTCAGTAATGCTGAAAATTAATGTTAATACGCAGTTTGAGTGTACAGCGGGTCGGGGGAGGGGCAGGGGATGGATCTCTGCAGAAATAATGAAGATCTCCATTTTTTTTCTCTTTCCCGCATTTACAGTGGGGAGGTGCAATCTGTCAGCCTATCAGCAGCGCACACACGGAGCGAACTGCTTTTTTTCACACAAGCAAGGGCATGTGTCATTGGCTGTGTATGTCACATGTCTTTGCCCTATATGACCCAGCCATTTTCCCCGTCGCCACCATTTTCTCACTGCTGCAGCTGCGTGTTAGACGGCACCGCTGTTGCTTTGTGCGCTATACTTTGTTATTTTCAAGCCAATTTTCGCACAAATCTACAGATAGCTTGGGAGTAGGGAATAGTTGTGATTGCAGTCCTTTTAAGGACTAGGTTACATTAATTTCTACGACTTTTATCAGGCAGGTCTGTGCTCTTAAATAGATAGGTTGGGAGTAAAGACTAATTGTAATTGCAGTCCTTTTGAGGGCTAGGTTACATCAGTTCCTATCATTTTTTGCCAGGCAGGTCTGTGCCAGTGCTGTGCAAGTTTTTTTCACAGCATTTGGCTAAATCTAGCAAAGCAAATCCATTTGGCCTCTTGCAGTGTGTGTTAGTCAGTGGAGTAGCCTATCTGTGTTTCAAGCTACACCACCTGTGTATAGAATAACATTTTTTTTACTGCACCTAGTGAAGTAAAACCTTTTGGGCATAGCATCATTCTATTTGTCCATCTATACTAACCTCCATCAGGTTGCAAATTCAATATAATTTTTTCTGCATCTATCTCTGAAAAAATATTTCGGCTTGTAGCAGTGTGTGGGACTTGTTCTATTAGTCAATCTATACTAACCTCCACCAGGTTGCAAATTCAATATAATTTTTATCCGCATCTAGCGCTGAAAAAATATTTGGGCTTCGGTTTGTAACAGTGTGTGGGACTTGTTCTATTAGTCCATCTATACTAACCTCCACCAGGTTGCAAATTCAATATAATTTTTTTCTACATCTAGCTCTAAAAAAATATTTCGGCTTGTAGCAGTGTGTGGGACTTGTTCTATTAGTCCATCTATACTAACCTCCACCAGGTTGCAAATTCAATATAATTTTTTTCTGCATCTAGCTCTGAAAAAATATTTCGGCTTGTAGCAGTGTGTGGGACTTGTTCTATTAGTTCATCTATACTAACCTCCACAAGGTTGCAAATTCAATATAATTTTTATCTGCTTCTAGCTCTGAAAAAATATTTGGGCTTCGGCTTGTAGCAGTGTGTGGGACTTGTTCTATTAGTCCATCTATACTAACCTCCACCAGGTTGCAAATTCAATATAATTTTTTTCTGCATCTAGCTCTGAAAAAATATTTCAGCTTGTATCAGTGTGTGGGATTGTTCTATTAGTCCATCTATACTAACCTCCACCAGCTTGCAAATTCAATATGATTTTTATCTGCATCTAGCTCTGAAAAAATATTTGGGCTTTGGCTTGTAGCAGTGTGTGGGACTTGTTCTATTAGTCCATCTATACTAACCTCCACCATGTTGCAAATTCAATATAATTTTTTTCTGCATCAAGCTCTGAAAAAATATTTTGGCTTGTAGCAGTGTGTGGGACTTGTTCTATTTGTCCATCTATACTAACCTCCACCAGGTTGCAAATTCAATATAATTTTTTTCTGCATGTAGCTCTGAAAAAATATTTCAGCTTGTAGCAGTGTGTGGGACTTGTTCTATTAGTCCAAATATACTAACCTCCACCAGGTTGCAAATTCAATATAATTTTTTTCTGCATCTAGCTCTGAAAAAATATTTCGGCTTGTAGCAGTGTGTGGGACTTGTTCTATTAGTCCAACTATACTAGCCTCCACCAGGTTGCAAATTCAATATAATTTTTTTCTGCATCTAGCTCTGAAAAAATATTTGGGCTTCGGCTTGTAGCAGTGTGCGGGACTTGTTCTATTAGTTCATCTATACTAACCTCCACCAGGTTGCAAATTCAATATAATTTTTTTATGCATCTAGCTCTGAAAAAATATTTTGGCTTGTAGCAGTGTGTGAGACTTGTTCTATTAGTCCATCTATACTAACCTCCACCAGGTTGCAAATTCAATATCATTTTTTTCTGCATCTAGCTCTGAAAAAATATTTCGGCTTGTAGCAGTGTGTGGGACTTGTTCTATTAGTCCATCTATACTAACCTCCACCAGGTTGCAAATTCAAAATAATTTTTATCTGCATCTAACCCAGCCAATACTTTTGGGCTAATACCACAGTTGGCCACTCAGCTCTGCTCGGTTCCCATCCATTGTTTTTTGTGCAAACAACTCCAGAGTTGTGAATTAGTTAACCACCAAAATGAGTGGAAAAAGGCCTGCTGCTGGTGGAAAGGGGAATAGGTGTGTTGTGAAGGGAAAAAAAGGTTGTGTCCGTGGGGTAGGTGTTAAAGCAACAGTAACATCTGCAGAAGAAAGACCATCTTCCAGCCAAACTAAGATGCCTACTTCTTTTAGCGGACAATATGATAAGATCCCTTTCTTATGAACACGCCAATCGCTACAAATTCCAGATGAGGCACAAAAACAGCTGGTGCTTCAACGGATATCAAGTGCTCCTTTAAGTGGGCTCTCCTCCACCTCAACTTCAACATCACAAATACTCCAGTCCTCAGAGGTGTCACCCCAATCGCACTTGCTTCCTCACTGCTCCGAAGTCTCCAGCTGCCCAACTGATTATGGGGTAAAACAGATGGTTGAGTCTGCAGAGCTGTTTACTCATACTATAGCCTGGGAATCAGAGGTCGGCTCCAGAACTTCTGTGAATCCAGACGAGGAAATGATCTGCACTGATGCCCAGAATCTTTATGAGTCGGATCCAGGACCAGACGCAGAAGCTTCTGACCATAATGTCGACCCTCGTTCCCAAACTGTAACTCCTGTTGGTGGAGACAATGAGGAAGACGATGATGAGACTCAAATACCTGATTGGAGCGACACCTTTAGTTTTTTGTCAGGGCAGGAAGACGTTGACTCTGAGGACGACGGGTGTGATAACACACAGGGTGATGATGATGAGGTTGGAGATCACACTTACTGTCAACCCACAGTCAGCCAGTCGATGAGGTCAGCAGAGAAGGTGGAGGAGGATACTAGTGACAACGAGGTCAGGTTGCTCCTTCCTGGACAGAGACATAGTACTGGAAGCACATCAACAACTGCATCCTCAAACACAACTTTGCCTCTGACCACAAGTCGTGGTGGCTCTTCAGGTCGCATGGGTGCTAAGCCTTGCATAGCCTGGGCATTTTTCCAGATAGATAAAGATGACCCAACTCGTGTTATCTGTAACATTTGTCAGCAAAAGCTAAGTAGAGGCCAAAAAATACATAGCTTGAGTACTTCATGCATCAACCGGCACATGGATATGAAGCATAAGTTGCAGTGGGAAGCTCACTGTGCTACAATGCGGCCAAGCCGGCTGGGCCAACCACCGTCTGCCGCATCTTGTGCATCCGCGGCCTCTTCATCCTCTGTGACTGGGGTGACAGCAGTCACACCTGTTTTGGGACGCAGACCTGCCACCTCTTTACCCGCAACAGCCAGCGTGATTGGCAGGTCATCATTTTCTTTGGAGGTGGAAACACCAGCTGGTGTTCAGCGCTGTCTGACATCGAGAGCACCACCTTTGGATCAAGGCAACCTAACATGTCTGCCTGCATCTTCCTCACAGACTGGCAGCTTGCCGGGGACACCCTTCTCAACCCCATCTATGCACAACAGCCAGCCCTCGGTCCCTCAGATGTGGACAAGTAAAGACCATTTCCTCCTAGCCATGACAAAGCTAAGAGGTTGAATTTCACCATCTGCGAGCTCTTGGCTACAGAAATGCTGCCTTTCCACCTGGTGGACACAGAGGATTTTCGAGACCTTATGTCCGTCGCAGTGCCCCAGTACCAGATGCCCAGTCGGCACTACTTCTCAAAGAAAGGTGTGCCTGCGCTCCACCAGCATGTCGCACACAACATCACCGCTTCTTTGAGAAACTCTGTGTGTGACAGGGTGCATTTCACCCCAGACACTTGGACAAGTAGCCATGGACAGGGGCGTTACATGTCGCTGACTGGGCACTGGGTAACTATGGTGACAGCAGGACAAGGGGCTGCTGTCCAAGTCTTGCCGTCCCCACGAGTTGTGCGTCGATCCTCTTTATCTCGAAGTTCCTCCACTGCTTCTGCCTCCTCAACCTCCTCTCGGTCCACCACCTGCACCCAAAGCCTGTCTGGTCATGCCACAAGCTTTCTAACTGCGCAGAAGGGATCCTGCACACCTCCTTTCTATGCTGGCAGCAGGCTCAACGTCATCAGCCAGTTTTTACTTTGAAATGTCTGGGAAATGTGAGTCACATAGCTGAGGAGTTGTGGTCAGCTCTGGAGAACCAGCTTCATGAATGGTTGTCTCCACTGGACCTGAAACCAGGGAAGGCAGTGTGCGACAATGCAGGAAACCTGGGTGCGGCCCTTCACCGGGGCAATGTCACACACGTGCCTTGTATGGCTCACATGTTGAACCTGGTTGTCCAGCAATTTTGAGCCCACTATCCCAGACAAGATGGCCTTCTGCAGAGGGCACGGTCACTGTGTGCTCACTTCCGCCGTTCGCATCCTGCAGCTCAGCGACTTACATCTCTACAGAATTCGTTGGGCCTGCCACTTCACCGGCTAAAATGCGATGTGCCTACCCGGTGGAATTTAACTCTGCACATGTTGCATCGACTGTGGCAGCACCGACAAGCCCTGGTGCAATACGTTCTGACGTATAGCCTGGGCCAACGAAATCCAGAGGTGGGGCAAATCACGCTGGAGGAGTGGTCTCAGATCATGGACCTATGCACCCTTCTGCACAGTTTTGAAATGGCGACGAAGATGTTTAGTGCTGACGATGCCATTATCAGCATGACTATTACGGTGATTTACATGCTGGAGCACATGTTAAACAGAATTCGGAGTCAGGTGGTGGCACAAGAGGAGGTGGAGGAATTAGAGGAGGAGGAGTTGTATGCGGAAGGGCTAACATCTGCAAGGTGCAGACGGTTGGCAGCACCAAGGCGGCAGGCATGTGAGGGTGGGGGAGATGGTTTTACCAGGGCGCATGGTAGCAGCCAAACTAGTGAGGAAGGTGCAGGAGCCCTGGAAGAAGTGGGGGCTTAACTGATGGAAGACTCATGAGATGAGGGAGACCTTGATCACATTTCTGTTGTGCGAGGTTTGTGGGGAGAGGGCAAAGGAAGGAAGCATGATTGTTACCTCGCCACCAACACAACAGGGACTTGGTGCTCCTGGATGCGCAACACACATGAGTGCCTTCTTGCTGCACTACCTGCAACATGACCCTCGAATTGTGAGAATTAGAAATAATCCTGACTACTGGGTTGCCACACTGTTAGATCCCCAGTACAAAAGTAGATTTGCAGAAATTATTCCTGCCATAGAAAGAGATGCACGCATGCAGGAGTATCAGCAGAGACTGTTGCAGAATCTTACATGTGCTTTTCCACAAAACTCTAGTGGTGCACGTAGTGAATCTCACAGTTCCAAATTGACAACCGTGGGACCATCAAGTGTTCAGCACTCAAAACGTAACAGAAACAAAGTATCTGCTGGCAACATCAATTTTGCAGAATCATTTCACCACTTTTTTAGCCCATCCTTTGCAAGGCCACAGGAGACAAGCAGTCTGACACATAGTCAACGCCTAGAGACGATGGTACAGGAGTATCTCCAAGTAAACATTGAAGCCATGACTGTGTCACTGGACCCTTGCTCTTTTTGGGCTTCCAATCTGGATAAATGGCCAGAGCTCCCCACTTACGCCTTGGAAATCTTGTCATGCCCCACAGCCAGCGTTCTGTCTGAACGTGTGTTCAGCGCTGCTGGTGGTGTGCTGACAGATAAGCGCACGCGGCTCTCCACTGATAATGTAGACAGACTCACGTTCATAAAGATGAACAAATCATGGATCCGAAATGACTTTTCTACCCCTGTGTCATCCTGTGGAGAGTAAAAGCTTGATGATTTGTTAAAATCACCTCACCAACCGTTTTAAGCTTTCAAAGTACTAATCATGTTTATCTGTATCTTGGCTGGAAAATAATTTGGACCTTATAGCAGTTTGCAGTACTGATTCTATTAGGCCATCTATACTAAACTCCACCAGATTTAAAATTACTAATCATGTTAATCTGTATCTTGGCTGGAAAATAATTTGGGCCTTGTAGCAGTTTGCAGTACTGATTCTATTAGGCCATCTATACTAAACTCCACCAGATTTAAAATTACTAATCATGTTTATCTGTATCTTGGCTGGAAAATAATTTGGGCCTTGTAGCAGTTTGCAGTACTGATTCTATTAGGCCATCTATACTAAACTCCACCAGATTTAAAATTGCTAATCATGTTTATCTGTATCTTGGCTGTAAAATAATTTGGGCCTTGTAGCAGTTTGCAGTACTGATTCTATTAGGCCATCTATACTAAGCTCCACCAGATTTAAAATTTATAATAATTTTTAGCTGCATCTAGCCCGGAAAATAATTTTGGGGCTCCTAGACACATGAGTGCCTTCTTGCTGCACTGCCTGCAACATGACCCTCAGATTGTCAGAAGTCGAAATAATCCTGACTACTGGGTTGCCACACTCTTAGATCCCCCACACTCTTCGATCAACCTTTTCATTTTAATAAAGAACAAAAAAATGGTCATTTTTGAAATTATAAGCATTAGCAGGTTATTAGAAACTGAAATCAAACAGTTTTCAACTCAAAACTTTATTCTAGGTGATGTTGCATTTGCACATAGGACCCCTTGTTCGAAAGGAGCTTCTGAACTCTCTCGTCCATTGAATTTGTCAGGTTTTGGATGGTTTCTGCTTCAATTGTTTTGCATGAGGACAGAATACCCTCCCAGAGATGTTGCTTAGATGTGAACTGCCTCCCGCCATCATAGACACTCCTTTTGATGATGCTCCAGAGGTTCTCCATGGGGTTGAGGTCAGGGGAGCATGGGGGTCACACCATAAGTTTGTCCCCTTTTATGCCCATATCAGCCAGAGATGCAGATGAGTTATGTGCAGCATGAGACGGTGCATTATCATGCATGAAAATGATCTTGCTGCGGAATACACGGTTCTTCTTCTTGAACCATGGCAGGAAGTGCTGTTTGAGAAACTCCACATACATTATGGAGTTCATCTTTACCCCTTCAGGGATCCTAAAGGGGCCAACAATTTCACTCCCCATGATTCCAGCCCAAAACATTACTCCACCTCCTCCTTGTTGGCACCGTGGCCGTGTTTGCATGGGGTGTCCATCAACCAGCCATCCTCCACTCCATCCATCTGGACCATTGAGCGTTGCACGGCACTCATCTGTGAAAAAAACAGTTTTGAAGTCAGTCTTCATGTATTGTTTGGCCCACTGGAGCCGTTTCTGCTTGTGTACAGTGGATAGAGGAGGTCGACAGGATGGCTTACGCACAGCTGCAAACCTCTGAAGGACCCTGCATCTTGTTGTTTGGGGGACGTTGGAGGCACCAGCAGCTTCAAAAACTTGTCTGCTGCTATGACAAGGCTTTTTTGCCGCTGCTCTTTTAACCTGATGTAATTGCCTGTAGGAAAGAGTCCTCAATTTTCCCTTATCAGCACGCACACGTGTGTATTGTGAATCAGCTACATACTTCTTGATTGTGCGATGATCAGGATGAAGTGTCTTGGCAATGTTGATTGTAGTCATGCCTTGACCTAAACACTCCACAATTTGTTGCTTCTCAGCAGCCGACACATCCTTTTTCTATCCCATTTTGGCAGAAAATGTAGGCTGCTTAATAATGTGGGACAGCCTTCTTAAGTAGTCTTGCCTTTTATTGTACACACCTGCCAAACTAATTAGCACAGGTGTCTGCAATTGCTTACAGTGATATAAAGAGCCCTGACACACATCACCGTCAATGAGTTTAACTGACAAACAAAAAAATTCTTACCTTATCACTCCTAAACACTTTTTGCATAATAATTAGGAACACAGTGTACATGTGCTTTTCCACAAAACGCCTGTGGTTCACGTAGTGAATCTTACAGTTCTAACTTGCCAACCGTGGTCTGTATGTAGTTGTTCAATAAAGGGCCCAAAATTAAGATAACATAGATGGGAGAGGTCTCTATGAATATGAATTCCTAAGTAATTGATACCCTGTGAGGGCCAGGCAAAGGGAAAGTTGGACTGGATGGAATCCTGTATGGATTTGGGGAGGGAAACATCGAGGGCCTCAGACTTCGCTGCATTGATTTTAAAATTTGACATGTAACAAAGTGATCTATTTCAGCCATAACAGCAGGGATGGATATATGTGATTGAGTGATATATACTAGGACATCATCAGCAAATGCAGAGCACTTGTACTCGGTGCCTCCCACCTCAATCCACCTAAGAGAGGGGACAGAGGACATCCCTGCCTTGTCCCATTGGTGATTATGAAAGGTGATGAAAATGTTCTGACGCTCCCCCTGGGCCTTGGGACTCCCGGAGCCGGACACTTTTTGGTGGATGCTGGGGGTTGTAGTCTCCGTGGCAGCGACTCGGCTCCGTTGCTCAGGGCGGTCAAACCAGTGGCGGAACTATTTATGTGGTTTTGATGTTTAAATGTCCGACTAGCCACCCGTGGATTGCGGTCAGAGTGAACCGCCGCTGCAGGGCAGACCGCTGAGGCTGGTGTTGTGGGTGCAGCAGAGAGTAGTATAACTCCCCACGGGAGGAGTATAGCCTCAGGGCAGTGTATGCGGAGGATGGGGGTGATGGTGCAGGGCAGCAGCAGTAACGACACGGAGTCAGTGATGCAGTCCAGGGCCTTTACTCACAGTTCTTATTATCCAGACCACTTCTGCAGGTAACGGCTGCCCATGTCGTACTGTGCTCACCAGGTGAGTGGCTCGGCCAACTCCCAGATAACTTTGGAGCGCTTGACAGGACCCCCTTTGTGTGTCCTTTCTCTGGACTTTCTTACCACACCAGTGACCACGCTTCTGTCCAGCTGCCTCGGGCCTCCTCTTGGTAAACTTGGCGCCAGTTTCCCTGACCCTATGTGGTGCCTTCCTAGCGGGTGTAGCGAGGGGCTGCACCACATAAAATGTCACAGCCTCCGGTTTCTAGCTGAGGGTCGTTTCCCGCCTCCACTAGTTTCGGGGACCGGTCTCCCCCTTTGGCCTGACCCCTCCACGCAGGTGGATTCGGGCGTGCGGTGTCGACTCTCCCGTCCGCACCCCTGGGATCCCTTCATTCCTCATTCCTGGAGCCTTCTCCGCTTCTCTTCCTTCCTTCTCCCTCTTCCAGGCCTGGGCCTCTGTTACTAGGCCCGCCTCCAGAGCAGAGCTCATGCAGAGCCCCTGCTTCCTGTCACTTCTGCTCAGACTTCTCTGCACTGAAATAAGATGGTGCCCACCTTTTATACTCCCTTCTCAATGCACCCAGAAACTGCTTCCTCCCTGCTCCTGCACTACAGGGTTCCCCTTCCTCGCTGTTCCCTCCCCCCACTCCAGCCAGGGACAGGGACTGTCGTGCCCATCTCAGGGGCATATTGGTCGCCCTACCCCACAGCAATGTGGTGTAATGCATGCAGGTGTCGGGGCTCTTATCCACACTCCATCCTTACCTGAGTGTGAGATATCACACCTCTGGGTGAGGTGCAATACCTCTGCATCAACTGAGCCCTCGGGGTGCTACAGTTCCATTCATCTTCAGCCTAGGTGACGTATTGCGATACAGGGCCGTGATTTTGGCTATAAAAGGGTCCCCTAGACTCCTACCCCAAGCTTTTTAAGAGAATAATATATGGCGTGCCAGGAGACTCTATGGAATGCTTTCTCAGCATCCAACGAGAGTATCTAATTACAAATTTTTAGCTGCATCTAGCCCAGGAAATACTTTGTGCCTAGTAGCAGTGTCTGCTAGTCAGTGGATTATCCCAGCTGTTAAGCAAGCTACACCACCTGTGGTTTGGACACTTAAGTTATTCAAAGGAAATGCTTCGGGCCCCCGGGATGCTCAGTGAAGAGCATCGGGAGACACCCCAAGGCACAGGGGCTGGGACTAGTGGTAGGACGCCTTGTGGTGGACCGCCAAGCTCGATCCTTAGAAAAGCTTTTTAACTGCAGCAGCTTTAGTGGACGCTACTGGAGCTGGAATTCCCTCAGCTGCTGGCATCAGACTTGCCCTCCAATAGATCCTTGTAAAAGGATTTAAAGCGTACTCATTCAAATTAGAGAGACAATTTAAATGAAAAAGCTAAGACCTGCCACCACCGCAGGGGGGCTCGCTCGACCCACCAGCGGACAGGCACCAGTATTGGGAGAGGGGGGCTGGCCGTCAGGGTCCACCGCAGCTCTGTCACAAACCCGGCGACACGGAGGTCGCACGGGCAGGAACGGACTGGCCGTGTCGGCTTCGCGCTTTTTTGGTTTTAGAAGTGCATGACATGCCTATATCTGTGTCTCCCCCTCCTTTTACTCCTCCACCTCTTTTCTTTTCTCATGACTATATGTACTTGTCACTTTTCCATGTGTTAGTTGTGTCTTCTGAGCAGTTTGTCAGCTTTTGAACACCTTTGAAGTGTTTTCTATGAGTTTTCAATGTGTTGCTATGTGTTTTTGTTTGCCTGCCATTGGTTTTAATGGTGTTCGAAGGTGTTCGACGAACAGTTCGACGAACAGTTCGTCGAACATACGGGTGTTCGACGAACCGAACCGAACTCGAACACTACGGGGGTGGCTCAACACTAGTGAAGAGCACCCGGTCACTTACTTGAGTAGGAAGCTTACCCAGACAGAGAAAAACTATACTGTGGTAGACAAGGAGTATTTGGCTATAAAGTGGGCATTGGAATCGCTACGTCATTATTTGCTTGGGCGTCAGTTCCGCTTGGTGACGGACCACTCACCCTTGGTATGGATGAGGAACGCCAAGGAGAGGAATACGCGAGTCACCAGGTGGTTTCTGTCACTGCAAAATTTAAGTTTATCTGTAGAACATCGCGCTGGGAAGTCACAGGCAAATGCAGATGCCCTGTCCCTGGCACCTTGTATGGTGACAAATGTTTAAACCCACAAGTTTGAACAGAGGGGGGGATATGTGAGACAGTGACTGGGATCGTATACGAGGGACATTATATATCCGTCAGAATGTGTACAGAGACATATTAAACCCTTTGGAGTGCATTGCAGTCACAGACACAACTGCGACTGCATTGCAGGAATGAAGGTGAGCATTGACCTGGTCAGGCTATCTGGCTATGGCAGATTAAGTAAAACTCGGCAGGGCCTTCATTTCTTGGAGGAGGCTACAGGAAGGCAGTGGGGCAGCCTCCTCTCCCAACCCAGGTTATCCAGTGGCTCTTATAGACAACCAACAGAAGATTAGACCCCTAAAATATAACTTTTATTCGAATATGCTAAAAAGGACTCAGTAGTCACCATAACAACAAACACAAAAACAAGACAAAATGCCAGGGAACAGGGATAAGTCACACATCAGTCAGGAAGGATTACGGGCTCTATCTGTCCCTATTTTGTCCCTAAATTCTCTCCCTTCCTGACAGCGGAGGTTGGCACCCTAATTTTTGCTCCGTGGCGCCCCCGCTCAACGTCGGTGTCCCTAATATCCCTGGTAAATCTCTATCTTTATATTTAAAAAACCACAATCGTGAATAAAAGATAGAGAAAAGTGAACGTACAGATTAAGAAGCCGACAATTCATCATAGATATGCATTTAAGGAGACCCAAGTCTATATATTGCGACAATAATAATAGCCCTGGGAATATTTAGAAGGTAAGATTTGTCTCAAGATAGCTGGTTTATTACATTCATACACAAGCCAGCATATACTAAATAACCAAAGCTAATAAAGCAGGTTCTGTTATATATGAGACTAATCCCCAGAAGTAATGCCCACAGACCGGTATCACATGTGCATCCTGCTCTATGTCGTTCTAAATTGTCAGAACCAGAATGTGATAGAGACTGTAACACATACAAGCAAAACAAATGACCAATTCTAAATGCATTATAACAATCTCAATATCATTTAGTAAGGAATAGCATTTATCATTGGTAATGCATTATGTCACATCTCATAGATATCAAAGAAATAACACAAATCATTAGTGATTCCTAATATCCTATGTCAGAAAATACAGGGATTTAGCACTTATCATAGATAGTCCCTTATATCATGTCCCAAATGCAAAGACAGTCTGATATCATATAAATAGACAGGGAGCAACACTTATCATTGATGATCCCTCATATCTCGTCCCAAGATATAGAATTGGTCATTTGTTTTTGCTATTATTATTGTCGCAATATATAGACTTGGGTCTCCTTAAATGCATATCTATGATGAATTGTCGGCTTCTTAATCTGTACGTTCACTTTTCTCTATCTTTTATTCACGATTGTGGTTTTTTAAATATAAAGATAGAGATTTACCAGGGATATTAGGGACACCGACGTTGAGCGGGGGCGCCACGGAGCAAAAATTAGGGTGCCAACCTCCGCTGTCAGGAAGGGAGAGAATTTAGGGACAAAATAGGGACAGATAGAGCCCGTAATCCTTCCTAACTGATGTGTGACTTATCCCTGTTCCCTGGCATTTTGTCTTGTTTTTGTGTTTGTTGTTATGGTGACTACTGAGTCCTTTTTAGCATATTCGAATAAAAGTTATATTTTAGGGGTCTAATCTTCTGTTGGTTGTCTAGTTTTGCAATTGGGCCCCTCTTATACATTCCTTGTTCAGGTGTTTTATCCAGTGGCTCTTGCCACAGGTCCTTTAAAAACCCTGCATTAAGGGTTAGTGTTGTTCAGTGTTGGGACCTGCTAGGAGCATAGCAGGAAAGCTCGGTAGGCCTGTGCGTAGCTGAACCCACGCCTGGCAAGCATATGCACCCGTCAGGCTCTGAGCGGCCCAGCGCAGCCGCTGCCCCTGGCAACCGTTGTTCATGGACTTTTGTTAACCCGGCTGCAAACCGGAGGACTTTCTGTTTTACCCGTGAGTTGCTGAGTAAAAGCTCCTTATTTTGGACTTGCTTGGGTCACTGCCTCAGTTACTGCACGGTGTGAACACCGCCGCCTTAAATCATCCACGTCATTGTCCCAGCGTAGTTTTCAGTTGTCCCCACCCTAGTCCTTGGAATGCAAGCGTAAATACGCAGCTAACGCCCCACAGGGCACACTACTAAATTCACACATTGCGTGAATGCTTGCGCTTGAAATGTTGCCTTTTAGGCTTGTGGAGACTGAAGCTTTTCGCAATCTGATGGTGGCGGCCGTCTGTTGGTACTCGGTCCTCAGCCGCCACTATTTCTCCCGGTGTGCCGTCCCCGAATTACACAAGCATGTGTCCCACAACATTAGCCGTGCCCTCAACAATGCAGTTACTGGGAAAGTCCAACTAACCACGGACACGTGGACAAGTGCCTGTGGGCAGGGACGGTACATCTCGTTGACGGCACACTGGGTAAACATAGTGGAAGCCGGGACCCTGTCGGACCTTGGGACGGAACACGTCCTCCCTATGCCAAGGATTGTGGGCCCTAGGTTGATCAGTGTTGCCCCTACATTCTACATCTCCTGCACCTCATACTCCATCTCCGAAATGACCACATCAGTGACAAGCTGGAACCACTGAAGCACGGCCTCAGCCAAGAGGCAACATGCTGTGCTGAAGCTAATATGCTTAGGTGACAAACTTCTGAAGCGGTGTGGACAGCTCTGAAAGATCAGGCAGATCTTCTGGCTAACACCGCTGAACCTATAGCCAGGCATGGTCGTGTGTGATAATGGCCTGAACCTGGTGGTGGCTCTGAGGCGAGGCAAGCTCATACACGTACCATGCCTAGCTGATGTGCTTCACCTCGTGGTGAAGCGGTTTCTCAAAACCTACCCGGTTCTGCTGGATCTGCTTGTCAAAGTACGCCACCTGTGTGCCCATTTTAGAAAGTCAGCTACAGCTTACGCCACCCTTGCTGTGCTTCAGCATCATTTGAGGCTTCCGGCTCACCGACTGGTGTGTGATGTCCCTACGTGTTGAAACTCTACATTGCAGATGTTGGGAAGGATTTGTGAGCAGAAGAGGGAAGTTGTTGAGTACCAGCATCAAAAAGGCCTTCGGTATTCGGTTCAGACTCCACACATAAGACCTCAGGAGTGGATATGGATGTCAGACATCTGTTACATCCTCCAAAACTTTGAGGACTCCACCAAGATTGTGAGAGGCAATGACACCATAATTATCATCACCATCCTGCTTCTCTGTCTTCTCAAACGCTCTCTGCTCTCAATTAAAGGGGATGCATTGCAGGCAGAGCATGATGAGATGGAGCAAGGAACCATACAGGGTGATTACACACAGCTTCATCTCATTCCAACATGGATTGGGTGACAATGAAGAAGGGGAGGAGGAGGAGGAAGAACAGGAGCTAGTTTCCTGCACCATAGATGGTACTACCTGCACAACTGTCATACTGTCTGTTCAGCATGGATGTCCTGAGGACAGGGAGGAGGAGAAGGAGGATAAGAGCATGGTCAGTCGTCCTCTTGGTGAGGACACGGAAGCCTTGCCTCTTTGCAGTCTGGCACACATGGCTGACTTTATAATACGCTGCTTTTCCCGTGACCCTCGTATTGTCCAAATTTTGGGTGACAGTCATTACTGGTTGGTGACCCTTCTAGACCTACGCTACAGGGAGAACTTTCTGTCTCTTATTCCCTTACAGGAAAGGCCTAATAAAATGGTACAGTATGAGAAGGCCCTTGCTGCAGAATTATTAAAAATATTCTCATCTGAATACGCTGGCGGCAGAGGTCACAGTTCGTTGGACAACCAAGGAGTACCAGCGAGAGAGCCACAAATGCAATCCAGCAGAGGAAGGGGAATACTGTCAAAGTTCTGGGACAGTTTTCTCAGACCCTCCCATCGCACAGGCCCTGAGGCGCAGGGTACTCTCACAAGGAGTGCAAAGTTTTGAAAGATGATGAGGGAGTACCTTGCCAACCATACCAACATCCTCTGTGATTCCTCTGTGACTTATAATTTTTGGGCATCCAAGCTAGACACATGGCATGAACTTGCTCTCTACGTCTTGGAGGTCCTGGCCTGCCCTGTCGCTAGCAATTTCAAACTGGGCTTTTAGTGCCGCCGGTGGAATTATAACCTATAGGCGGTTCCGCCTGTCAACTGAAAATGCTGACAGGCTGACTCTTATAAAATAGAACAAGGGATGGATTGGCCCAGACTTCTCAACACCACTTAATGATAGCAGTGTAACAAACTCAAATAAAATGTCTTTTTCTGGGGAGGTCTAACTCTATTCCCATGCACCTCTATCTTCCTGGATATACGCTACCTGATTTTGTCTATTTGCTCTTGTCCTCCTCATTCTCCGCATCCTCATCCTTCACCACCATATCACCACCATATGTACCATATCAACATATCTACGTCTCTTGCAAAAGGCATTAGAGTTCCTCCAAATTTTTGGCAGCCATTGCTTCAGTGCATATGCAAACAGTATGGGAGACCCATTTCCTAATAATGGGAACATTGTTTTCAGGAGGCCCTCCAACCTCTATGTCTCTTGCATAGGGCATTGAAGTTCCTCCAAATTTTTGGCAGCCATTGCTTCACTGCATAGGCAAAGAGTATGGGAGACCCACTTACTAATAATGGAAGCATTTGGCATCCGTTGCTAAACTGCATAGGCAAACAGTATGGGAGACTCACTGCCTAATAATTGGAGCATTTATTGCAGGAGACCCTCCGACCTCTATGACTCTTTCAAGGGGCATTGGAGTTCCTCCAAATTTTTGGCAGCCATTGCAGTCCCTCCCTACTCAATAACAGTATAGGAGACCCACTCGTTAATAATGAAAGCAAAAAAGCATAGCCGGCTGATGGCTCTCTAACAATAGCGAGGGCCACTGCTGGCCCTTTAAGAATAGTAAGGGTTGCCTGATGGCCCTATAAAAATAGTCTTTGTGACTTTCAGAGTCCCTCCATCATAATTGAAACAGGAAGTGTGATGATGTGTCCCACACCACATGGCCAGATAAGGATGTAAAATGTTAAAATTACATTTCCTGGTGAATGAATTTGTCTTACTAGAAATCAATGCAAAAGTGCAAAAACGCATCAAATATGCTACGTGTGAACATAGCCCAAGGTGTGGAGGAGCATTTTTGTTTTTGTTTATTTATTTTGCCTTATATACAAGTCATTACCCTGGAAATGATGTTCTTTACCATATTGCCCAGGAAAATCCATTTTAGTTTCATTTTTGTATCTTTTATTGTGAGTCTGTAAAAGTGGCGTAATACCTCTGACAACATTGTTGACAGCAGTGACCTGGGAGTCAGAAATGGTTCCAGGGGTCTTCCCCATGTTTTTCCCATGTCATTTGAGCACTGTTCCCATCGATTTGGGCAATTTTTAGGCCCTCTGCAGACCGCCAAGGTCAGCCGCCGGAAAAATACTCGTGTTTCCCATAGACTTACATTGGCCTCGTTACTCGGACAGAGCACTCGTGCATTCCAATTTGCTCCACTCGAACAATGAGTACCCGAGCATTTTAGTGCTAGCTCATCACTAATTCTGAGTCAAGGGGAAGATAGATTATGCGAAATACAGGGATATTCTTGATCAAAACCTGTTTCAGTCTGTCAGCGATTTTAGACTGGGATGGAGGATCACCTTCCAGCAAGACAATGACTCAAAGCATACTGCTAAGGCAACTCTCGAGTGGTTTAAGGGGAAACATGTAAATGTTTTGGAGTAGCTTAGTCAAAGCCTAGATTGTAGTCCAATTGAGAATCTGTGGTCAGATTTGAAGATAACTTCACCAGAGGAAACTATCTAACTTGAAGGAGCTGGAGCAGTTTTGCCTTGAGGAATATGCAAAAATCCTAGTGGCAAGATGTGGAAAGCACATACACCCTTATCCAAAGCGACTTGCAGCTGTAATTGCAGCAAAAGGAGGTTCTACAAAGTACTGACTTTATGGGAGTGAATAGCTATACTCACTGAAGTTTTCAGTTATTTTTCTCTTATTTGTTGTTTGCTTCACAATAAAAAGAAAAACAAATGTTCACAGCTGCAGGCATGTTCTTTACATGATCTGATACAAACCCTAAAAAAAAATTTGAAATTCCAGGTTATGAGGCATTAAAACAAGAAAAATGCCCGGAAGTGGGGGTGTTGAATACTTTTGCAAGCCACTGTTTATATATATATATATTTTTTTTTTCTTTTTAAAAAGTATGAGTATAAATAGATTATTTATTTTTATCAAATTACAAATATATTATTTATATTTCATACTGGAATTTCGAAAAAGAAAACTAGAATAATAAAGTATGGCTTTCTTCAAACAATTGTTGTATAGTTTTTATAGTACAATTTAATTAATTTCATCATACGTACCAAACTGTTTAAAGCTATTGATCAAATGAAGCTGTAAATCCATATTTGTAACGTGGAAGACAATTTCAGCAAATTTGACAAGTTGAATGAAACATACAGTTTCATTCTTTAAATGATTGCTAGATAATTTTGAAAGAAAATATGAAGGTTGAAGCTTTGGTGCAACAAAATGGCTCTAAAAGGGTGATGGCTTTCTGTATCCATGAAAGTGCTTAAAAATCTCCTTCAAGCTCCAGCTAAAACTATTGATCTGTGAAACACACTGCACTCCAGGGAGGCTATTCACTTGACATTACATATCAAATGATGAAATGAGTAGTGATCATGGCATTTTGTAATTAAGTATCTTACAAACCATTTAAATGATTGAGTGTCAAAAGGCCAAAGTACATTCATTGCATAAGCATCTTCAATTCTTTATCATAAGCTAGTCTTACAAAAAAATTAAAAGGTGTAATTATTAAGGGAGTGCTTTTAATAGCAACAATTATATATCTATAATGGGAACTTAAGGGCAGCAAAAATAGGTGATTTAATAAATTAAACATTACTAACTGAAACATGAATGTATATTATAGATAGATTGATAAAAAATTTATATTTACTTCAAGCCCATGTACACAACGTTTCACCTCTAGCAATAAGCCTTGTCCAAGTGAACAAAACATTACTAGAAACATCCTTAAATATCAATGAAATTTGTTATTTACATCAATTATATGATGTAAAGCAAAAATTTAATGTACATGGACTAAAAATAAATATTACTTTTTCACCTTTTTTTTCTCCTGCTTTCTACTACTCCCAGAGTGGCTCATGATATACTACCTCTGTTTCCTTGTCATTAATGAACAACCAGACCTCATTTCAAATCCATCAGTTTTATGTTTGTATTTTTATTTTTCTCACAAGGTTGCTCATACACACGTTGCAAAAATATTTGTAATTTCTATTTCAACAAAATAAAAGTATTTAAATATATGTTTATGACAATGCTTTCTGTATTAATATTGTGCTTTGCTTTTGATTTTTTTTTTTTTTTGATAAATCACTGTTTAAATGATATGACATTTGAAGTCTGTTGACCTACTCGCCTTTATTTGAATGTTTGTCTATTTATACCCCCATTGTTTCTCTGTACTGCACATTGTGGTTTGTCCTGAAAAGAAGTTTTGAACTTCGAAATACGTTGACCAATAAACCACATTTCTGGATACCTATTCCCTCTCATCCTTGATCCACTGGCGGCGCAGGATTAACCCTTTCTTTCCATTTTTTGTTTATATCGCTCTGTGGGTCTGCAGCAGCCTAAGCATATTAGTGTTTGTGGTCACACAACCATACCAGGTGAGTATCATTGCCATTGATCTCCCCACTGTTATTTGGATAAAACCCTTTTACTAGTGATGAGCGAGCATGCTAGCTACTAATCGATGCTTTCTCGAGCATCTCCTTGCTCGAGATACTCGGTGCTCGCCAAATATTTCCGGGTTTGCCCGGTGGGAGCTCGGGTCCCCTCCCTGCATATTTGGCGCTCTTTACAGAGCCAATGAGCATGCAGGGAATGGCTGCCACTCACTGTAATGCCTTAGCCATATTGGTTGTGGCATTACAGTGATTGGCTGGCCGCACAGAGTTTTCAGGTATATATCAGACCTGGCGCTGCCATGCTCGTCAGTCTCTCGGGAATCAGACAGCGTAGGGAGAGGTGTTGCTAAGCTAGGGAGAGATTTGCTTGTTTCTAGTTAGTGTAGGTGTACCAAACTATATTAGAGATCCATATCCATCTCAACAAACAGTCCTTCTGAGGACTAATCCATCGGCAGAGATATCAGGCAGGCAGTGTATATAAGCAGGCAAGGTATATAGCAGACTGCAGTGCATATAGCACAAGAGGCTCCATTCCAGTTCTGTCTGCTGCTGCTGTTAGATATTTCTAGAAATAGGCCCAGGTCTCAGGGGCCAGGAATAATTTTTTTGGGATCTTAATTCTCATTAATTTCTTACAAAGCAATCCAGCGAACACAGTTTTTCTGCACCAATTGCTTGTTGGCACTGTAGAATACAGCCTGGTCCTTTCCATTTACAGCACAAAAAATCCAGCTATTTAAAACTGTGGTTTGTCAGGATGACATATAATAGCGCTGAAAATACTGCCATTTCTGGCCTCCATTAAATATTTTTTCAGTGTGCCAGCAAAGTTTTTGACACAGGTTTACTTTTCAAAGTAGTTACCTACAGGCCAGGTATTTAAAACTGTGTTTTCTCCGTCACATGGATCACATATACGTTTTAAGAAAATACTGCCATTTCTGACCTTCATTAAAAAATTTTACAGGGTGTAAGTGAAGCAATTGACACCAGTTTGCTGTTCAAAATAGTTACCTGCAGGCCAGGTATTTAAAACTGTGGTTTGTCCATCACACGGATCACATATAAGTTCGCTCCAAATTCAGTCATTTGTAGTGAGAGTGGAAGATATTGTCCTCCATTTAAAATGGGCAAGGCACGTGGCAAGCGATGGGGAACTGGACATGATGGTGATGATGGTGCATGCAAAGGCCGAGGCCATGGGAAAGCTGAAATTGTGCCACAACAAACACCCACATCTTCACGCTCGACCTTCCTGTACCAATTAATAGGGGACAGCAGAATACCACTATTGAACACAGAGCAGTGTGAAAAGGTTATTGATTGGATAGCAGATAATGCTTCCAGTCACTTAGCCACCACCACCATCTCGTCTTCCACACGGTCAAGTCTCAATAGCTGTGAGTCTGGACCACATATTCCTCACCCTGAACCTCCTTTCTCCCACCATGCAGAGTGCCCAGAGACAACTGATCCCACAGTCGGACACTCCGAAAAGCTGTTCACTTTTCCATATATAGATTTGGGCCTCTCGCCCGTTTACTTGAAGCAAGGCAAGAGGAGAACGCATGTAGCAATGCCCAAATATTTGAGCAGCCGTGGTCACACGAAGGCGACGGTTGGAAGTGTCACAAGAGGTTGGCGATAATGAGACACAATTGCCAGAAAGTCAGGAGGAGGACCAGAGTGCGGAAGTGGAAGATGAGGTGGTGGATGACATAGTAACTGACCCAACCTGGCAGGAGGACATGCAGAGCGAGGACAGCAACACACAGGGGAGGGAGGCAGAGCACCCCAACAGGCAGGAAGAAGCAGTGGTGGCCGCAGACAGAAAGCAGGCAACCGTTCCCGTAACACCAACACAAAGGACGATGCCAGTACAACTGTTAGGTCTTCCCGAGTCTGGTTGTCTTTTAAAGACTCTGCCGATAACCCCAAAAAGGCCATCTGCACCTCCTGCCAGGCCAGCATCAGCAGGGGTGGCAATCAACCAGCCTGACCACCACCAGCGTGATCAGGCACAAGGCAGCAAAGCACCCGACTTTGTGGGCTGAACCCCAGGGTCCAGGAACAGTGTCTGCAGGTGGCACTATTGCTTCCTCCACTGTTGTGCTTGCAAGCCAATCCCCTGTCCATGGTGCATGCAAAGATGCCTCCTGCCCTGCACCTGTCGAGGCACACTCTCAAGTAGCAGCATTAGGAAGCACGTCCACGTCCTTATCCCAGGGCAGAGTTCAGTTGTCCATACCCCAGTCCTTGGAAAGCAAGCGCAAATACACAGCCAACACCCCACAGGCCACACTACTAAATTCCAACATTTCATGACTGCTTGCACTCGAAATGTTGCCTTTTAGGCTTGTGGAGATGGAAGCATTCTGCAACCTGATGGCGGCGGGCGTCCCTTGGTACTCGGTCCCCAGCCGCAACTATTTCTCCCGGTGTGCCGTCCCCGCATTACACAAGCACGTGTCACAAAACATTAGCCGTGCTCTGAAAATGCAGTTTCCGGGAAAGTCCACCTAACCACAGACACATGGACAAGTGCTTGTGGGCAGGGATGGTACATCTTGCTGACGGCACACTGGGTTAACTTAGTGGAAGCCAGGACCCAGTCGGACCTTGGGACAGAACACGTCCTCCCAATGCCGCGGAATGCGGGCCCTAGGTCAATCAGGGTTGCCCCCATGGTCTACAGCTCCTGCACCTCATCCTCCTCAACCTCCTCCTCTTCAGCCTCCATCTCTGAAATGACCACATCAGTGACAAGCTGGAAGTACTGCAGCACTGCCTCGGCCAAGCAGCAACAGGCTGTGCTGAAGCTAATATGCTTAGGTGACAAACCACACACTGTTGTAGAGTTGTGGACAGCTCTGAAAGAGCAGACAGATCTGTGGATACAGCCAGGCATGGTCGTGTGTGACAATGGCTGGAACCTGGTGGCGGCTCGGAGGTGAAGCGAGCTCACACAAATACCATGCCTGGCCCATGTGCTTAATGTCGTGGTTCAGCGGTTTCTCAAAACCTACCAGGAGAGACCGGATCTACTTGTTAAAGTACGCCGCCTGTGTGCCCATTTTAGAAAGTCACCTACAGCTTTCGCCGCCCCTGCCGTGTTTCAGCATCGTTTTCAGCTTCCAGCTCACAGACTAGTATGTGATGTCCCCACGCGCTGGAACTCTACACTGCAGATGTTGGTAAGGATTTGTGAGCAGAAGAGGGCAGTTGTTGAGTACCAGCATCAACAAGGCCTTCGGTATTCAGTTCAGACTCCACACATAAGACCTCAGGAGTAGACTTGGATGTCAGACATATGTACCATCCTCCAAAACTTTGAGGACTCCACCAAGATGGTGAGCGGCGATGACGCCATAATTAGCATCACCATCCCGCTTCTCTGTCTTCTGAAACACTCTATGCTCACAATCAAAGAGGATGCATTGCAGGCAGAGCACGATGAGATGGAGCAAGTAACCATACAGGGTGATTACACACAACCAAGCCTCATCTCATCCCAACGTGGATTGGGTGACAACGAGGAAGAGGAGGAGGAGGAAGAACAGGAGCTAGTTTTATGCGCTATAGACGGTACTACCTGTACAACTGTCATACCGTCTGTTCAGCGTGGATGGCCAGAGGACAGAGAGGAGGAGGAGAGCATGGTCAGTCATCCTCTTTGTAACGACATGGAAGTCTTGCCTGTTAGCAGTCTGGCATGCATAGCTGAGTTTATGTTATGCTGCCTTTCCCATGACCTTCGCATTCTCAAAATTTTGGGTAACAGTCATTACTGGTTTTTGACACTTCTAGACCCACGCTACAAGGAGAACTTTATATCTCTTATTCCTGAGGCGGACAGGTCTACAAAAATGTGGCTGTACCAGAAGGTCCTTGTTGTGGAACTATTAAAAAAATTCCCATGTGAAAACGCTGGCAGCAGAGGTCACTGATCGTTGGACAACCAAGGAGTACAGGCAAGAGAGACACAACTGCAATCCAGCAGAGGCAGGGGAACACTGTCAAAGTTCTGGGACAGTTTTCTCAGACCCTCCCATCGCACAGGCCCTGAGGTGCAAGGTACTCTCACAAGGAGTGCAAAGTTTGGGAAGATGCTGAGAGAGTACCTTGCCGACCGTACTAACGTCCTCCTTGATTCCTCTGTGCCTTATAATTATTGGGTATCCAAGATGTATACGTGGAATGAGCTTTCTCTCTACATGTTGGAGGTCCTGGCCTGCCCTGCCGCTAGCATTTTATCAGAGCGGGTTTTTACTGCCGCTGGTGGAATTATAACTGATAAGCACATCCGCCTGTCAGCTGAAAATGCTAACAGGCTGACTCCTATAAAAATGAACAAGGGCTGGATTGGGCCAGACTTCTCAACACCACCGAATGATAGCAGCGTAACATAAACTCAAATCCAGTGTCTTCTTTTGGGAGGTGTATTCCCATGCACCTCTTTGCACCCACACATGGGTATACGCTTTCTGATTTTGGCTATTTGCGCTTGTCCTCCTCCTTCTCCTCATCCTCATCCTCCACCACCATATCACCAGGATGACCGTGGTCTGTGATGCAACACCCACATAATTTTTTTAAAGGGTGTTAATGATGCCTGTAAAAAAAAATTTTTATACAGTATGTTCATGTATACCCCCCAGGGGTAAATGTTTGTCAGCCCATTCACTTAGTGCATGGGCATTCCAAGTATAGGAGACCAGCTCCTTTCTAATGGGAACATTTTTTTATGATGCCCTCTAAGTCTCTTCCAAGGGGCATTGGAGTGCTTCTCAATTTTTGGCAGCCCTTGCATTCACTGCATAGGCAACACTATGGGAGACACTCTCCTTTCTAATGGGAATTTGTCGTTACTGTGGCCCTGCTCTATGTGTCTTTAAATTGTTAGTGGGGTTTTTCCTAAATTTGGTCAGTCATTGAACTCACTGCAAACCCTATAACTGTATAGCAGACTCTCTCCTTTCTAATGGGTACATGTCATACTTGTTACTGTGGCCCTGCTCTATGTGTCTTTAAATTCTTAGTGGGGTAATTCCTAAAATTGGTCAGCTGTTGGAGTCACTGCATACCCTATAACTGTATAGCACACCCTCTCCTTTCTAATGGGAATATGTCGTACTTGTTACTGTGGCCCTGCTATATATTTCTTTAAATTCTTAGTAGGGTTTTTGCTAAAATTGGTCAGCTGTTGGAATCACTGCATACCCTATAACTGTATAGCAGATCCTCTCCTTTGTAATGGGAGCATGTCTTACTTGTTACTGTGGCCCTTCTCTATGTGTCTTTAAATTCCTAGTGGGGTTTTTCCTAAATTCCTACCTAAATTCCTACATACCTACCAACCTAAATTCCTACCTACTGCATACTCTATAACTGTATAGCCGACTTTCTCTTTTCTAATTGGAATTTGTCGTTACTGTGGCCCTGCTCTATGTGTCTTTAAAATCTTAGTGGGGTATTTCCTAAAATTGGTCAGCGGTTGGACTCACTGCATACCCTATTACTGTATAACAGACTCTCTCCTTTCTAATGGGAATTTTTTGTTACTGTGGCCCTGCTCTATGTGTCTTTAAATTCTTAGTGGGGTTTTTCCTAAAATTGGTCAGCTGTTGGAGTCACTGCATACCCTATAACTGTATAGAACACCCTCTCCTTTTTAATGGGAATATGTCGTTACTGTGGCCCTGTTCTATTTGTCTTTAAATTGTTAGTGAGGTTTTTCCCAACTTTTGGCAGCCCTTGCAGTCACAACATGAGCATCATCACTATAGGAGACCCGCTCCTTTATAATGGGAACATTATTTTTACTGAGACCCTCATTTATGTCTCTTCAAAGGGGTATTGGGTTGCGTCCAATTTTTTGGCAGCCCTTGCAGTCACTGCATATGCAATAACAGTATAGGAGACACACTCATTAATAATGGGAACAACAAAGCATAGCCGGCTGATGGCTCTCTAACAATAGCGAGGGCCGACTGCGGGCCTTTTAAGAATAGTAAGGTCTGCCTGATAACCCTATAAAATAGACTTTATGACTTTCAGAGTCCCTCCATTATAAATGAAACAGGATGTGTTTGATTATGTGTCACACACCACATTACAAGATAAGATTGTAAAACGTTAAAATGACATTTCCCGCTGAATGCATTTGTCTTAAAAAATAACATAAAAGAAAAGAAAATACAGTAGGATCTTTCTTTAGTATAAAAAACAGAGTCACAAATGTAACCTCATTGTAATCACATTGTACAGCTCCTGCACCTCCTCCTCCATCTCCGAAATGAACACATCAGTCACAAGCTGAGATCACTGCAGCACTGCCTTGGCCAAGCGGCAACAGGCTGTGCTGAAGATAACATGCCTAATGCTTAGGTGACAAACAGCCCAGCTCTGCAGAGTTGTTGAAAGCTGTAACAGAGCAGCCTGATCTGTGGCTCTCACAGCTGAACATAAAGCCAGGCATGGTCGTGTGTGAAAATGGGCAGAACCTGGTGATGGAGAAATGACAGATGGAGTAGATATGGTTTCCCTCTATGCCAGTCCTTTCACCGAGCTAGAAAATATGGCTGTGGTGAAATACAACTCCCATTGAGAAGCTGTTTCAGATGGAAAACATTGTGCCCACCAGAGGATTTGATTCTGAGGACTCACCTTTCTCCCCAGCTCAAGAGCCCCATTGCTGGTGCAAAGTTAGTGCTATCATGAACTCTCCTGATGTAGAAGCCAGGGAATACCAGAGGATTCTCTTGTGGGACTGTCCAACCCTGCTGAGAAGCAGTCCTGGCTAAGAAAAGTGTGTGGGAAGTTTCTCTATGGCTACTTTGTTACTGAAGTGGAAACCCACGCAAACACATACAAAGTCCATGCAGATGTTGTCCTTGCTGGGATTTGAACCCAGGATCCCAGCGCTGCAAGGCTTCAGTGCTAACCACTTATCCAATGTGCTGCCATTCACCCTCTAATATCTAACAGGCTGGAGAAACTTGCACCTACTGCCACTCTATCTTCAGCTCCTTTGTGAGACACTAATGTACTTGGGCAGCCACTTGGTCTACCAAATAAAATTCCTGAGAAGGAAATTGGGGGTGGCTTCGCTGCTGGTACTGGGGGCAGTGCTAATACCATGGCATCGTACCATAGTTTACTGAAAATATTCCTGGTAGGAGGCAAGCAAATTCCCACAGAAAAGTACCAGCAGTAATTTTCAGGGGCCACGCTTGTAGAAGGGGGAGACAACACCGGGAGAAATAGTGACGGCTGGGGACCGAGTATGGACACGAGGCATGAGGTTGTGAAAAGCTTCCACCTCCATGAGCCTAAGAGGCCACATTTCAAGGGCAAGCAGCTGCCCAGAACTCTGACAGTTTAGTATTGCGGCCTGTGGGTGGATGGCTGGCTGCATACTAGCACTTGCAATCAAAGTAACAGAAAAGTAAGCAGATGGTGGCCTCTATCATCATCATGGCCTCACCTCTTCTCTATAAACTCTCCTGAAGGAGAAGCCAGGGCCCACCGGAGGAGTTTCCGGTTTTCTAGTCGGTCCGTTCAACCCTGCCGAGAAGCAGCCATGGCTAAGAAAAGTGTGGGGGAAGGTTCCTGGACATTCTATGGCTGCTTATGCATGTTATTTATCAAACCACTTTGCCGATCAATCCATTGCCTAAACTCTGTAGTCATGAAATTAAATGCGCAAAGAAAGATGTTTGTGTGTCAAGGCACCACCGAAAAGTGTGAGTTGATGTTGGACAGGCTGCCATTGCTTCTGCGACATGCTGCATTAGAGGACTTCCTGGGAGAAATGACTCCCAGAGTAGATATGGTTTCCCTCTATGCAATTCCTTTCACCGAGCTAAACAATGACAGCTGGGTAGATATGGTTTCCCAAGTTCTTTCACCAAGCTAAAGAATATGGCTGTGGTGAAATACAACTCAGCAAAAAAAGCTGTGGACTGGCTCCGTACTGTCCCTGGCCACATTCACTTGACCACGTGTTTGTGGCTAGACGGTCCTTCCCAGTAAGTGCACTGGGGAGGGCACGGCCAATATTGTGGGACCCGTGTTTGTGGAAGGCGGAGACGATACTGGGAGAAATAGTGGCGGCTGGGGACTAAGTATGGACACCCGGCCGCCACCGGCATAAAGTTATGAAAAGCTTCTGCCTCCACGAGCCTAAAAAGCCACATTTTAAGTGAAAGCAGCTTTAGGGGACTTCCTGGGAGAAATGACAGCTGGGTAGATATGGTTTCCCAAGTCCTTTCACCAAGCTAAAGAATATGGCTCTGGTGAAATACAACTCAGCAAAAAAAGCTGTGGACTGGCTCCATACGTCCCTGGCCACATTCACCTGTCCAAGTCTTTGTGGTTAGGCGGTCCTTTCCAGTAATTCCACTGGGGAGGGCACGGGTAATGTTGTGGGACCCGTGCTTGTGGAAGGTGGAGACGACACCGGAATAAATAGTGGCGGTTGGGGACCGAGTATGGATACCCGGTCGCTGCCGCCATAATATTGTGGACAGTTTCCACCTCCACGAGCCTAAAAGGTCACATTTCAAGTGCAAGCAGCTGTCAAAAATATGGCAGTATAGTATTGCACTTTCAAAAGTGAAAAAATGCATCAAAAACGTTACGTGTGAACATAGCCCAAGGTGTGGAGGGGTATTTTTGTTTTTGGATATTTATTTTGCCTTATATACAAGTGATTACCCTTTAAAGGATGTTCCTTAACATATTTCCCTGGAAAATTAATTTTGGTTTCGTTTTTGTATGTTTTATTGTGAGTCCGTAAAAGTGGCGTAATACTCTGACAACGTTGTTGACAGCAGTGACCTGGAAGTCAGAAACGCTTCCAGGGGTCTTCCCCATGCTGTTCCTATGTTGATTGAGCACTTTTCCCATCGATTTGGTCATCGATCTGGAGACCGCCGGGTGGAGACGCCTTGAAAATGCTCGAGTTTCCCATAGACTTACATTGGGCTCGTTGCTCTGGTCGAGCACCAGAGTATTCCAGTTTGCTCGACCCGAGCAAAGAGTACCCGAGCATTTTAGTGCTTGCTCATCACTAATGGTCACTTAAATAACCCTTGACCATGTTCTGAAACTTATCCCTCCTTGGCATTGTTACAGGCACAGATCGCCCTTGCTGTGTGCTAGTTTATTGAAAATTGCCCAATTTGTGTACATTTTTCCCCCACCTCTGTTGGAGCTGGTGTTCGTATCTCTTCCCATTATCCCTTGTTGTTTAAAAGAGCCGGTACCTCTGCCACCAGCATTGTCTGAGGGTGATGTTTTCAGCAACTGATCTACAACTGCCCTCTAGAACAATTCCATTGTAAAACTCTTTGGTGACTCCAAAAGGAGAGAAGGAAATTTCTCCTTGTAGCGTGGATCACGAAAGATGGCCAACCAGTATAGGTCGCTCTTGTCACCTGTACCTTAAAAACATCTCCAGAATCTGACCTTTTCTCACCTTTGAAACTGCTAAAACTCTTACTGTCGCTCTAATTCACTGACATCTGGACTAGTGTAACTTTCTTCTGATTAGTCTCCCTCTTACCAAACTTTCTCATCTATAATCCATCCTGAATGGGTCGCATTTCTGTCCAGCCACTTCACCGATGCCTCCATCTTGTGCCAGTCATTACACTGGTTGCCCATTCGCTACAGGGTCCAATTTAAACTCATCGCTCTCACCCACAAAGCTCTCCACAGTTCTGCACCGCTTTATATCTCCTCTCTCATCTCTGTCTATCGCCCTACACGTGCCCTCCGATCTACAAGTGACCTAAGACTAACATCCCCCATAATCCGAACCTCACACCTCCGTCTCCAAGACTTCTCTCGTGCTGCACCAGTTCTCTGGAATGCTCTACCTCAGATGATCCGACTGATGCCTAGCCCCCACGTCTTCAAGCACGCTTTAAAAACCCATCTCTATAAACCAGCTCACCACCTCAACTACTCAGTAAACTAACTTTCCCCTGTTCCCTCCTTCTTATTATTATCTAGAATCTGCACCCTACTATTCATCTGTTTCCACACCCTCCATGCACACGATAATTGCACTCAATACTTGATTACTGCACTTAAGCATACTGGCTGATGACCAAATCATGCAGCTTTATATAAAAATCCCTACTTATTATAATTGCCTGACCTGAAATAACAAGCACTTTTAACCTATTGTGTCCACCCATTTCCTTGTAGAATGTAAGCTTGCGAGCAGGGACCTCACTCCTAATGTAACTGTTTAAACTGTCTTACCTTGTATTGAATTTATTGTATGTACATGTTCCTGCTTAATTGTAAAGTGCTGCGGAATATGCTGGCGCTATATAAATAAAAATTATTATTATTGTTGGATAAAATGTGTATCACGCGAGGGTCTTGCCACAGACACGTACACATGAACTGTGCCATGTGGGCCAAGCGGCAAGAAGGCAAATGTTCTGTGTTCTCAACAGTAGAAACAGTACCCATCCTCTCCTCATGCTGACTCACCTCCTCCTCCTCCAGCTCTTCCTCTCCAGCCAATCCAAGCTGGACAGACATGAAGCTTGGGTTGGCTGTCCCCTCTGTAGCATTACGAGTCCCCTTGGTAGCACAGAAAAACAAGTCCTCTCCCTCCTCATCCTCCTCATCACCCAATGTTGCCTCAGAATATTGGTGGGCTGGGTAGTATCACCCATTTGGGAAATCTGGCTCCATACCAACATGCTGGGCACTCAAAGCTTCCTCTTTGAGATTATGCAGTGATTGTTTCAAGAGACATAGCAGCGGGATGGTTACAATAATAATAGCCTGATCACCGCTCACGAGGTTGGTGCAGTACTCAAAGTTCTCAAGAACCTTACAAACGTCAGTAATCCACACCCACTCGACAGTTGTTATGTGTGATGGCTGACTCTCAGTCTCACGGGCATGTTGAAGCTGGTATTCAGTTACTGCCCTCTGCTGTTCACTAATCCTCGCCAACATATGATAGGTTTAGATCCACCCCGTGGGCAGGTCGCAAATGAGTCGGTGACTTTGCAAATTCAAGCGCTTTTGCAGAGCTGTAAGAGCAGCAAAAGTGGTAGAGGAATGGCAGAAATGGGCGCTAATGCGGCGCACCTTCTCAGGTAGGTACGCAAGTCAGGGTAAGTTTTCCTAAATTTCTTAACAACTAGGTTCAGAACTTGAGCCATGCATGGATGGAGGATGAGGACCAGGAGGAGGGGAGAGAGGAAGTGGAATATGAAGGGGCGGAAACCCCAACTGAAGTTGGGGCCGCTATTCTCCACTTGGGTAGGATGTGTGATGTTCCAGTTTGTGCCTTTATCCCACCCTCCACCAGGTTCACCCAGTGTGCCGTGACAGAAATGTATTGTCCCTGTCCACAATAACTTGTCCAGGTGTCTGTTAGGTGGATATTCCCGGTTACGGCGTTGGTGAGAGCACAGTTCAGATTGTTTAACACGTGCTTGTGTAACGCAGGGATGGCCCACCGGGCAAAATAGTGGTGGCTGGAAACACTGTATCGTGGGGAAGCCACAGCCAAGAGATCACAGAAAGACTGTGTTCCCACAAGCCTACACGGTAACATCTCCACAGCTAGCAATTTTGCAATGTGCGAGTTTAGTATTTGTGCCTGTGGGTGCATGGCTGGGTATTTACGCTTTCTTTCCAAGCTCTCAGGCATGGACAATTGGACGCTTCGCTGGGACAAGGAAGTGGATGTGGTTGATGTTTGTTGGGTGTGAGCAACCTCAGCTTGTGAGCAGGAGCTATGAGCACCTGCTTCCTGAACAGCAGATTCTGAAGGACATAGCCTAGGCGGCATGGTATTGGCTTGACCCGCAGATGCAGTTTTGGTACCCTGGTGTTCCGCCCACCCCCTGGGGTGCTTGGCTGCCATGTGGTTTTGCATACTGGTGGTGCTCAGGTTGCCTTTGCCCTGGCATCTGCTCAACTTGGTTTGGCAGATTCTACAGACTACATTGTTTTACTCTGAAGGATTTTCAGAAAAAAATTCCACACAGCAGCTGAACGCCCCCTTGCCCTGACTTGGCGCACAGCTGGGTTGCTCTTGGGAACAGTTGACCCAGTTCTCACTCTGGGAAAACCACGATGCCTTGGTGCCTGTGCTGGTGCAATATATCCATCTTCCTCTATGTTGCTGTCATTGCTATGCATGCCAACGATCTAGGTCGGATCAGTGGACTCATCATAGTCCACCTCGTCTTCCATCTCATCCTCCTTCCCAGTTGACATTGTAGGCTGACCTGACGGCAACTGTGTCTCATCATCATCAGCCTCCACCTCTGGAGACAGTTAATGATGTTCCTCCAAGTGGCTTTCTTCTGGCCGTAGGTCCTCAAATACTTGAGCATCAACGCACGCCACCTCCTCTTGTCCCTCTTCAATGCTGCACGGTGATAGGACAGAGCCAACCAAAGGATACATACCAAACAGATCTTCGGAGTGGCCAAGCTTGGGGTCATATGTCTCCTGTGACTGATAATGGCGGTAGTAAAGAGAACAAGCTTCAGGATTGGATGGGCCAGCCTTCTGTGTATCCACAGTAGACTGTGTGCTCGTGGAAGATTTGTTGCTACTTGACAAATGCGTAGAGGCCTTGTCTACCCAAGACAGAATCTGCTCTCGCTCTTCTGGCTTCCACACACGTTTTTCAGACCGGGAAATTTTTCCAGGAACATAGTGTGCATCAAGCTTCTTCTGACCTGACACAGAATGAATGCCTTCTCGCGCACCACTGACAACACCACGTCCATGTCCCTTAACAACAGGCTTTTTTATCATTTTGGGTTTTGTTGACATATTTTCAGATGCTGATGGCACAAGCCAAGCTTGCTTTCACAGCCAAAATACTGAGTCAACCATGACTCAGCCCATAGGGCTAATTTTTACAAACCCTATGCACATTGTGCAGTGGACAAACCAGGATAATATTCCTATCCAGCCTAACTACTATTTGTGATTGGAGGCCCTTGGGATGGTGGCTCCCTGTGTCAATCATAACTCAGCCCATAGGGCTAATTTTACAAACCCTATGCACATTGTGCAGTGGACAAATCTGGAATGTACACTGGTCCTATCAAACTAATATTTGTCACAGGTTGTGCCACATTGTGACTGAGATAGGCGATATATATTCAACAGAAATGTACTGTCAGTCACCCTATTTGGCAAAACAACATGCCTGGCTTGTGCCACATCGTGACTGAGATAGGGGATACATATTCAAAAGAAATTTACACTGACTGTTGATGATCGACTGATGGTGCTCTGAAAACTTGAAATGAGGGCCACAACTACTACAGTACTCCATCGTAGATAATGTTTGTCAAGGGAGGCCCTTGTCATGGAATCTTTCTGCACCTATGACACAGCCCCCAGCCCCAGGAGTAATTTTTGGAAATACGATGCACATTCTGCTCTTGACCAAGTAGTACAGTATCAAGAAGTCTTCTCTTGCTATATAATCTGGGGAATATTGACAATCAAAATCTCTGAGCTTTTTGGAGAAGCTTCTCCAACCCATCCTGGAGGGGGGGGGGGGCACTTTCTTTGCCCATTGACTTGCTCAAGTGATATATTTGAGCTCTTTATCCAGTTGACTAGTGTAGCTATATTTTTCCGTTTCACAGAGTTTAGCCATACCTGAGGATCGCAGGCTGCACTCACTGCTACCTTCTAGTACTCCATGTCTCTTGGCCTTTTTCTCTGTAGTCTCTGCCCTTAAATGAGTTAAATAATAGAGTGAGGGCCCTATAATATGAATAAGTGAGGGCACTCTCAAATGTACACAAGAGGGACCTCCAAAATTTCTAGAGGAGGGCACTTCAAAATGTATGTTACAGGGCCACAGGAGGGCTCTCACAACACACAGCTTTCCTGTCTACTGTAAGCCCTCTGAACATTTGAATTTAGGGCCGCAGTATCACATGGTGGTGGAGGAGGAGGAGGAGGGTCAAGCCCAATGCTGCAATGGGCAAATTGTAAACTGCTATGGAATATGTATTCCACTATGAGTATCAATGATGGAGGGACCGTCCAAATGACTAACAGTTGTCACTCCAAAACGCATGTTACAGAGCCACCTGAGGCCTCTCAGGTCAAAGATCAACATACCTACTGGGTCCTGTGACGCGCACTGTGCTCCCTGAGTTTCTGGGCATGCGCAAAGCGCCGCTCACATAGAGCGCGGTTTGCTTCCTCCTGGCCCGTCACTGTCACTTCCCGGCGCCTGTGCAATAGAACCCTGTGGCGCTGTGCACGGAGGGACGGGCCAGGAGGAAGCAAAGTGAGCTCTATGTGAGCGGCGCTTTGCGCATGCCCAGAAACTCAGGGAGCACAGTGCACGTCACAGGACCCTGTGATGTGTAGGTGAGGGGGGAATATGGTAAATAAGCATACAGGTGGGGATTTAGGGGATTAATAAACATATAGGTGGGGATTTCTTGGCAACCAGGGGACGCCAAGCCTGTTCAAAATGGAGTTTATAAAATCACTTTTCTCTGCAATCAAACCCCTACTATGGGCCATACAGTTATATATAGATTTACTTTTCTATAACCTGTATGCCCATAGTAGAGGTCTGATATCTCCCAGGGGGTGAGAGATTCCCTTTAAAGGAGGCATTGCAGGTAGAGCAAGGAACTATGCAGCCCAGCCTCATCTCAATGCAGATTGGATGATAATGAGGAGCTCTATGTGAGCGGCGCTTTGCACATGCCCAGGAGATCAGGGAGCACAGTGCATGTCACAGGACCCTGTGATGTGCAGGGTAAGGGGGATAATAGGGTAACTAAGCACATAGGCGGGCATTTCAGGGATTAAAAAGCAGATAGGCGGGGATTTCCTGGCATCCGAAGGACGCCAAGCCTGTGCAAAACGGAGTTTATAAAAACACTTCTCTGCAATCAAATCTCTACTATGGGACATACAGGTATGTATAAATTTACTTTTCTATAACCTTTATACCCATAGAGGTCTAATATCTCCCAGGGGGTTACAGATTCCCTTTAACTATGCACACCAAACGTTTCAGTAGACAGAGAAGCGGGATGGTGACGCTAATTATGGAGTCATCCCAGCTCACCATCTTGGAGGAGTCATTAAAGTTTTGGAGGATGGCACACATGTTAGACATCCATGCCCACTCATCAGTTCTTATCTGTGGAGGCTGACCTGAATGACAGTGGGTGTGTTCAAGCTGGTACTCAACAACTGCCTTCTGCTGCTCACAAATCCTTCCCAACATCTGTAACATTGATTTCCAATGTGTGGTGACCAGGGGTGGATTAAGAGTAGCAAGGGCCCCGGGCAGTTTAGAAGGCGCGCCCCCCCCCCCACACCTGATTTATCACTTGACATGTCACATGATACCCTGTGATAGATCATGTGATAGTTCACGGGAAATTAATTTGGCACAATATTAATTGTGCTGCCTCATCTGAGAGCAGCACAATATAGGGGCAGATACCCTGATTCCAGCGATGTGTCACTTTTTCAGCTGCTTGTTGTCATTTTGAGAAAGTCACCATTTCATCTGCTGCAGATCTAGCAGCTCTCTGAATGCTGCGCTCTGTATAGCCCCACCCACACCACTGATTGGCAGCTTTCTGCCCATGCTCAGTGTACACAGAAATCTACTGATCAGTGATGGGGGTGGGGTCCTACAGAACTTACTAGTCATCTAGTGATAATTACCTTCTGACAAATCAATGATTTTATCAAAACAACACTAAGCAGCCCAGTAAGTGACACATTACTGGAATCAGTGCCTCTAACCCTACATTATGCTGCTCTCAGATTAGGTGGCAAAAACCTGATGACAGATTCCCTTTAAAGGAGCTGTAAACACAAAAAAGTTTGTATTAAAAAAAATACAAGCCATTTGTGAAATTAACTTTTTTTCATTGTTAATTCACATTAGACTGTATCTTCAACACTTTTGTCAGCAGGTCTTATTACAGACTCTGAATAGGGCAGCTCTCTCACTCTCCCTCAGCAGAAAGTCACAGCATGGTTAAAAAACGGGATCTTTTATGATTTTCTCATAATAAATAAAAATGGACATGCAAGTCCTCCAAACTATTTTCCGTTTCTCTATAGGGGAGGTCCTAAATCTTTCTTGTTCTTTAGTTGATCACATGTCAAAAAGGCAAAGCATTTACTATGAACTCACCTAAAAAAATATACACTGGGAGAGTAATATCATCATCTGCATGTAAATATTCCTTGACTGTAAGGGCTCGCTCACACTGTCGTATAACACGGCCGAATGCTATCTGATGTTTTATCGGATAGGACTCGGCCCTATGTTATACTATGGGACAGTGCAGATCTGCGATTATCGGCATGAGAAAATAATCTCATTCGATATTCGGACCATGTGCACCCATACAAGTCTATGGGTGCACGTAAAACATTAGACTGCACTCGGATGTCATCCAAGTGCAGTC
The DNA here is from genome assembly GCF_046119375.1 of Phyllobates terribilis. NCBI lineage: Eukaryota > Metazoa > Chordata > Amphibia > Anura > Dendrobatidae > Phyllobates > Phyllobates terribilis. Next base: position 197,955,334 of record NW_027362771.1, read on the forward strand.
TGATGAACACTCACAGAGACTATGGAGAAGATGGAGAAAGTAAGTTCTCCATCTTCTTCATATCTGTGCTGCGAGAGAATCGGATCACACTCAGTTGAAGCTCTGACAGAGTTTGAGCCGAGTGTCATTAGCATAATTGACCCTATTCTCTTACATGAGAGAATATATGGCTTAGTGAGTGGACCATAAAACTGAATAGTAGTGACGGACAGGCACCTCACAAGCGGCATCCATGTAGCTCTCAGATGTCGTGTAGGTAGGGCTTCATTCCATGGGGTAGGGCTTAATTTCAAGGTATATAAAAAAAATGGACTTCAAATAAAAATTAAATGAACACAAAAAGCACTAACTGAATTATTTTTTTCGGATTTATGTTTGCAGCCCCTTTAAAAACCCTTTGAGGATTAAGGCACATATATGTCCCATAGTTTTAAACTGGAAAAAAATTTGATTGAATAAAATTTAAGGTCCTCGAAGGTTTAAGTAGGTCATAAATTCATATGAATACTTGCTCATACAATTGCACATGCCAGTAGATGAAGAAGAACAGAATTAAAAATATGACATTAAGTGGAGCAATTACAGGTATTCAAGGTGAAAGAGACCAGCAAAGGCATCGTCTCGAATGACAGTAAATGAGTTAGAATTCAGCAAGCTGAAAATGAAGACAGCAAGTTAGAAGCGAACCAGACTTTATGGTGCTCAGAATTAGTCAAGCAGAATTTATTGACTGCTCTTGCAAAGCACTGAGACTCCCGCGGTGTATAGATGGCGCCGTGCGGCCTCCCGCTGTGTATAGATGGCGCTGTGCGGCCTCCCGCTGTGTATAGATGGCTACGTGCGGCCTCCCACTGTGTATAGATGGCTACGTGCAGCCTCCCGCTGTGTATAGATGGCACCGTATAGATGGCTACGTGCGGCCTCCTGCTGAGTATACGTGTATAGATGGCTACGTGTGGCCTTCTGCTGAGTATAGATGCCGCACAGCGCACCCCCCAGAGACAGCAGGAGGCCGCATGTAGCCATCTATACTCAGCGGGAGGCCGCACGTAGCCATCTATACACAGCG